>NW_024424452.1:61817266-61863432 GCF_017311325.1 Ursus maritimus
GGGGGAATGGGATAGGCTGGTGATGGGTTAGTAAGGAGGGCACGTATTGCATGGTGCACTGGGTGTTATACTCAACTAATGAATCATCGAACTTTACATCAAAAACCAGGGATGTACTGTATGGTGACTAACATAATATAATAAAAAAAATTATTATAAAAAAATAAAAAGAAAAAAGAAAAAAATAGTAATGTCTTTATTTGAATGCTTCAAAATAGGTGTATGCAAAATATGCCATGGATTAGTTGATATTTAAAATATTTCTTAATTTCTGTATATATTATTACCTAATTACCAATAATTTTAATTTCAGTAATACACATTTGTTGATAGCAAACAATGTTCTAGATACATGCAAGGTAACTAATACTAGTTTCATTCATATAATTTCATTGCTTATGAAGACATAAGATTTTTGTTTTGTTTTTTAATAACAATAATAAAAAATAACAATGACTTAGATTTAATTTTTAAAACTCAGTCTTTCAGCAAATACCATCCTCATACTGTATTCCTCTTGTAAGACTTCTTCATCTGGATAACTTTCATCACAGCTCAGTTGATACAATCAACCTATAGTTATTTTCCTTGTAAGTACTTCTTCCAAGTTTCCATATCTTAAGTTAGGAATTTCTCAGTTTTCAGTATAAACCAAGCACTCCCATAAAGCCCATGCTTTTGTGAGATACACTTTGCAATACATCTTTACTCTACCCTTCCTTCATGTCAATATTCTGAACTACATAGAATACTGATCTGCTATTTCCTTTCCATGTTCATTGTAACACCTTGATGGATATGTACACAAAAGCAACTATTTTCTAATTAATTTTCTTCTTTAGCCTCCTATCCAACAATTCCATTCTAACATGAATATTGCATCCTGTCATTTACCTGCTTAAATAGTACCAATATCTCTTGTTCCAAAAATACCCAGGTCAAACTACTCAACTTACAAATTAACACTCTCCAAAAGTGAATCCATTCTTTTTAACCAATCTTCTACTATTCCCTAAAATAAAACCTTCTTTCCAACTCTTTCAATTTACCCCTTAAAAATGACATGCCTGAATTCAGGCCTTTCTTGAAAGTCTTGAATGTCTATCTTGAATATCTATCTGTGGACCTTTGCTTAACCAAATGCAAACTTCAAGTTTTTATTTAAATATTATTTTAGTTATTCCCAATTTTATAATATTCAACTATACTAATCTCCATATATTCAATCTCAGGTTACATTTTTCATATATACCAAGACTTTGGGCCCTTAATTACTTTGGGTTATTAAATGACTAATTGAAGTCTTATATACTCTATCAGATTGGACAAATGGACCCGTGTTCTATTTATTTTATTTTCATTATCACAGAATATAATTTATTTGGTTTTTAATCAACAAAGAACTTGTTGAATAATTTATTAATGATACAAAGCATGTTAAGCCTGTTTATACTTAACACAGTACGCCACTTGCTCTCTTTTTCTTCTTTAAACTACTTTATAGAGATTTTTTTTTAAAAAGCTGTATGTAATTAATGCATACAACCTGATGGGTTTGAAGATAAGTATACATCTGTGAAAGCATCACCACAATTTATGCCAGGAACTTATCCATCACCTCCAAAAGTTCCTGCCTGTAGACCCTCAGGATCTCTGACCAAACGGACTGGTGAAGGGCTTACTCTCTTCTATATACATATTTTCCCTCAAAAAACTTTCATGTCAAAGTGGATGTAAGATTTTAAAGGCAAATTTTATAATGTAATCTAATTTGATAAATGTATATGTCATATTCAAATGCTATAAATGACATTTTAATTCAATCTGTTCTGTTGCATTTGCTTATTTTCATTGACATTGCTTTCTAAGTCACATAGGCTTTTGAAATCAATTTGTCTCTTCCATATTCCACAGGCGTTATAAACATCTAGTGAATTGCCAAGATCCATAGTTTCTATCTTCACAATACTTTTACTGGCTTTCTCCTATGTGGAACCCAAGGTGAAAGTTCATCAGTCTGAGTATCAATGCCATGTACTTACTCTAAACTCAAACTAAATGCCCCAGTCACTGTTTTAAGATAAGTTATTTATATTAATATATGCCACTACTCATTCCATTTCATATTTGAATCCAAATATCTATCATATTTCTACCTATTATTTGGACTGTATTTGAAATTCTATCCCTATTGTGAAGCCATTCCTGATAGTTCAACCAGACAGGAGTAACCCAATATTTAAGTTCACATTTGAGGCAAATCATAATAATGGTGTTCACTATTTTTACCTGTACATTCTGTTCCCTTATATAATTTTATTGCCAAAATAATGAAGTTGATACAACAACGAAGAATCACAAAACAACAGTAAGTAATCACAAAACCTTAGTGGCGTACAGTAGTACACATTTATTGTGCTCACAAATGTGTGATCTGATCTGGGTTTAGCTTGGTTAACCTTTTGCTCATGTGTCTACAGGCAGATGCAGAATTTAAGAATCTAAAATGCTGGTTCACATGCAGACATGCAGGGTCCAACTGATGTGTACCATTGTCTCATCACTATTGAGATTTAAGTTCTTATAAACTTAGAAAAAGACTGATTGTTCTATATTCATGGTACCATTATAGCCTCCATGTAGTTCAATCAAATAATAACAACTTGTCTCAGTGAATACACTGTGCGCTATCAGTCCCTCACTTTGAATGTCAATCAGGAAGAGTCACACTAATGAACAAGTCTCCAAGTACCAACCAGTGACAAAGAATGGTCTCACAAGAGTAACAGTATCTCCAGATGATATCAGCTCACACCTTTAAAATCACCCAACCAATGAACTCCACATAAACCCACATTCCTTCATAAGATCCACCAGCTGCTCAGCTTAGAGCAACATAGCTCTTCCTTACCCTTGGAGATCTTGTCATCATGGGTGAGTAGCTGCATAGTATGACTATGCCTCTACCTACAGCAATGCCCGCCTTTTGCTACATCTGGATAGCAACTAACTGCATAGATTTGAAGGTAGAAGTCTACTGTAGCCTTCCTCTCTTTATTCATCATATTTCTAACAATTTTCTAAGCTTATATAGTCTCTGAATTAAATCCCTTTAAGTCAGAAACGACTAACGCCTTTTATTTTCTTGCACTGAATTCTTAAGGCTATATTCTAAGTAGTATTTGATTGTCATTTCCACACTTTAAAAAATTTATTATTCACATAGACTTGATTGACAAGTCAAATATTATCTTTAATTTTTTTTATTTAGATAGCTGCTGTTTATCTTCCTTTTCCATTTTTTTTCTAATCTACCTTTCAGTCAATTCTCCTAGCCAGTTTTCTCTTCAATTCAAATGCCATCTTGCTGAATGTCCTAGCTTCAGGTCCCACAAAAGTTATATCATGTTATCTAAGACATCCATGCACAGAATTAATAAGCAAGAAAGTTGCAGGTCCTCTCATTTGATTTCAAAAACAAATGACATTCTCAGTATAATTCTAGTCCACCTTGTGTACATATGTCTGTCCACACAAGTTGTAATATACAGCAGTAACAGAAAAATAAAATTAAATAAATATTTAAATTGCCCAACTCAATTTCTAATTCTCATGAAGTGTGAAAGGAAAACTTCACGATGATATTTGTCCTAATATAAATGAACTACTAGCATATGTTTTGGTTGAATTACAGTTTTTGTATTTGATTTTGTAGCTAGTTTTACTACACATACTTTGCAGAGATACATAGGACACCTGAACTAACTATGATATAAAATAAACACATAAACTTTGTATCTCTTACAAATGAACTTATTAGTTGATCTTTTTTTTTCTTAGAGAGAGAGAGTGAGCATGAGTAGTGGGGGAGGGGCAGAGAGAGCAGGAGAGACAGAATCTTAAGTGGGCTCCATGCTTGGTGAAGAGCCTGATGCCAGTGTGCAGAGCCAGACACGGGGCTCAATCTCATGACACTAAGATCATGATCTGAGCCAAAATCTAGAGTCAGATGCTTAACCAATTGAGGCACTCAGTCAGCCTTCTTATTTGATCTTAACTAAAAGATCTTATTCTCTTAACTATGACCAGATGCAGTAATTTCTGATAAACTTTTAAAAACAAATTTTAAACTCTCAATGTTACCTCATATTAATTTATAGATATACATACAAAATCATAAATAAATATTTATAAATTTACAATATAGAATTGTAACACATTGTCAGTGTGAATTCCTGCTTTATATTCAAATAAAATGTGATACCTAAAAAATGCTTTTTTCATTTATGATTTTGAGAGAATAATGATATAGATATTTGGAGGGTTGTTGGGCATAGAAAAGTAAACAATTGCCCTCTTACGAGAATTTTTGTATATTGCATTGAAGTCAGGGAAAGCAACTATCTTTGGACAGGTCACTCTGAACAAGTAATCAATGGAAAAGTATGAAGCTATCTCTTCCGACAAAACAGGAGAAAATATTGTCCCTCTTGTTCCAGACGCAGTAGGAGTAGCAATCTTGTGTATAGAAGCCAAAGCAGAGAGATTAATCCAGTCAATAAGATCCTAAAAGGCAGTAAGGAGCAACAGCAAAAGGCAGTTTGTCTTTGGCTTGAGAGATATTATGCTGTGAAGTTCCTCTTAGACATAGTTTGGTTTAGTTTTCTGTGGTGTGGTGGCTGAACTATGCTATAGGAAACGGATAAATTCAATAAATAGGAAAATGTTGACTCTTGGAATGATAAATACAAAACTAATTTAAAGTATTCTTTATTTATATAAGAATAAGATAAATTAACTTCAACAAGCTGTAATTATGGAAAAAAAATTGAGTATTATTCAGAGGATAAAATGTGAACTCCCAAGTAGTAACACCACTTCTATGTACTTCTATATAGCACAGTGTACAACTACTAAAATGAATCACTGCAATTGTTTAATATTGTCACACTGCCTCCATGGCAACAGCTTGTGTTTTTATTATTTACATCCTGTAAAGAAGGATGGGAGGTTCAGTTTTATGTTATATCTCCAGAGCAGCTGATGAGTCTTAATTTTAATCAAAGTATCCCTTATGAAAATAACTGAAAAGATTGGAGACTATTGAGAGAACAAAGAATGGACAATGAAAGCCCCAGGCAAAAAATTTGCTATTGACAGAGACATTTAACATACAATCTTTGGGTAGTAATTTCATTAAGAGAAGATTAAAACTAGGGCACATTTGTTATTTTTATCTACGTCAAGATTTAATGTTTTGAATCAAAATTTGAATCGAATATTGCTTGATGTTTCATTTTTTAAAAGCTAATGTCTTTGAGCCAGATAATGTGCTATGCATGCTCTAGTCATGATGCTGTTGAACCCTCACATCGATTCTATGAAGTTGTTACAATTATGTATACCTTTTCTTCTCATTTTTTTCTTTTTTAATTTTTTTATTATGTTCAGTTAGCCAGCATATAGTACATCATTAGTTTTTGATGTAGTGTTCAACAATTCATTAGTTGCTTACAACACCCAGTGCTCATCACAACACGTGCCCTCCTTAATACCCATCACCCAATTATCCCATCCCCCCACCTCCTCCCTTCTGTAACCCTCAGTTTGTTTCCCAGAGTCCAGGGTCCTTAATGGTTTTTTTCCCTCTCGGATTTCTTCCCATTCAGTTTTCCCTCCCTTCCCCTGTGGTACTTCACCCTATTCCTTATGTTCCACATATGAGCGAAACCATATGATAATTGTATTTCTCTGCTTGACTTATTTCACTCAGCATAATCCCCTCCAGTCCCATCCATGTAAACTTTTTCAATGAACATTGTGATTGCACAGAGGTTATCTAATCTGCCTCACATAACGTTGTTAAATTATAGACTCAGATTATGAATTTAGGCAGCCTCCAGAATCTCTGTTTTTGTCAAATATTCTATTACTGCTTAAAATATTCATTGATTTCCTAACACCCTTTTGAATTCAAGAGTGGTCCTATAACTTGCCTCGTTAATAGATTTGGTAAAAATGACATGTGCCACTTCTAATGGAAAGCTTGCTTTAAGAGCTAGTCCAAGATAGTCAAGCATCTCCCCTTTTCCATGAAACTAGTGAGTTACAGATAAAGGCCATTCAGTCAGCCTGATCCCAACATGAAGACTAATTATGGAGCATAATTACTGCCAATCTGAGACTGATGTGGTTTTGGAATACAGGCGAGGTTCAATGGGGTGGAGTCCAGAGCTAACAACCAAGAAAGAATTCTTGAGACATCTTTGGTGCAAAATGGTGGTTTATTAAAGCATGAGGACAGGACCTACAGGCAGGAAGAGCTGCTGCCCCAGGTTGTGCAGTTTGGCTGATTGTATACCCCATATTCATCTGAATATGGGGTTGGGGGAGGTAAGGAAAAAAGGAGGTTTCAAAAGAACTTTCATATGCTAAAGAGTACCCACAAGATACCAGAGGCCTTCCCATTGTCAAGTTAAGGTGGTTTTTCCTCTAGTAAGGCATTAACAGTAAGATAATTGGGAGCTTCCTGGAGGAACACTACACTCTTCCCCCTTCAAGTATCTGTCAATGGGCTGCAGGTTATAAGGACATTTAATTGTATCCACATTCCCTTCTGGAAGCTAGGTTATTGATAGAAATGCTTTGTTCTTGTAGATTGCTAAGACATTTGTAAACTCTGGGAGAATCATGTCTTGCAGGATTGTGATCTCTACAAGTTAACTATTTGTTTTTCCCTTCCTTAGCTTTAGGGCAGCCAGGAGTGTCTGAAGAATGTCACATTTATCCCATGGGGGGGGGGGGGTTGTGGGGTGTCAGCTTCTGCTTTGTCCTCAGCTTGCCTTTCTGTTCCCTTATCAAGATGAACCCATAGGATAAAAAAATATTCATAGCTATAAGACACTAATAATTTGTATTATTGATTATTGTGGTACAACCTAGCTTATCTCAACTGATACAGCTCATAACCACTATATTATTTGGTTTTCCACCACAGTATGCATATACCTAGTGCCAAATCACATTCAATGTGATAAAGATGATGCTTGGTTACTTTCTTTATCTGAGAAAATAGTATAAATTGTAAGCCAATATTAACTAGGGTATAT
Source organism: Ursus maritimus (assembly GCF_017311325.1). Lineage (NCBI taxonomy): Eukaryota > Metazoa > Chordata > Mammalia > Carnivora > Ursidae > Ursus > Ursus maritimus. Next base: position 61,824,376 of record NW_024424452.1, read on the forward strand.
GTCCTTCTGTTTGATCTACTGATCAAAATTAGAGAAAGTCAAACAAATAAGCTAAGTCAAAAAGAGAGAGAGAGAGAGAAAATTTCATGTTACATAGTAAGACAAAGAATGTTTAAATAACCCAAAGCAATCAGATCAGATTTTGCAGCTAAGTCTCAGAAACAAATGGCTTATTCTTGGCTTTCACTATATATCAACTTGGTTCTCTCTTATCTGGACATATATTAACTATATGCATTAGGCTTTTAGCACCAGAGAGAGACTGACTTGCTTTATCAGTTTTACTATGAAAAACTCAAAAATGTTCCCACTTGATTCAGATGCACAACTCCGGACCACTCACCTGTGCTATAGAGAATGGGGTATTTAGGCAGCTCATTTTAATAAAAGTCTTCCTCCCCCAACACACATACAGAACAACCCACTATGCTCAGACAGGTGGGTCAACATAAAAACAGTACAGGCCTCACAGTAGTCACATAAATAGTTGTAAAGTTCCAGTTCCCAAGTGAGAAGCAGGATCCTTAAGCAAGTAATCTGCCAATGTATAAATTAATCAAAGAACAATTTTGCAATGATTATCAATAATTTAGAAGTTTTTTCACATTATAGTAAAGAATGATCATTTAAAAGAATAACTTGCCATTAATTGGAACTCTATGATTTTATTTTCTGAATAGGCAATTATGGCAGTTTAACTAGTGTTCTAGTAAGTTGTAATTCTCCACTTCCTTCTTCCTGAAAAAAGCATTGTATTTCTGGGTTTTAATTTTTGCACTTATCAATATCTTTCCAGATCCTATTTGCAACTAAAGGTGATCTTGTGGCACAGTTTTGGCAAAACTATGTAAGCGTAAGTAAATAGAAGGGAATTGAGCAAGTATGTAAGTGTAAGTAACTTAGAGGAAATATCTTAAATAGTATATTTTTGGCACAAACTCCTTAGGATTTTAGCAATCTCATTTTATTTTTTTTCCCGGAATACACATGCAAAACCTGGAGAAGCTGGAGCCCTCTTCATGTCTCGAGAATGAGGATCTTGCAGTAGAATTCTAGTGGCCACCGAGACCATTAGTGACAAACCTTAACTGACACACTAGTCCTGACCTGCCTATTCACCTACTTGGAGACTTCTAATGGCACAAGTCACATAAATGCTGGTATATTTAAGTCACTCTTAATTGGATTCTCTGTAACTTACAACCAAACGTAAATCCTAGCCAAAGAGTAGTTTACAAAGAGATTCTTTATAAATTATAATTGTGGCAATGGATCTTGCTTTTATATCTCAAATAAATCTTATTTAAAATAGTCTGTTGTTTTGTGTAAGTGAAGATGCCATATTAAACTGAAAATGTGTTCATCTTTTTCCCAAGTGAAGTCCAGTTATTACATCTAGAGATAATTATCTATTTTTCTCTGAGTTCACATTTTCCAGATGACATTTATTTCTTCGTTAGTGTCTTCATAATGCCAATTTAGACTTTCCACAGTCTTTAGACTAAGTGTTATGTTTAACAACTCCAATACACACAACACAAAAAGAGGAATTACAGGACAGTCATAACATTTCCATTTAAGGGGAAAAGGGCAAGATTTTCACAAAGATGGCACTAAATGTGAAGAAGGAAGCTCCTGTCCCTCCTGAAGCTGAAGCCAAAGCAAAGATTTTGAAGGCCAAGAAAGTGGCATTTAGAGCCAGAAGAAAAAGGAAAAGGAGGGGAAGAAGGAGAAGGAGGAGAAGAAGAGGAAGAGGAAGAAGAGGAGGAAGAGGGGGAGGGGGAGGGGCAAGAGAAGGTGGAGGGGACAAAAGAATATTCACACATCACCCATCTTCTAGAAGCCCAAGACAGGAGTACTTTGAAGGGAGCCCAAATATTCCTGGGAAGAGCAGCCCCCAGGAAAAGCAAGCTTGACCACTATGCCCTTGTCAAATTTTTCCTCACCACTAAGTCACAGTTAAGACGATAGAAGACAACAACACACTGTGTTGTCCACACACTGTGAATGTCAACACCAACAAGCACTAATTCCAGCAAGCTGTGAAGAAACTCTCTGATATTGATGTGGCCGAAGTCAATACCCTGATCAGTCTGATGGTTTGAAGAAGGCATATGTTTCCCTAGCTCCTGAATATGATGTTTTGCGTGTTACCAACAAAATTGGGATCATCTAAACTGAGCCTAGCTGGCTAATTCCAAGTGTAAACTTTTTCACCATAAAAAAAAAAGAAAAAGAAAAGAACACAGAGTGGTCAAAACTTCATAGCACATACCACATTGTGCTAGAGTAAAATACCAAGATCTTCCAGCTATGAAGTAAAGTGGGTGCCTTCACCAGAAATCTATCCACTCTTTGTAATTCTCTCTGAGTGGGTACTTTCTGTCATGATGCTGCCCCATGTTTTCTAAAAGGAATATACAGGAGGACTTGACTTCAGCTCCATGGTATGAAGAGTGAAACATGTTTTTTTCTTTTCCAGTAACAAGAACTGGGTCATATTCAGAGATGGGAAAATTCTAGATTCCTTTTTGCCAATCTTTGTCAATAATTTTTTTTAAAATCTTACTAGCTACATAGAATTAACGTCAAATAATTCAGAACTAGTAACGTCAATGATAATATTTATTTAATCATATTTTGAATATGGACCTTTTCCCCTCTCTGTTATCAATAGACATACCCTTTCCACAGTGGATAAAGAGTAAATTAGGTTTTTTTCCCTAACCCAGTCTGAGAACAAAATCTATAACATTTTAAAATGAGGGCTATGCTGTAGTAGAATGAACAGAGTACCAATTTAACATACAAAAATAAGGGAATTCTCATTGTCTTCTGCCCACTTTGACACAGTCCATTCCTGACTTTATGGTTTGCCATTTACGGTGACCCATTCTGAAGTCCAATTTCTATAGTAAAGGCCTTGGGCATCATGCATGTCTAGATCTAGGAGCTCAAGTAATTTTATTAAAGCTCTACTTCCTTATTTTATGGTTGTCCTTGTCATTTCTTGCATTGGATGTGATTTTAGATTCTCTCCAATTGTAGCAAAAGTTATGCTATCAGCTGTACATTCCTCCACATATAGAACTTTTAACCTAAAATAGAAATTGGGGCACCTGGGTGGGTCAGTTGATTAAGTGTCTGACTCTTGATTTCAGCTCAGGTCGTGGTCTTGCACTTGTAAGATCGAGTCCCACTTTAGGCTCCGCTCAGTGCAGGGTCTGTTCAGATTCTTTCTCACTCTCCCTCTGTCTCCGCTCCTCCTTGCTCACATAAGCATGCACACGTGCTCTCTCTGTCTCTAAAATAATGAATAAAATCTTTTAAAAAAATAAATTATCTTTCACAATGTCTATAAATTAATTCCAAGGAAGATCTGGATGATCTTTGCTTGTGTTCCATGTTTACTTCTATAGAAAGGATTGGAAGCAACATAATTTATGACCTGTCCAAGCTACAGATTGCCGCCTATAGAAGAACCTTGGAAAAGGTAAGGGACACCTGCTTTCCATCCTTCTTTTCTTTCCCCTCCCTCCTCCTTTCTTCTTCCTTCTCTCCTTCCTTCCTCCCTCCCACCCTCCTTCCTTTCTCTTTCTTTCCCATCCTTCCTCCCTACCCCCTCCTTCCTTCCTTTCTCTTTCTTCTCCTTCCTTTCTTCCTTCCTTCCTTCCTTCCTTTCCTTCTCTTTTTGTATTTCAGCTTTATTTAGGTATAAAACTGGCACATAAAATTGTAAGATATTTAAAGTGTACATTGCGATAATATGATATACATTGTGGTATACACTGTGAAAAATATTCCCTCCATCTAGTTAATTAACACATCTACTACCTCACATGTTTATCTTTTTTGGGTATGTGTATGAGAACATTTAAGTAACAAGAAATAAATTGAGCAATCACTGCAACAAGGGAGAATACCAAAGGCTTCAGTCTATGAACTAGGGGCCAAAGTCTGAATGTCAAGGACAGTGGAAATAGCCTTAAAGAGACTGAGCATGATTAGAACTTTAAAATCAAAGATCCTGCTGTCTGTCTATTTGTAGAGAGCATAGTCTCCTGAATGAGTCTGTTGCCAAGAGTTCTTTATCTAGCACATTGAGTATGTCACACTGAGTATGGACTCTATTTTTTTTAAATTTGAAGACAGCTGTTAATAGTATCTTTCTTTCTTAATTTCCTACAGTGGCTTTAACAAATTACCACAAACCTAGTGGCTGAAAACAACACAAATTTATCATCTCATCATTCTTGAGGTCATAAGTCTGAAATGAGTCTTATGGGGCTGGAATCAAGGTGTTGAGGGAGCTGTGTTCCTTCTGGAGGATTTAGGGGAGAGCGTGCTTCCTTGCTTACCAATTTATGGAGACCATCTGCATTCCTTGGGCTTCTGGTTGTTTCTTCTATTTTCAAAGGGACTCATTCCAGATCTACTTCTATTGTCATGTCTCCTTTTTCTTATTCTGGCCTTCCTGTCTCCCTCTTACAAGGACCCTTATGATTATATTGGACCCTTCTGGATAATGCAGGATAATTTTCACATCTCAAAAATTATCAATTCAAGCACTTCTGCAAAGTCCCTTTTGTCGAATAAAGTGACATAGTCATAGATTCTGGAGATTAGGACATGAAAATCTTTAGGGGGTATTAGTCAACCTACCACACCTACCATATGGATGTTTAAATTGGTGTTTTAAACAAATCTGGGAATTTTTTAGCCATTATTTTGAGCAATATTTCTATGTCTTTTTTCTCCTCTTTTTTGCAACTACAATTTCACAAGTGTTGAAATACTTGATATGACTTAACATATCAAGATTTGTGAGATTTTGTTCATTTTCTTTCCATCTTTATTTCTTTGTTCTCCAGATTGGATACCTGATCTATAGAAAAATGCATTGCTGCTTTCTTCTGCAATCTCAGATTTCCTGTTGATTTTACCTGGTGAAATTTTCATTTCCATCATCATACTCTTTATCTCTGGAATTTCCATTTGGTTGTTTCTCATAGTTTACATTTTATGTTAACTTTCTCTATTTGTTGACTTGATAATAGAATAATTTCCTCTCCTCTATGGACACCTTTATAATATTTCCCTTGAGGATTCTTCTCTGCTAAATCAATTGTCTGATCCCACTCAGAAGCAGTCTCTGCTCACTGCTTTTATTCCTGAGTATGGTTTTCAATTCCTGTGCCTGTCCATGCCAATTTTTTTTAAAGATTTTATTTATTTATTTGACACAGAGAGAGAGTACAAGCAGGGGGAGCAGCAGCAGAGGGAGGGGGAGAAAAACAGGCTTTCTACTGAGCAGAGACCCTGACGTGGGGCTCAATTCCAGGACCCTCAGATCACGACCTGAGCCGAAGGCAGACACTTAACCAACTGAGCCACCCAGGTGCACAACATGCCAATTTTTTTGAGTTAAAACTGTCATTACAAATAAGTTATTTGGCTTCAATTGTAATTTGCTCTTTTGAGGGTTATTAGTATTTATCTCAGTAGGCAATTGTTTTGTCCTTGTTGCAATGTACAGCCATTGGTACCTCTTCTCAGATTTTGTTTCTGCAGCTCCCTAGTCTTCTCTTCTATGTCTGCATAGTTTAGAAGTCACCCAAGACCCATAAAGGAGTTGTATTTTAGTCTCACAAATTTCCACTTCATGCTGCGTAATGTGTTGCTTGAGAAATGCATTCAGAAGTACATCAAATCTGCAAACTCCCCAGTTTTTCAATTTTCATTAGCATTCTGTAGGGTCCCTCACCCATGTTTCTAATTCAGCCATAGTGGAAGACTGTGAGAAGGGCTGTCACTTTTGCTGCTGCCATTGCGGTTGCCATTTTTAACCTCAGTCTTTCTATAGATCTCTCACTTCCCAAACCTCTCCATTAAAGATTTTTGTTCTCTGTCCACCTACTCTGGATCAAGACAGCCACTCCTGGAAGTTTGGGAATAGTCTAAGACAAAAAGCCCTCAGACACAGTCGTTACTGGAAGCAGTAGCTCCTCATGAGGAAACACCTCTCAAGATATTGTCTATCTTGGTCATTTTCTAGTGTCATGTCATAGCTGTTCTTGATAATTTGCCCAATTTTATACTTAGGTACTACTCACTGGGATCACCTACTATTATGGGAATTCATGTCATCTTTGCTGGAGGTATTGTCTGAGTTACAGGGTTTGTTTGGTTGTCTTTTTTCTTTATTTTAAGTATATTAATGTCAGATATGCATTTTGGTAAATTTAGTAATATTGTAAGAAAACATAATTGTAGCTTAAATATGTTTTCATTTGTTTTTAAGGAGGAAATATATGACTTAGTTAATATTGGAAAAACTTAAGCCTCAGGCTATTAGAAAATACATGGTGATTATGATTTTATATGCAGTATCATAAAATTTCTTACTTCTGAATAGGTAATTCCTTTTAGCTTCCTGCTTATCCTTATCATCCGGTGAACTAGGATTCTGAACTATTGATATGCCTTAACATGAAGTAAAACAACCAAATATTAGTTGATCAAAAATTTTTCATCTGAGAGGGAATAGTCCTTTAAGACACCAGGGATAAAATGTTAATAGTCATACAATCTGCAATTATCAGGACCATAGTTTGAAGGCACAAAAATATGTAGGCAAAATCAGGACTGGAGGATAATCACAGTAATTTGTGTTATTTATTCACAATTATTTGATGTCCTTTTATTTGTCATGCTTCTTTGCAGGCATAATACACTTTCCTAAACCATTGAATTGGAACTCTGGGACATTTCACATGCTTTGATTAATGAGGTATAAAAGGATGTGACATTTGCTTTATCTGAGCAAAAGGCCTTACTGTACTTTTGTTAAATTTCGTTCTCCTGCCTTTCACCATAAAAATATGACCCGTATGGTCACTACTCCTTTACACTGAGTTCCACAATAAGAAGACATGTACAGGTGAGTCCAGCCAAGCCTAGAGATACCAGGAGAGACCAGAAGAAGAGTTGTATTTGACTCATATCTCTTATGTAATATGGGCAAAGAAAAAATTTGCAGTTGTAATCCACTGAGCTATTGGTATTTCTGTGACTATAGCAGAAAAATGACTAAAATAGCAATCTCCTATATCTCTTTAAAGGTTTAAAATAGAGTACATACTGCTTCCTACGTTAAAAGGTAAATAATAAGAATATTATGAAATTAAATGTATAAGTAAGAATTTGGAGTAATGGACTGTTTCTTGTTTGTTTGGGTTTTTTGTGATTGTTATTGAGTAATGGAATGTTTGAATGTGGATAAGTCATCACTAAAATTGAGGTAAAATTATTAAAGATTTCTATCTTATTATTGGCTTATAATTATCTTACATAATTTAGAGGGGAAGTATAATGGTGTTATCTGGATATTTATTAAATTTTTATTGCAGTTAGATATAGCATATTTATATACACTCACTGGGTATTTATATAATAAATCTAATAAACCTATGATAATTATCCGTGCCCTGCTGTTAGTAACAATAACTTATACTCAAGGTGTTTCTTAGATAGTGGAATAGAACAAATAGTAAATTAGAAATAAGAATCGGGGGAGGGGGCACCTGGTGTCTCAGTCGGTTGAGTGGCTGCCTTCAGCTCAAGTCATGGTCCTGGAGTCCAGGGATTGAGCCCCATGGCTGCCTTCCTGCTCAGCGGGAAGTCTCCTTCTCCCTCTGCTCCTCTCCCTGCTTGTGCTCTCTCTCAGACTCACTTTCTCTCTCAAATAAATAAAACAAAATCTTAAAAAAAAAAAAAAGAAAGAAAGAAGAATTGGGGGAAAATGACATCTAAAGTGAAATGTTTAGCTTAGAATATTTCAAGTTAATCATTACTCAAGCAATATTTTTTCAACAACTTTTTTTGCTGTAGTTCTTTGTTTATGATACTGAGAAGTTCTGTGGCAGGCACAAATAATTGCATTATTAAAGGACAGAAACAAAAAGTATACAGTACACAAAACACATTCTTAGACAAAATTTAGGACAAATAATTTCTAATCATGGCTCTGTCAATGGCAAGTTCACCTATCTGATTAAGGACCTATTTCCCCCCAAATATTTTCCTTCAAAAAATTACAAGTCAACAGAAACGGTAGAATGTAAATAATAACAACAAAAAATTATACATACCCTTCAACTTGATTTTATAACTATTAATTAAACATTAGTTGATTTACACAACTAAAATTTATTAAAAAATTTGAATCACTGAGAAAACTGGTTACTCTATATCATATAAAATATAAAAAATATGCATTTTTGGCATTTGTATAATAAAAAAACCTATCTCATCTGATTCTCCCTGGATATTTTCCATACTAGAAGAGGAAAAAATCTTATGATCTATTTGTATGCAGTTCCACACAAGATTTAATATCAAATTCTCAAACAGTGTATACTCGGGGTGTTTTTTCAGAGAGTCTCATTCTTTGAGGGACTGTATCTGAGATAATTTTACTTACGCTCTATAATCTCTACAAATGAAGAGAAAGCAAGTAGCAACAAGTATTGCACTTCCCCCTGTGGGGTGGCAAATACAACAGTAAGAAAATAAATTGCCTTCACTGAGCTATCTTTTGATGTACTGCTTAGCAGTAGGTGGCTCTCCTCTGATCATTGGTTGACTGCCTTTAGGAGTAGTTCATGGCAGTTCAGAGAGACACTCCTAGGAATTTTATAATTGGAGCAGAATACAAGGACTCTACAAAGAGTAATACACTGAGGAAAATCTGAGAAAACTGGAATAGTCAGAGACTATTTATTACAGGCCAAAAAACAAAATAAAAAAAACCTGAGAACAACTTAAAGTGATCATCTTCTAACATATTTTTCCCTCATACACGATATCATTGTAGGTAAATAAACTTAGACAGCAGTTTTTTGTGCTCAAGTTATTATGATCCTCATTATATAACTCAATTATTATATATGGAAAACTATAAAAAAGTTTATTCATGGTTTCTGCACACCCATTAGGTACTGTTGAATAATATTATAATCTTTCTTTACTTCACTCCAGGAGAATTAATCAGAAAATGATAAGCACATCTGTGTGTGTGTGTGTGTGTGTGTGTGTGTGTGTGTGTATGTGTGTATGTATATATAATATGTATATATATATATATTATGTCCTGGGTAATAAAATATTTATACGATATAATTTTTTTGCCAGGTTCCTGTTAGGAATTTTAAATATGTCATTTTTCTCACTTTAAACCTCCTTTTCTAGTTTGAGAAAATCAGAGCAGAAGCAAGGTTGACCAGCTAGAAATTGCCAAAAATCAGGTTTTAAGCATTAATAAGTTAGACTATAAATTCATATTATTGTCATATTAACCCAATTGTTAACAGGATGCAATACTTTCATATGCATCATTAAACTGGGAATATGGATGGAGATATACACACAAACACACACAGACATTTGTAAATTATATTGTACCTCAAGTAAAAGAACCTCAAATTTTCACATTTTAAGAAAAAAGATTTTTGAATTGCTGATCGTATAGTAAATATTAATAAATACCATGGATACTATAGACAAAAAAATCCATGTTAACTGATTGTTTTGTTTCTTGCTATGAGAGGAAGCTCAGACCGATGATTATAACCGTATTCAGCAATTGAAGAGTAAATTATGGGGACTCCTGAGTGGCTCAGTCGGGTAAGCCTCTGCCCTTCCACTCAGGTCATGATCCCCACAGCCTAGGAAGAATCCCCATGTCAGGCTCCCTGCTCAATGGGGAGTCTGCTTCTCCCTCTGCCTGCTGCTCCCCCTGCTTATGCTCTCTCTTTCTCTCTCACTCTCTCTCTGGCAAATAAGTAAATAAAATTAAAAAAAAAAAAAGTAAGGTAATTATGGTGTGTTCCTTGTGTGGTCTTGTTTGGTGTAGGATTTAAATAAATAAATTTATTTATTTTTTAATATTTCCCTTCTTATATACCACTTCCAGTATGACATCAGTTTATTTTGTTTTATCTCATTCTAGGAAAAAATACATAGCAGTATCTTTGGAATCTAGGGGTAGACATAGAGTTATTAAACTTGACACAGAAAGTATAATCTATAAAAGGAAAAACTGATATACTTCCAAACATTTGCTCTGCAAAAGGACAGGATAAGAGAACAAAAAGGAAAACAACACACTGGGAAAAATATATACAAACTACATGTCCAACAAAGGACTAATGTCAAGAGTAAACAAGTAGTTACCAAAAATCAAGAACAAAAACAACCCAATTAACAAATGGCTAAAGAATGAGAAGGGATATTTCTGTGAAGATTGTATACCAATGGAAATCAGCACATGAAAAGATGCTCTACTTCACTAGCCAGTGGGAACATGCAAATTAAAAACACAATGAGATAGCACTAACACACCTGTCACAATGGCTTAAAAAAATAGTCACAACACCAAATGTTGATAGGAATGGACAGAAGCTAGATTACTCATACATTGTGGATAACAATGTAAAACAGATTCCTCTGAAAAACAGTTTAGCAGTTTTTAAAAAATAATTCAACATGCAGCTACCATGTAATCTAGTCATTGCACTCTTGGACATTTATCCTAGAGAAATAAAAATTGCCAAATTTTTGTCTACAGAAAAAATTGAACAGAAATGTTAATAGCAGATTTATTCATAATAGTAAAAAACTAGAAACAACTTAGATGTCCTTCAATAGAATAGTTAAACACGCTCTCCTAAGAGATGGCATCAGTATCATGGCAGCATAGAGCATCCCTCCTTTCTGCTCTCCCTCCCTACCCCCTGCCTTAACAACTAAATTTGGCATCCATCCATAAACAAAAGTGCCTCTGTGGGAGTTGTGGGATCCAGCACCATACACCAATGACCCAGGAGGATTCTCATCTACCTGTGCATTGGGTAATAGGCAGACAATCTTGGTACAAGCTGTGAAACCAGCAGGAACCCGCGAGCCAGCCTCAGCCTCTCTTGGCTGAAGTCAGGGAACACTGAGAGAGCACTGACTTGGGCAGACACCCACAAATGAGAGAGCCTTTGTAGAAGACCAGGTTTCCTGAGGAGAGATTCCAGCACTCTGTTGGGGGGGGCAGCACAAGTTTGGATGTGCTGGTGAGAATAACAGAAACTTTGCCAGCACCACCCCTTCCTGATCATATATAGGATCAAGGGTTGATATTGAAAATATTTATAGAACTCATACAATGAAATAACAAGGAAAAAATAATCTGACTTGAAAATAGGCAGAGGAACTGAATAGGCATTTTTTTCAAGGAAAATGGCCAACAGGTACATGAAAAGATGTTCAACATCACTAATCATCTGGGAAATGCAAACCAAAACCACCATGAGATATCACCTCACATCTGCTAGAATGTCTACCATCAAGAAGATTGCACCATTAGTGGGAATTTAAAATGGTATAGCCACTATAGAAAATAGTTTAAAGGGTTCTCAAAAAATAAAAAAATTAGAACTACAATGTGATCCAGAAATCGAGACCATTTAGAAACTAGATCTTAAATGTTTTCACCACAAAAACAAAATTATGATTATTTGATGTGATAGAGGTGTTAGCTAATGCTGTGATGGTAAAATAAGTTGTTGACTGCTGCCTTTCATATGATAAAGCACTGCCCATGACATTAGAGTGAGCAAATATTTTTAATACTGTCCCTGCCCAAACTGAATTTAGAGCACTGAAAGTCCGTTCTCAGGTGAATAGTTGATAAAGTCTTGCACTTGTCTAAGACTGTGGACTGTTTATAACAAAAAATACCATAGTCTGGACAGCTAATATACAGCAGAAATTTCTTTCTCACAGTTCTGGAGACTTGAAGTCAATATCAGGGTGCCAGCAAAGTCAGGTCTTTTTGCTTTTTGGGTCATAGACAACACCTCTAGTTGTAACTTCACATAGTGGAAGTAAGGAGGGAATTCTTTCAGGACGCTTGTATAAGGACACCAATCCCATTCATGAAGACTCCCCCCCATGAACCAATCACATCCCAAAGATTCTACTTCCTAATACCATTACCTTAGAGGTTAGGATTTCAAATATGAAGTTTGAGGAGACACAAATATTCAGACTAGAGCAAGTAGACACGTCCAAAAATATAGCATAGTTTTTTCTTTAATAGGAAAGATTTGAAACAAACAAAAGGATTATCTAGAAAAGAACAGAAAATTAAATTATTATATATTTCTATATTGTAATACTATACAAAAGAAACTAGTCACAGAAAACATATAAACAGTTTGATATTTATATAAATGATTATAGCACAGTACATATCTTGATTCATTTATCATTTTGTTATTAGTGATAGTGTCATCTATGATATGATCCTTTTTCCTCAACTGCAAACAACTTTTGTTAAAGCTCTAAATCAAACAATGGACAAGCTTATTTCAACATGCATTCCTGGAAAACTCAGTGGATATTAAAGCTGTGCAAACAAACAAACAAAAAAAGTGTTTTCATGAGTTAAATAAAGTTAGGATTTAGCATCAGATCATTATAAACAATTTTTTTACCTACATGGAACCTGTATTTATATGACTTTGCTGAGCACTTCAGGAACTTTAGAATTCCTGGCCCCTGCAAACACATTGTCAATAATGATTTCCTAATTACGATAACCACAAAAGGTTGCCTAAATATTCCAACATGATCTCAAGTGGTGCTAACATCCTCACGGAGAGCCTCTGCACTAGTTACCAAATAAATTGTAGGTGATTTGGGTTTTTTAATGAACAGAATATGGCAACTAGTGAGGCGGCTACAGAGAAATATCAATAGACAAGAAAAGACCTACGGACATTCTAAACATTAGAGATCTTTCCTCGGGGAATTTTTATTTTGGGGTTGCCATGGAAATAAGATTGAAGAAGATATTTTAAGGTTTGCAAAAAAATGTGTAAATTTACCTCTCTTAGACTAATTTGTGCTAGGCATTGCTTGATATCCATAGTTTGGTAGCTGAAATTTAGGCAATAATATATTCTGAGACTCAGCCAGATCCTGTCTGTCTACCCTTTACTATTCTGAGCCCTTATGTTGCCAGGGTTAATGGCAGGATGAGTGGTACTTCTGGAAATACCTGGGGTTTCCACCCTCTGAGATCCAGTAACACTGATCCAAGGATTTCTAGGAAATTACATCTACTTTACATAACAATGTCAAAAACTGAAAAGAAGATACAGGCATGAAACTTAAAAGAATTAAGACTGAAACATGAAAAGAAAGAGAAAAGAAAGAAAGAAAGAAAGAAAGAAAGAAAGAAAGAAAGAAAGAAAGAAAGAAAGAGAGAGAGAGAGAGAGAGAGAGAGAGAGAGAAAGAAAGAAAGAAAGAAAGAAAGAAAGAAAGAAAGAAAGAAAGAAAGAAAGAAAGAAAGAAAGAAAGAAAGAAACTGTTGCACCCTAGGCATGGCAGAATGATAAGCTGGCAAGGACCTAAGTCTCTTGTGACTTATGTTCTATCCGCCCTGGATAGGTGACTTCTGAATTTTTAATTGAAAGTCTTAAATCTCATCACTTTAAACTTCTATTATTTGACTTATTTTTTCACTCATAGCCAAACCTAGTCCTAATTAGTACAGAATTCCATACCTGGACATAGGTTATTATAAATGACTGTATTCCACATACAAAATGCTACACTTAACTAAAAATCCATGGCATTCACTTGGTAGGTAACAAGGACTTAAATATTGTAAACTGATGAAATGATAAATTTATTGCATTGTAGAAAAATATTTGATCAAAATTTTAGTTGTCCCTACCACGGTGCTATGGTCTGAATGTCTACTCCTATTTTTGTAAAATCCTGGAACAGTCAGTTTGTGAACAGAGATGAAAGGAATGTATGTGCTCAGGGTGATCTCTGGTCTATGATCTGTGTTGGTGTTTTAAAACCATCTCTATTCCAAATAGAAACAATAATAATCAGTAGCTCATAGTGGCATCAATAACAAAATGATGCCTTAGAAATTTTTTGATCACCTTCCTAAGAACTCTGTACTAGACAGCAGGGGCCAGCATAGCAGCAAAGATTATTTTAAGAGTGCTTTTTGCTTTAGATGGCCTCAAAAGAGCTACCAGTCAGATGGTGGTGGAGTGGGCATAACACGAGCTCAATAAGTAAAAGACCAGATCTTCAGTCTTTATGTCTGGACAATTATTTGTCTTGGTTGCTTATTTATAAAACTGACTAGAAGCAAAGAAATTTAAGCCTGTTAATTTTGTGGAAATTTATTGCCACAGAGACATCTAACCTGAAATCTTTGTGATTGTTCAGACCCTGAAGAAACTCTTGAAATCTGAAAAATATACCAGCAGGATATAAGTTGTAAAGGCTTTGTAGCTACAAAGTCAGTGCCCATACTACTCAATGCCCACCTCAGATACAACCATGGACTTACAGAGCTATAGAGACCTTTCCAGAAAGCAGAGTCACAGTCCCTGGAAGATGTCTACAAAGGGATTTCTTCCCAGAAAAGAAGCAGGCTGTGCCAGATGGGCTAAACAAGGAATTTCTTCTGCTGACTTAGAAAGGGACCTTTACTATTTCAGCTCAATGGGATGTGATAAGGTGTACGGACCAATAAGTGCTCTGTGTTTCTTATTTTCCTGTGTTCCAGACAGATCTTTGCAAGCACAGTTATTCTTTTACTCAGTGTTAGAGACAAATGTATTTATGTCCTTTATTATATAGATCACAAGACCATAGGGTGTTACACCTTATGACAGAGAAAACTAAATATAATCCTGAGATCATGAACTTCAAGCAGAATGTGGTAATCCAATGGGTGTCTTCCTTGGGAAATTGAGAGCAGAGATTTATGGGTGTCTAAATGGGCTATGGCAGAGATAGCTAACTGTTCCACAATCTCTGCTCTCTTCTAAAATCCCAGAATTCTTTCTGAGCAGGTGGCTGCCCCAAATAAAAGTCCACTCCTTAGCTTTCTTAGCAGCTGGATGTAATCATGTGACAAAGTTCTGGCCAATTATTGGTAAGCAGATTTGATATGAGTAACTTCTAGAAAGCATTTATTTAAAAAAAAGGGAAATGTCCTACTCTTCTCTTTCTGCCTTCCTGAGAAATGGAATGTGGGCGTGAAGCCTAGAGCTGCCATAGTCATTTGAAGCAGGAGAATAACTGCCGTAGCTTAATTATGACAGAGTAGAAAAGTAGACAATTCTTGGTTCTTTGAGGTCCTGTGTAACTGCCATAACTGGCCATAGAAGAGTAATCTCTGGACATGAGAAAATTAAAATTTTAAAAAGGAAAAGAAGAAAAAAGATGGTTTTCCGCAATTTCCAACCAAACAGTGGACTATATTTCTTTTGGTTTCTCATGATTCAAAAAAGCTCTGGAAAAAAAAATCTCTTAGCAATATCAGCAGGAGACAGCTACTTAAGCAATTTGACATCGGTCGGTATTTATAAATTTCAGTACCATTTGCTTAGAACATTTATTCAGGATCTATAAATGAGGTGTGACAGAAACCCTGTGGTTATTATTGATAAACAGTTTTGAAAGCTCATATTTTTATTTTGTTGTGCTAAATTAGCAAAAACAGTGACTATCACTATGGTAATGTGTCATCCAAAATGGAACATAGTATTGAGCTTAAGAGGATTTGTGTGTGTATTTATATTTTTTCTCACTTAAAAAAAAGTGTATGGTGTCTTGCCTATTAATTTTATATGATGAGTTCCCAAAACAGTCAGACTAGAAATATATACTAAGCGATGGTGTTTTCATTAAAATATTTACCTACGTTCATGGGTAAATAAATAAAGCATAGGACAGTCCTTACATTCCCTCTCTGCTGTGCCTTTCAACTCTACCATATTTCTTCTTTTACTCTGCCTGTTTATTTATTTATTTTTATTTTTCGAGTCGCAGATTCTAACTCTAGCTTCAGGAAGATAATGAATCTATGGCTCTAAGAATAGTTCAAAAGGAACTGCCAATAGCAGTTATTATATTTAAAACCACTAGATGCAGTAGAATATGAAGTTTCATAAAAATCTCAAATGCTTCTCAACTTTTGATTTAGATAGCTCAACTTCAAATACGATAGGGCAGAGCAGTGTAATGAGCAGCCTTTGGAACAAATATACTATATAATTCACTCTTTTGCTCACCCAGAAAATTCGTACTGCTGGTATTAAAAGTTCTTCTGGTTTCCAAATTAAATTATTTTTGAAAGTTCAAGTAAGTCTTTTCACAACTCAAAGGGTTTAAAATAATGATGAGAGGATGAAGAGCGAGATGAGAAAAATATAGGTATACAGTAGACTGGTCTTATTTCATTTATATCTGCATATACTGATCAGGT
Organism: Ursus maritimus; assembly: GCF_017311325.1. Classification (NCBI taxonomy): domain Eukaryota; kingdom Metazoa; phylum Chordata; class Mammalia; order Carnivora; family Ursidae; genus Ursus; species Ursus maritimus. The sequence goes on from NW_024424452.1 coordinate 61,840,734, forward strand.
ACATATTCCTAATTTATAAAAAAGGTCCTTCCCTGAAATTTTTGGCAGCCCAAAATGGATGTGATTTGTGATTTTTGAGATTTTCCTTGGTGTCATTTATAAGGATTATAGTCATGGAGTATGGTAGAAATTATGAAGCCATAATTTTAGATACACTTAATACTAAAACTGAAGGCAAAACTCACACCATTTTCAGTAGCAAATTCCTTGAGAGAATGGGAATCTTAATGTTTTTACTACAAGTGACTTGATACATACAAATAGAGGTAAAAGCTACAGAATAATCCACCTTAGAGACACTCAGGTATGAACATTAGCTACAGAGGGACAAAAATACTTCCTTGTTAGATTAATCGTACTTATTTTGCATCTTTACACCACAATACTCAGCCTTGGCTAATTTTGTGAGTAATAAGTTCCTCTCCAAGTCTCTATGTTGATTTTGTAGTTGCTTTTTTGTTGTTGTTCTGCAACGTTTGTTTTTGAGACTATGATGCTTGTATGTATATATATTCCTTGCAGAAACTTCTATTTATTAACTGTTTTAAATAGGAAATTTGCTTTTAATTTACTCATTAACCTTGTAATTTTTAACCCCTTGTAACTCTCAGATCTTATAATAACTAAATTAATTAATAAAATATTGTTCATATTATCTTGGTGTTGGTGGAAATGCTTACTGCTCTTCCATCTGCTATCAATTGCAGTGAACATTTTTTAACATTATAGTTATAGAAAATACATTTAAAAAATACCATACAGACCTTCCATTTTTGCTTGATAAATAGAGGGATGGAATTACCTGGAATTGCAGGCTCTCCTTAAGGTATAGAGTAGTATCTCTTAAACTTTAAATTAACCTGGAAACAAAACAAAATGTAGAGTGCAGGCAGCAACCATACTAACTGATGGAAATCTTTATTCCATGGGCCAAAAATCTGTATTTGTACAAACTCTCAGGTTCATCATGAGGTCCACTGAATTTGAAGAATAATCTTTAAAATGCAAAAATCATCTTTTGTTGTTGCTTCCCCCCCATCTTATTATTTTATTCTCTGTGGGCCAATACTACTCAAACACTGTAATCTCCTCCAGGAGAAGGAAGATCCCTCCACATACTTCACTACTCATATGCCATGTGTGTATGCCCCTGTGTTTGTTTTTCCTATTCTTTATTCCCTCCCCTCTACCTAATTATGCATTTAACAAACATCCCCAGAATGGGATCTAACTTGATTGTAGCTGGGGAAAATCTCACCCTGACTTTAAGGGCAAGAGTAGACTCTCAAAGGAAGGGTTAATTTGGAAGGGAAAGCTCTATAAGTACATATAATATTTCATATCTTACTTATCTATTCCTAGTCTGTTATTTGTACGTAAAATCATGAAATTTATTTTTATAAAATAAGTTGCCACAAGTTGGTATAAAACTGTTAAACACATATCTTTTAACATGAATTATTCAATACTGATACTTCATGTTTTATCTGATTGTTAAATTCTTTAACTTTAGGTTTTTGAATTAATCTTAAATCTCATATAGACATTCTTATTTTTTTAAAGATTTTATTTATTTATTTGAGAGAGAGAGAATGAGTGGGAGGCAGAGGCAGAGAGAGAGGGAAAAGCAGACTCCCTGCTGAATAGACAGCCCCACATGGGGCTCGATCCCAGGACCCTGAGATCATGACGTGAACTAAAGGCAGACACTTACATGACTGAGCCACCCAGGGGCCCCGACATTCTTATTTTTTTAATTAAACTTTAATCCCTATCAGAAGATGACCAATGCTTTTATAATAAATGCCATTTTAATTTTTAAAGATATTTTTCTTTCTACTTTTTTCTGTAATTTTGTCAACTTCTAATTCTCCATTTATAGTTTTAAAAAAATTTTCCCGTATCTTATTTTTTCCTTTTATTTGTACACATTGATTTTTTTGTTCTTGTTTTGCATTTTGGTTTTTGTTTTTAACAAAAGATGACAAGACACAAAACCAGAGTCATGGTGGCAAAGGTAGTAACTGACATCATGAATTATAAAGTCTTTATTCCCTCAGGTTCCTCTTTTGCTTTTTCTTAGTGGTTTTGCAAGAAAATAATATAGTTTTTAAAAAAATCACTACTACTCTAAAGACTCACCATTCATCCCAGTCAACTGTATTTCTTCTTGGAATTGGACATACTGTTTGTTAATACAGTGATTTTTTTTTTCAGATATTTCAGCCTGTCCAACCATTACAAATAGAGCATCCGAGTCAAACTCCATCCTCTTCAATAAGTACAGTGAAGATTACAAAAGCTGACAAAATATCTCCAAAAAGGTCTTACATGCAAAGTATTTTAAAGACAAGTTCTATCAAACATTTAATCAAGGATATTGCTGATATTGCTGTTATTTAAATTATTAGACATCTTGAGAGGGGAGAGAGACAATCATGATAATTTTGTTGGTTCATTTTTTTTGTCCTTCTTTATTAGCTTAACAGAGAAATGGTTCAGCAAGTTTGCGCTGAATCAAGAGGAGATCAGGCTGATTGCAGGTGCTGGGGTCAGAATGCCCATTATTCATGAGGTTACTCCTTGGAACAAGGACTTCCACTGGTGTGATTCTAAATGTTTCCTCCTCCCACCAGTATATACATGTAGATCATTATGGAGCAGAGTCTCTTTCAGTTGGGATAATGGTCATGGTCCCTACAGATCATCTACAGGGTAATGAAAGTTTGGGAGCTTGTGTGCTCTACTGATTTATGACTAGTAACATTTTCTGCAATAAAACCCATTTTATATGTGTATTGTGTAGTGCTAGTGGGTGTATGTATGCTCTGACCCATACGTAAAAAAGAAATAAAAAGATTAACTTCTTTGAGACTCATCTGCTAAGCTCACCTCTCAAAGCACATGCTATCACCCTCCCTAATGAGACGAGTCAGTATCTGAAAACCACAAGACTTTGACTGTCAATCATTTTGATAGAATATGAGGCTGTAAAGCAGGTTTGGAGACTGAGGGTCTAACCTGCCATAAAGTGCCAACCCCCTAGGCAAGGACTCCAGCCCCTGATATATTAAAGAAGCAATTGGAGCTGCCTCAATGGAGGAGATTGAAAACCTGACAGCCTGAGGTAGAACACCATGTGTTACTCAGAATGCAATGGTATATCTGCTACTGCTCCTGACCCTATAAGATTTTCCCAATAAAAGCCACATGGGGAACATGTGCCACACGATAATTCACCATGGTTTGCTTGACAAGATATCTAACAATTTATGTACCAACATGTTAGTTCAATCAGAGTTTGTAGCTGCCCAAAACTGAAATGAATGTTTGACAATAAAAAGCTAATACAATAAATAATTATGCATTCATTCATTAAAATCCTATGAAGCTGTTAAAATAATGTTAATGACATACACTATATTTTAAATATAATCAAATTCTACGGATAAAAGTATTAGACGGAAAACTAGTATGTGTTTTATGAGTCTATATAGAGAAAGTGATTACACAAAGTTTTGTACCAAAATATTAACACTTGGCTGGAGGCAGATTTCCATTTTGCAATAAAAGATGGAATACTAGCAGAAATTGGTAGCATACATCCTTAATAATAATTTAACTAATATTTTTTTAGGGCATTCACCTTCCTAGTTTGCCTAAGATCATTTCACTTTTACACTGAAAGTCCCAAGAAACCTCATCAGTGCCAAGCAAACCAGGTGGCTCATTACCCTATACACATAGGACAGTTAATAAGCATTCCAAGTACTAGAAGTCACTTAATTAACATTTGTTGAGTGACTTATTGCTAAATTAACTCATTAGTCACCTCTGGAAACTAAAGTAACAAGATTGGAAGCAGATCCAATAAAATATAAGATCAGAAATTACCATAATATGTGACCCAGACTGCTATGTGCTCACAAGACCACTTTCCTCTCTTTTCCCAGACACATAACCACATTATGTTTGCAAGCCTACTTTGTCGAGCCTGGGGTGATAAAATATGAATGTAAGTGATGTGCTCCATGCTAGGGTCTGGTGCCTAAAAACCTTTGGTAAGTTCTGCCATGTTTAATTGCCCTATCTTTTGGCCAGATGCAGAGTATCTAGCCCTAGCAGAGGGCTCTGAAATTCCAGGTGACAGCAAAGCCCAAGTTGGAGGGACTCTGTGTCTCTGAGTGACTGTGTAAAATGCCATAAGCAAATCAAGAACAACAGATTAGACTTTGCATGAGGGAAAAATGAACTTTAATTAATATTAGTCACTGACATTTAGGACTTGGTTAGTTCAGAAACTAAAGTTATATATGTACTTATAGAATCATTGGGACTTGCCGTCTTAAGAACAAATGAGTGTTCCTAATTATGACAGATAATTTATTTTTAATTGAAATATTTATGATTATGTGATCTATGAGAGTAGTTTATAATTAGTGTCAATATTTCCCTTTTCTGCTTTTGCTTTTCACAAAGTATAAAATAACTGGTTCAATATTTTTATTTCTATGTGTCTATGAATCTGACCTTTGTAAACATATTCTTATTTAACAATCAGAAAATTAATTCAGCTTTATCTTCAAAGATGCTCTGTCTACAGAATGTGAGTAGAACCGTTTACACCTGATCTGTCCAATTAGATCAAAGAAGACGGACTGGACAATTTGCATAATTTTTATCTAAAATCAAACAAATCTATAGGCTCTCAGCTCTTGAAATGTTTGCAACATGGCCCATTTGAAAAAAGCAGCAATAGTATTAAGGTCACGACAAATTAAATGAGACAATTTTAAATGTTTTAAGTGACCCACCTTGCTATTCATATATCCTAATACAGGTGCTGAATGACTCCTCTTTTTCTGTGTTGTTTGAATTTAATTTTAAGATTTGATTTCCATAAAGCCTAGCCATTTTGCCCTTTGTCAAGCTCTCTAGCCAAAAGGTTGTCTGCTTCATTTCCATTAATAAAAAGAACGTGTATTTAAAGTTTAACTAGATTATCTTAAGGGCAAAAAATGAATGAATATAACTGCGAACTGTGTTTTTCAAGTAGCTAGATTTCCAACTCAGAATGACTGATTGCTCAATAAATGCAAGTAGTTTTATATTATTTCCATTTTTATTAATTTTTCAGTTTTTAATTTATGATTAAGGAAAACGTATACGTAGTGATTTTCAAATTTGGGTTCTAATCAAATAATTTAATCAATCAAAATCTAACATAATAACATGAGTACCTTTACAAGTATAGTTATTTTTATTGTTACTGTTATGTAAATATTCATATTTTACATTTGCCAGTAGGAACAACTGAGTTGAGTTGTATTCTGTAAGGATAAAAAAAAACTTAAAAGTTCAAGGCCATGGGCGCCTGGGTAGCGCAGTTGTTAAAGCGTCTGCCTTCGGCTCAGGGCGTGATCTTGGCGTTCCGGGATCGAGTCCCACATCGGGCTCCTCCTCTGGGAGCCTGCTTCTTCCTCTCTCACTCGCCTGCTGTGTTCCCTCTCTCGCTGGCTGTCTCTCTGTCACATAAATAAATAAAATCTTTAAAAAAAAAAAAAAAAAGTTCAAGGCCAGGACTTTCCATATGGGATAATTTCATTAAATGTATGCCTTCTTAACCATTTCCTCATTACAAATAGATCTAATCTTATACCACTTCCCCATTTGTAGGGACATACCATAAATATTTATTTTTAAATGAATCACAAGTATATCATTTATATTGGTTGTCCTGGTGTTTACAATACACTTCTCTAACTTGCCGTACTTCTTATGGATCCTCAGTTGAGGTAAATAATCTTTATACTTGGATATGAGCATTTCTATCAGGTTGTTAGGGTGAGGATTGAGTCGATACAATCAGTTGAGCCAGGTTTAGATTGTGTTGTTACCTGATCACCTTCAGCGCAGCACATGTTCCAGTGTCCTCTAATGGCTAGCTGTCCTTCCTTGTGCTTAGGGTGGGGGCTGGGGTCCTGACGGTTTTCTCTCCATTTTGCTGCTTCCCCACTCAGCGTTCAGTGGGGTAGTTAACGGTTGTTTATTATTTGATGCAAAGGTTGTGGTGAGGGCAGGGACATTCTCTGTTGTCATGGTACAGCTACAATCTTAAGTTGAGTCCAAATTCCTTCCTGACATTAATTTTCCCCTTCCCCTTCCTCAAGCCAATGGTAGTCAAACTATTGTGTTTCTGTTTGAAAGCAAGAGATTCCTGCTCTTCCTACAGTAATAGAAGACCCCCACTTGGTTTAGGTATAGGATGTTTCACCTAAGATCCTTTGCTGTCCCTTCCCCAGAATAGGTATTTTATTTTCTTTCTTCCTCCGAGCTTCAAAAGAAGTTTGATTTTATCCTGGGTGCTGGAGAGTTACCTATCTGTCCTACAGAAGTCGACCAGCTTTGTTTTTACTCATTTTATAGAACCAATTAATTTTTTTTTCTCTCTCCTGGGTTCTGAAAGACAATTTACAGCTTCCTCCACCACAGCTTAAGAATTTTACTTCTTAGGAGAAAAGGTCATAGATATATGAAGAGGGTTTTGTGCTCATTGCCTTGCAACCACCAATCACCTACTCAACATTTGTGTCACGTAGGGAGACTCTCCATGGACTCCTGCATTAACCACAGTCTTTTTCATGAGCCTTTGGTAAAAAACCATAGAAAAGAACGTTGTGACTGTTTGTGATCTCTGTCTTGTATTTGTGACCCCCAGTTTTTGCTAACTCTCATAACAACTCAACCTTGGCTTTAACATGATCTTTAATATTTTTACTGATTTCTTCTAATTTGCTTTTAAGATGGCTGCCACTTTCTCCCTTGCTCTGGCAAAATTGAAATGTACCTGCCACTATTTCAAAAACTTCTTCCCCTTTGGAAGTCAGGGTGTTGATTGTCCTCTGAAGTCAGCTGTCAGCTCTCTGATATATTCAAGATACTATATATATATATATATATATATTAGAATTTTTTTCTTCCTCATGGTTGAATTAGAAGCAACATTATATATAATGTTCCATACCCTAAATTTCTGGTTGCCTTTTAGTTTTGTTTTTTTCTCCTCTAATTTTAGTAATTTGATTATGATGTGTCTTCCTGTGGTTTTGTTCACGCTCCTTCTGCTTGAGGTATGTTACACTTATTGAATCTATAAGAGCGATAGGCAGAATAATGGGCTCCCAAGACATCCAAGTCCAAATACAAACTGTTATGTGGAAAAGGAGAATTAAGGTTGCAGATGGAATCAAGTTTGCTAATAATCTTTCAGATAGGGAGATTATCATAGATAATCCAGAAGGGGCCAATGTAATGTTAAATTAACTGTGAAATGGAGATTGGATTTGAGAATTCCCTGAGCAGACAAATCTTTAAGCAAAAGGAAATGTAGCTTATTTTATGAACAGAAGCTTATTTTATGAAACTTTACTTAGGTTATTTCTTGTAAATGCCTCTGATAAGCATAAAAGAAACTTGTCATTTCCCTGAAAATGGTATAAAATAATCACTTTTAACCAATCCCCTGTCATCTGGAAATCCCCACTGGAATAACCATTCATTGTAAAGATTACACAACTTCCTCATTTTCACTTTATAAGCCACCTTGTAAATTCATGCCTCTAACCTTCATCAGAGTTTTTATTTTTTGAAAGCACCCATTTTGAACTCCCATTTTGTTCTTATATGCACAATAAACTCTTACTAAATATTATTTATTGATTCGGTGGTTTAAAGTTTGCTATTTCTGGATTTTTGACAACAATTACAAGGGTTCTTAAAAGTGGAAGCTGGAAGACGAGTCAGTGTCAGGGTGAGGCAGTATGAAAAAGATTAGACTGTCCATAACTGGCATTGAAGATGGAACTGGTACCAGCCAAGGAATGCAGGCAGCCTCTAGAAGCTGGAAAAGGCAAGAAAAGTGATTTTCCCTTATGGCCTCCAGAAGGGAATGTGATACTTCTGACACCTTGATATTAGCCCAGACCCACTTCAGAATTGATCTCTAGAAATTTTAGATAACAAATTTGTGTCATTTTAAGCCACTGGGTTTGTGATAATTTGTTACACTAGCAATGTGAACCTAATACAGTGGGTTAATACATTTTCAAAAAGATATCTATTTTTCTTCAAACAATATATTCATTATTAATTCAAATATATTTTCCTCTCTCCTTTCCCCACTCTCTTCTTCTTAGATTCCAGTTATGTGATGCCAGAGCAGTTGATGTTAACACACAACTCATTGGTGTTCTGCTCACTTTTTCCTTTTCTTTTTTTTTCTTTTTTTTTTGTAGTTTATTACATCTCTGTGATTTATTTGGCTAGGTTCTTTTGCAATATCCTTTAAGTAATCTTTTTTTCCTGTGGTGTTTAATCTGCTGTTATCCCAATTCAGTGTATTTTTTCATTTCAGATATTGTATTTTGCACCACAGTTTTATTTTTCTCCTCATCACATTTATGTTTTCTTCTACTTTCTATTTTTTTCTTTTTTTTTTAAAGATTTTATTTATTTATTTAATAGAGATAGAGACAGCCAGTGAGAGAGGGAACACAAGCAGGGGAGTGGGAGAGGAAGAAGCAGGCTCATAGCAGAGGAGCCTGATGTGGGGCTCGAACCCAGAACGCCGGGATCACGCCCTGAGCCGAAGGCAGACGCTTAACTGCTGTGCCCCCCAGGCGCCCCTATTTTTTTTTCTTTTTTTAAGATTTATTTATTTATTTGGGGGTGCAGAGAGAGAGAGAGTCTTTTAAGCAGACTCTGCACAATGCTGGGCTCAATCTCACAACCCAGGGATCGTGACCTGAGCTGAAACAAAGAGTCAGATGCTTAACTGACTGCACCACCCAGGCACCCCCTCTTCTATTTTCTTAAACATATGAGTTATATTTATAATAGGTTTATTAATAGCTGATATCTAGCTCTCTTTTCTACTATCTGGGTTTTTTTCTATGTCAATTTCTGTTGATTGATTTTTATCCTGGTTATGGGTCTATTCTGTTTCTTCTTTGGATGCCTGTTTATTTTTTATTGGAGGCCATACATGGTGGATTTTACTCTGGGTGGTGCTAAATTTTGTTATATTTCTGAAAATGTCACTGGACTTTTAAAGTATAACAATTTGTTATAAAGATAACAAATCTCTAAATATAATCAAAAATCTTAATATATTTCAAAACCACATAATGATTCCATTTATTTTTATAAAAGCCTAGATTAGAAACCGGAGAAATGTACTATTCTAGTGTAACACATATATGCTAATTTATTTTACAGAATATGTCATATTAATAAGCCCCGAGAGTGTGTCTCTTTCCCAAAGAGAACAGAAAAGATGCACAGTGACACTAAAAAAATTCTTGAATTATGAGTGTCAAAAAGTTCACCTATTTTTCTAGTAATTTAAACTATGTATATGTAAATTGAGAAATCCTATTAATATTGATTATCATCTAAAAATATTATCTAAATCTAGTGGGGCCTATCACCAAAGGTATTATACAGTTTTAATAGCTATAATGTGTGAAATTAAGCTATTATATCATAATAGCTATTATTACATTATAATAATAGCCAGCTATGAGTAAAATAAACACCAATCATAAAAACACTGTGTTCAAAAATATTCTCATTTATAAGGCCATTTCTCTTAGTAGAAAATGGGGCAAAACAACTACTTAAGTAGCATCATTGATAAAATTAATGATTATTATACTAGACAAAAACTGAGTTTTGGTTTTCCTAAGTTGTATTAGATACAATTATTACAGAACACTGACATATATAATAATCTCACTAAGATAATGTTACAAAAATGACACGTTAGCTTTGTAAAGGTTACTTCTATTTCTATCAGACTTGAGTAATTAAAAGGTTTATAAAAAATTCCTAAACTCAGAAATTAGCAGTGCAGACAGAAAATATAATTGCCTAGGAGACATTCTTCTATGACTATTAATAAATAAATTGTTTATAGGGGAAAAACATCCTTAATTTGTTTAAATCTTTCTGAACCTACCAATTTCATTATGACTTTATATGAGCCAAAATGCAGAGATACTCAAATTAAGTCACTGGAATTTTAAAAGTCATACTACTTTCTAGTCATTGGACCTCAGCTATAGCTAACTGATTGACTCTTTTGTTATTAAGGGCACATAAAGCTGTATCTAATGGTAATAGCCAAACAACTTGAATACTTTCCTCTCTCTGTAAAGGTTTCCAGTGTTTTAGCAATGTCTAAACCTTTGTCAAATATCTATTAGTGCTATAAATCTAAATACTTATCTGAACAAGAAAAAGAAAACAAACTTATTCTTACTATGGATCCTAATGATGAGTATGCTTTTCCTTCTCTTTTCTGTTTTCTTTATCTTTCCAAGAAAATCTGTATTTTCTAGTGAATTCTGAGTGTATTCTCTGAAGGCAAATTTTGTGTTTTCAGACTGCTTGAAATGAAATTCGTAAAAGTATTTTGGAAATCCTGAGGGAGAAGATGTAGGGAAGTGAGGAGAAATGAATCCAAATGACAGAAAATGTTCTCAAACCCAACTATTCTTTCAAGAGTCAGATTTGTCAATTCTTTGCCAAGATATAATTTGTGAGATATTCTTTTGTGAATACTTTCCCTTCAGGAAAATGTTATCTTCCACTCCATTTAAAATTTGCATTTTTATGGCATTGTTTGAGAGAAGTTGGTAAAGATTTCAGAATAAAATATATCATTCTTGGTGGATCTTCATGGTGAAAACTTGAGATCTCCAGCTGACACCGGAAAGGATGTAAGCCCTGCAGAAAACCACATCAGGGAGCTTACAAGCAGATCTTTCCAGCTCAGTTGAGTCCCAGGATGACTGCAATTAGCTGATAGATTTCCACCTCATAAGAGACTCTGAACCACAGTCAGCTAATCTGACCTTCAAAAAGTGTGAGACTCTGGATGTCTGTTGTTTTAAGCTATTGAATTTTGGGATATCTTTTATGTATCAATAGATAATTAATACAACTCATAATTTATAAAGAAACTGAGGCAGAGAATGATTAAGTTACTTGCCAAGGTTATTCAGGAGTCAATGACTACCAAAATATCCATTTCCCCTACCACATCCTGCACTGATATAAACCCTAGTAAGTTGTGCTTCAGAGAAAAACGAGCCTTTCACAAACCCAGGCAGTGAATCTTGATTGATCTAAATCAATCATGGTGAATTCCACTAGCTATACTGGTTGAAATTTTAGAGAATCAGATGTGCTAAAATACTGGCCAACGAGGGAAATTTGTTGAAGGGCATATGAGTAAGGTTTTCTTTGATAAAAAGAGGTGCTAAGGTAGAAAAGCTTATTTTACTTCTTCTTGACATTATTATATATCCGTTTGATAGCCAGAAATTATGTCAGGCACCTGGAGACATTAAGTAGCAGACTTCGTATGGACTGAATATTTGTTATCCCCCAAATTCATATATTGAAGCCCCTACCTTGAGCATGTTGGTATTTGGGTGTGGGGTCTTCAGGAGATAATTCAGTTTAGATGAAGTCATGAGGGTGGGTCTCCCATGATGAGATTTGTATCCTTATAAGAGAAGGAAGAAACCAGAGTTCATTCTCTCTCTCCACTGACTTACAGTGAGGAAAAGTCACCAGGGCACATAATGAGAAGGTAGACATTTGAAAGCCAGGAATAGAGCTCTCCTCAGGAACTGAATCAGCTGGCATCTTGGACTTCCTAGTCTCCAGAACTGTGAGAAATCAATGTTGGGTTTTTTTAAAGCCACTCAATCTATGGTATTTATTATGGTAGCCTGAGCTAAGACAAGACTTAATAAGAAACATAGAGTGAAAAAATACAAAGAATTTAAGGTTTGCTGATATTGGGTATGTTAAATGATCTAATCATGGAATAACTCTATGTCTATCAGATTGGCACATTGGTTAAGCCATTTTTGTTTGTGTCTTTTGTTACTCAGCTGAAAATATCTTCATGGATAAAAATGTTAGAGTCACGAGAAGAAATAACTACTAATTTGGCTACATTTTTCTTATTTTACCACTTTTCCTGTACTCCAGCATTCTTGGGTTGTAGCAAACAATTGGCAATTTTCTGCAAAATGCAGATATTACAAGCAAAAACAAATACATACAGGCATTACGTGTCATAGACTCATCAGCTAGCTTTGTAAAAATAGACTGTCTAGAGTGGCTAGCCCATCTGCTCACTCTCCTGCTGGTGAGAAGCCAGGCAGCCTGGAGCAAACCAGAGTGCCCAGGTTGACCCAAGGGAAGGCTGGGGTCCCCCCAAGGGGTCTATGAGCAGTGGCCACAGCCCCCAGCCCGTCTCCTGGGTGTCTGGGTAAGCACAAGTACAAACACAAATGCTAGGGGATGCAGGATGATCTGAGACAGACCAAATCACGGGCCGCTATCATGACCATGCAGACTGGACTCTGGTGTCATCCTAGAGCCTCAGTGCCCGGAGTCCCGGAGCCGTCCCTCTCCATATGCTTTCACTCCCTTGGCCTGAAAGCGTCAGATTTGCCATCAAAACAACAACCTTTACTTTTTTCTTTTGTATTTTGATAAACACTGAAGAAACTGAAGCTGTTTGACAATATCTTGGGGAAATTTTCGGCATTGGTTTATTTGGTGTCCTGGAACCTCTTACTATTTTCAATACACGATGAACAATCAACCGTTTTGTATACTTGTTCTCAGTTATCATTTTGACAAGCAAGCACTGTAATTACAAGCTACTAGAATAAAATCTCTGAACTATTTTAAAAATAAAATAATTAAAAATAGTCGTCTATTATCTAATAGTTGACGTCTTGTGTATACACCTACCTCTGTTGGCTTCTTTGTGTTTTTGCTCTTATTGAGACTAGTTTCTTTGTGTTTTGACTGTGAACTGACCATTGAATTAGACATTATACATTTGTTTGGTTTTCTTTGTTGTTTTAAACCTTATAGGAATTTAATTAAATATTTAGATGTGGAGGTTGATGTCTTTTGCCAAAATTGGGAAAAGATGTTTTTATGTTTCTTTTTCACAAGAAGTCAAGATTTTTTATCTACATTTCTGAAATGTCAGCTATAATTCTGATGAGTTTACATTCTGCTATTATTTTTCCTTTCTGACTTTTCATGATAAAACACATACATCATTACCTAGCCATAAAGACAGATTTCCACATACATCCATTAGGAGCCTCAAAAAAAGAAGACAGTCAAATGGGGTAGAAAAATGTTAGATGTACTAATAGCTGAAAATATTATCTGGGTATATATATATATATATATATATGTATATGTATATATATATGTATCAACTTTACTTTTTTTTTAAATTTCTGCTTCAGTATAAATAAACTGATGAATTTTAATGAGGGCAGAGTGATTTCAAATTTTTCTTATTAATTCTGGTAGTAAATCTTGTTTCAAAACTATAAATGTACTCATCTTTGATGCACAGCTCTCTTTTTCTATTTTGTAATCCATTTTTAATTTCAACAAATTTTATCATATTTGATTTTTAACTTAATTTTTTGACATTAAACATTTTTTCCTTCAATTTATGTCATAATTCATTGCTATGGTAGTAAAATCTTTTCCTTCTGAACAAAATATTAGTGGTGGTTTCAGCAATATATATATTCAGAAGGAAAAGATTTATATATATATAATCTTATATATATACACACACACACAATGGATATATTAGGGATATGAATAATATATATGCAAAATATTATATATTATATATATGAATTCAACAATTATTAACTAGAATTGCTCTGTATAAGTTCAAGAGTATGGCTAAAATATGTTAGATGATATATTCTATAAGTGNNAGAGTGTTTAGATCTTCCAACAACAGATGTACAAGTAACAACCCCTACTGTGCACCATTCCTGCAATACCTCTTCCCTTAAGTATTCCCAACTTGATATTTCAGCATATCCTGATTTAATATCTACCCATTTTAACTCAAGTGTAAGTTATAGAATTTTGATAGAGAATTTTGTTTCTAGTTTTATTGTAATTTGGAGGTTTTTTGTTTGTTTGTTTTAACTTTCCTGGGTGTCCTATTCAATTTAGGATGCTATAACAGAAGACCATAGTCTGGGTGGCTTATAAATAATGGAAATGTATTTCTCAAATTCTGGAGGCTTCAAATCTGAGATCAAGGTGCCAGCAGATTCCCTGTCTGGTGGGGTCCAAGTCCTAATTGCACACTGCCAACCTTTCATTGGGTCCTCACATAACAGAAAGAAGATGAGAGGGATCTTTTTTTATGAGGGCAATAATCCCATTCATGAGGGCTCAACCCCTGTGACTTTATCAGCTACCAAAAGCCCCACCTCCTAATACCATCACCATGTGTGGTAGGATTTCAACATATTCATTTTGGGGGACACAAATATTCATTCCATTGCATTGGGTATTTTTCTGACATACAAAGGGAGGCCATTGGGATGGTAAACTATTATCTAAACCCACACATTTTCTGCTGATTGTTTTCAGCTGCATTTCAACAGACACTTCTATGTCCATAAACGGCAATGAGTAATTGTTGTGTTTAGCACTGCTGAATGAAAGCCCTGATACAAAAGGCAATTCTTACTAAAAGGTAAGAGGACTGTTTCTGCAAGGACTCCTTGTATTCAAGTCTCAGTTCCATCATGTTATTAATTGGATGATATGACACAAGATAACTAATTCTTTTGAAATTCAGTCTTCTCATCTGGGTAATGGGTAACCAGAACATGGTTGGCTCTTAATATTAGTAGTTACTATTTTTTTAATGTTTGATTTATATTTTTTTATTATTGTGGAAGCCTTATCAGCCTCAGTGGAAGGATGGTCTTCGGTGAGAGATATATTTCTTCATTCTTCCCATGGCTAAGCAAAAGCAAACAAACATTTCTTCAGATATTATTGGCTTGACTGTGTTCAGTAACTGAACCTGAGCTATATATACCATTTTAAATGCTAGGAAACAATTTTGTACATGGTTTATACACATCCATAATTAGACATACTAGTAGCAAAAGAAAAAAAATGAAAAACAGGACTTAAATTTACTTTATACATAGTATCATATAAAACTTATAAATCAAAACATAATATGTACCTTGGAATTGGTAAAAGATTTGTTATTTTTACAAGAAAATAACATTATTTTTTCATTGTTTTTTGATCTACCATGTCAAAAATTTTATCATAAAATGATTGATAAAAATTAATGTTCCCATCCACACTTTTGAGAAAGTTGCCTTCACCTGGAGAAAAAGCTTTTTAATTGTTTAAAATGTGTTTACTTTACAATCATAATTTTCAAAAGTTCAATTCAACTTTATAGAGGTTTAAAATACAGTATTAATAGTTGACTCTTTCAGTTGGTTAAAAGAATTTAAAACTATTATTTTTCTTTTACTTATAAGAAATACTTTTTATATATCTGTTGTTAAGTCATGGTAAAAATAAATCTTTCCAAATGGGCAAGCATTTTGTTATTAGACATGTAAATTCATATAAAAGCGATCAGTTATATCATCAAATAAATGGATGAAACTTGCTACAAAAAATATTAAGGCAAGGTTTTAGATTTTTTTTCAGAAACCAACGAAGTAGAAAGTGGACTTAATTAGGTCCATGCATAGAATATTTCTAGTTACATTTAAATATTTTGCTGATCAGTAAACATTTTTGAACTGATCATTTCTGACCTGTCTATGAAAGACAAAAACAGTCTTTCATAGAAACTCAAGAGGGTTATTTTTCTGTTGCCTCTAAGAATTTATCCATTCTTTCCTTTATCTGATAAATAACTAGCATTACTTTATCTGACAAATACTTGTTGAATGCATACTACTTCATGGCAAGCACTGTTACAGGCAGTGGTTATACTGTAATAATACACTTTAATCTTCTGGCTCCTGGCATTTCCAATTTAATGGAGGAGAAATAAAATATACAAATAAAATATAAATATCAAGTTCCAAGTGCAACAAAGTGAAATGAAACAAGGTAAGTTGATAATGATTGCCAGAGAAGGAAATTATAATTTATATTCGGTGGTGAGAACAAGTATTTCATAAGTGACTATTAATAATAGGGTGAAAAGAAGAGAAGGAAAATCTATTAAGGAGATATTTGGGAGAAGAGTATTCCATACAAAGTAACAGTGAAAATATGCTACAATATTTTAGATGAAAGGGTAAACCTTAGCAACTTGAGTGTAAAACATAACCAGCTGTTTTATTTAGTATCTGGTGTATCACTTGGAAAGGACTGATACTGTGAAATTGATACATTCATAGGAGCTCACCAGTGGTACAATGAGAGTGTGCAGCTATGGAAAATGTTATGGGATCAGGGCCTGATAGCATGACCAAGGGAAGAAAAACTACCTGCTTGGTCATCAAGCATGGTGAGTAAAGCAAGTTGATAACTGAAAAAGACCCACAATACTCAGGCTTCCCATGCAACTTGCTGTGTGAAATAGGATTGTCTAGTAATTAAACTTCTGAATACCATTCAATGCTAGAACTGCAAAACACTGCCCTAGATATATCCAAATATCAAATGTACACTGGAAGAATTCACAACCTGGTGAGGCAACCCATGGAATGGGAGAAGATATTTGCAAATGACACTACAGATAAAAGGCTGGTATCCAAGATCTATAAAGAACTTCTCAAACTCAACACCCAAGAAACAAATAATCAAATCAAAAAATGGGCAGAAGATATGAACAGACACTTTTCCAATGAAAACATACAAATGGCTAACAGACACATGAAAGAATGTTCAACATCATTAGCCATCAGGGAAGTTCAAATCAAAACCACATTGAGATACCGCCTTACACCAGTTAGAATGGCAAAAATTGACAAGACAAGAAACAACAAATGTTGGAGAGGGATGGAGAAAGGGGAACCCTCTTACACTGTGGTGGAAATGCAAGTTGGTACAGTCCCTCTGGAAAACAGTGTGGAGGTCCCTTAAAAAGTTAAAAATTGAGCTACTCTATGACCCAGCATTTGCACTACTAGGTATTTACCCCAAAGATACAGACATAGTGAAGAGAAGGGCCATATGCACCCCAAAGTTCATAGCACCGTTGTCCACAATAGCCAAACTGTGGAAGGAGCCGAGATGCCCATCAACAGACGAATGGATAAAGAAGATGTGGTCCATATATACATGGAATATTACTCAGCCATCAGAAAGAGTGATCACCCAACATTTGCCTCAACATGGTTGGGATTGGAGGCGATTATGCCAAGTGAAATAAGTTAAGCAGAGAAAGACAATTATCATATGGTTTCACTCATTTGTGGAACATAAGGAATAGAAGGGAGATTCGTAGGAGAAGGAAGGAAAAAATGAAGGGGGAGTAAACAGAGGGGGAAATGAACTACGAGAGACTATAGACTCCAGGAAACAATCTGAAGGTTTTAGAGGGGAGGGGCGGTGGGGTGATGGGCTAGCCCAGTGATGGGTATTAAAGAGGGCACATTTTGCATGGAGCACTGGGTATTATGCACAAACAATGAATCATGGAACACTAAAATGAAAAAAAAATAAATAAAAATAAAAAACCTGGGGCCTTCATAGCATACTTGTTAAATGTCTTTCATTGGGGATGCTCCCAAAGTGAGTACATTAACTACTAAAATATTCTTAAGTATCCTATTTATATATATTTTAATTTAGCTTTATGCTCTTACAGCAAATGTGCAAGTACCCACTCTCTTGTAAGGGCAATCTTGCATTCTATTTAACCATTAGAGTGATTGGAATGCCTTCATGTTCAGAATATAAATGAAAATAACTCATGAAAATGTGGAATATTTTCTCTCATGGCTTTATTTGTCATATTCATGTCATTCCGGTACAACCTGTACCAAAGTAATTGCCTCTTTAATGACTAAGGAGCTAACTTAATTCCCTGTGATTAAAGGATTTCAGCAGGACTTCAAAAACTTTATTAAGCAGAAAGTCACCATATTGTTCTAGCTAAACTTTTGATGAAAATTTGTAGTTTTTTAAAAATCTAGATTAATGTTTGGGGTTTGCCCTTTTTGTTTTGGGTTATTGGGTGCCATTTTTATTGAAATTAAAATGTAAAGCCCAATATACCTTATTTATAAGTTATTGGGTATCCCTCTATTACCTGTTCACCACTTAGTACTTGGGTATTCCTAACTTTTGGCAAGAATACTATATAGTATTATGTCCTATGGCATCTATTTAAAAGAAGATATTAAACCTCTCCTTATCGATGGACATACTATGAGACAAAAATGCTTGGAGCATTCTCAGAGTGTTCTTCCATAGTTTCATAATATTTAAACATTTCCATCGTATATCATTATATAATCTGAAATCAACTTTACGCAAACATTGTAATCAGCCCAGTGCTTTTTTTGGTCTTCTTCTTCCACATTCTGTAACCATGGTTATCCCATTAAATAATACTGGCACAAGATCACAGAAATTACCTTCTAGTTTCAAGTCCACCATTTATTAGCATTATTAGCTTAGATTTCTCCAAGTCTCTTCTATAAAATGAGGTGATAATAACTAACATATAGAAATAAATGAGATATTTTTTGTTACAAATCATACATAGAAAAATAAATGGTACTTCTCTTTTCACCTCAAACATTGAATAAATATTCTATGAAATCTTTGTCTTTGCTAATTTAAATTTCTGTACTTGTACAGTATATCTTACTAAACATCTCTTATAAATACTCAAAAAAGATAAATCCCTCTCCTCTTCACACATTGCTTTCAGAACTCTGATCACCCCTTCCTAAAGTCTTGACTAGTTTCTAACCTAGTGACATTGAAGGTATTGGTCTTTGGAAAGAAAACTGCGTTATTACAGATTGGATTATGGGATACAGCCACTCACTTCACTTTTTTGAGATTTCAATCTATCCCTTGTTAGTCCTGTTAACAATGTTTATCCATTTATGGCTTGATTCAATTTTAAAACTGAGGCTGTTTCTGAGAGTTCAAGGTGCCTTTAAAGTCTACTTGATTCCAGGTACCGTAGATGTTTGCAAAAGAATTATATTGTCTTCCAGTTTGGGAGATGTTGAGAGGAACCATATTTAAGGAAAAAAAGCAATGTTTAAGTGTTTTAAATTAAAATATTTTAATTATCAGCATTTTTATCTAATTAATAATAATTATTAGTATAGTAAATCTTTACAAATTAAATATTTATTATTAAACATGTAATGTCTAAGCAGAGTACCATTGAAAATTAAATGTAAGCCATAATTTCAGTAAAAAATTCCTTTGCCCACTTTGCATTCTTTCATTTAACACATGGATAATGTACCTCTAAACCACAGTTATTGAATTTGGTAAACTTTTCTCCAAAATCAATACTTTGTGAAGTGTTATTTGTTGATCTTGCTCTATGAAACAAATTAATTATCCCATATATGATAAAATGATATGATAAAATAATTATTTTTTAAAAGATTTTATTTATTTATTTGACAGAGAGAGAGACAGCCAGTGAGAGAGGGAACACAAGCAGTGGGAGTGGGAAAGGAAGAAGCAGGCTCCCAGGGGGCATGGAGCCAGATGCGGGGCTCAATCCCAGAACGCTGGGATCACACCCCGAGCTGAAGGCAGACACTTAATGACTGAGCCACCCAGGTGGCCCTAAAATAATTATTTTTTAAAAGATTTATTTATTGAAGGGGGGAGTGCACAAGCAGGGGAAGGGCAGAAGGAGAGGGAGAGAATCTCAAGCAGACTCCCCACTGAGTATGGAGTCCAACGTGAGGCTCTGTCTCACAACCCTGAGATTGTGACCTGAGCCAAAACCAAGAGTCTGATGCTTAACCGACTGAGCTACCCAGGAGCCCCAAAATAATTATTGACATATTACTAAAAGTATGCAAACTGTTGATTAAAAAAAGTCAGCAACATTATACAATAAAAGTTTATTTCTCATTATGCAACAATTCAGTGTAAGAATTTGTAGTCAAGCAGCTTTAGGAGAGGCTCTCCTGCCACTTCGAATTCCTAACCTCCTATAGATCTGACCTGATCAGGCTACAGAAAAGTACAACCTCATTCAACTGTTCTGGACAAGTAGTTTTTTCCAAAAGTCAGGCACAAAGCCTCAAATAACTGTGCAAAAATATGAAAAAGATAAACTGACTGTATGTCCAGGATGAAGAGAAGACAAATATTGACAGTAGAGCTACCTCTGTCATGCATATAAAAAGATATATCTAAAGCCTCATTTACTGCAATATTAGTGATCATTTTCATTGAATGCTAGGCTTATAGCCAATTTTTATTTTATCATTAGACATTTTGGTGTTCTCCAAATATTCCACAGTTAATGCTTATTACTTTTGTTACTAAATACAAATGCATCTCTCTCCTCTTTCCTCCCTCCCCCTCCTCTTTTCATACTCCTGCTTTTCTCCTCCTTCTTGCTTTTTCACCCTTCTTATCCCCTTCTTCCTCATCTTCCCCTCCCCTCTCTCTTTCTCTGCAGTAAGGACAGATTTCCTTCTTTTCTTAAATCACTTTTAGCTAATAGCATTTTTTTTCCTTTGTGATATTTTGGAACTTTTCTCTAATCTTGTACTGGAACCCCTTTTCATGCCTTACAGTAGAAACTGCAACATTTTTTGATATTCCAGGAAGTGATAGGAAAAAGACTCTTCATTCACAAATAGCTCTTAAGCTGAACCGTCTTTCACTTGAAGCTGCTAATTGACACTCAGACATATTGGACTTACCATCATTGAACTTGTTCTCAATTCAGTTCTTCCTTGTCAGTTCAATTTACTCTCTAGCCTATAAATTTTCTGTTGGAACTTAACTTACTTGATATGTGTACTACTAGGTCATGAGCTCCTTGAAAACAAAAAAATACATATATTTCATTTGGTATATACTCAATGCCTAAGTCAGGCACTGCTGTAAAACACACACACACACACACACACACACACACACACACACACACAAATTATTAAACAGTAGAGTACATAGAAGTCATTTCCTAAATCTTTGTTTGATAAATGAATAAATAAAAGACACACATTCTGTGACTTAAATCATCCTTACTTATGAAAATAATCACTTTTTATTTTAACTGAGAAGCTAAATACTAAAAAGACCTTATAAAAAACTTGTCTTATTTAATCACATCTGAATTTCATGTAAAATTGCTACATATGTGCCCCATTATATTAATAATGAAAGTTTCATACATCACAGTGAGATGTCCTTATAGCTAAAGTCTTAAGGATTCATAGTTTCTTATTTTTTATTTGACTATAAAATTTTACACTTTTAAGAAATACCTCAACATAGTCTTTGAGAGTCTATTTTTTTCCATCTAATTAGAGACATGATGAGTCAAATAACAGCCTATGGGTTCAAAAAGGGCCTCTGCTTTCTCCACATATGTAGCTAATATCTGGTGCTTTTAATATTCTCTCATTTTTTGACAGAAAAGAAACTTTCACACAATAGAACTTAATTTGAAAAATTATAATTACACTTATGCATAAGAAATCATAAGTATAGATTTTATTTTTTTAAAGATTTTATTTATTTATTTGACAGAGAGAGAGAGACAGCCAGCAAGAGAGGGAACACAAGCAGGGGGAGTGGGAGAGGAAGAAGCAGGCTCCTGCTAGCCTGATGCAAGGCTCAATCCCAGGACACTGGGATCACGCCCTGAGCCAAAGGCAGATGCTTAACAACTGAGCCACCCAGGCATCCCCCAATGATGTAATTTCTGTTCCTGGATCCAGACAGACTTTGAGGGTATCTATTCTTGGGCTTCCCAATCATGGAAGTAAAATCTCATCCTTTGTTGTTCAGTCTGGTCGGGGTGCGGTTTCTGCAACTTGCAGGAACAACATAATTCACTGCTTCTCCCAGCTATATCCCGCTCCCGGGTCTGGCTCTGCTTGCACCCACCCCCATCTCTACCTATTTCTTTTTTAATAATATTTTTTATTGTATTATGTTACTCACTATACAGTACATCCCTGGTTTCTGATGTAAAGTTCGATGATTCATTAGTTGCATATAACACCCAATGCACAATGCAATACGTGCCCTCCTTACTACCCATCACCAGCCTATCCCACTCCCCCACCCCTTTCCCCTCTGAAGCCCTCAGTTTGTTTCGCAGAGTCCATAGTCTCTCATGCTTCATTCTACCTTCTAATTACCCCCCTTTCTTTATCCCTTTTCTTCTCCTACCGATCTTCCTACTTCTTATGTTCCATAGATGAGAGAAACCATACGACAATTGTCTTTCTCTGCTTGACTTACCTCACTTAGCATTATCTCCTCCAGTGCCATCCATGTTGCAGCTAATGTTGAGAAATCGTTCTTTTTGATAGCTGAGTAATATTCCATTGTATATATGGACCACATCTTCTTAATCTAGTCATCTGTTGAAGGGCATCTCGGCTCCTTCCATGATTTACCTATTGTGGACAGAGCTGCTATGAACATTGGGGTGCATATGGCCCTTCTCTTCACTACGTCTGTATCTTTGGGGTAAATACCCAGTAGTGCAATGGCTGGATCATAGGGTAGCTCAATTTTTCACTTTTTAAGGGACCTCCACGCTGTTTTCCAGAGTGGCTGTACCAACTTGCATTCCCACCAACAATGTAGGAGG
>NW_024424452.1:61863442-61864709 GCF_017311325.1 Ursus maritimus
ACCTCAACATAGTCTTTGAGAGTCTATTTTTTTCCATCTAATTAGAGACATGATGAGTCAAATAACAGCCTATGGGTTCAAAAAGGGCCTCTGCTTTCTCCACATATGTAGCTAATATCTGGTGCTTTTAATATTCTCTCATTTTTTGACAGAAAAGAAACTTTCACACAATAGAACTTAATTTGAAAAATTATAATTACACTTATGCATAAGAAATCATAAGTATAGATTTTATTTTTTTAAAGATTTTATTTATTTATTTGACAGAGAGAGAGAGACAGCCAGCAAGAGAGGGAACACAAGCAGGGGGAGTGGGAGAGGAAGAAGCAGGCTCCTGCTAGCCTGATGCAAGGCTCAATCCCAGGACACTGGGATCACGCCCTGAGCCAAAGGCAGATGCTTAACAACTGAGCCACCCAGGCATCCCCCAATGATGTAATTTCTGTTCCTGGATCCAGACAGACTTTGAGGGTATCTATTCTTGGGCTTCCCAATCATGGAAGTAAAATCTCATCCTTTGTTGTTCAGTCTGGTCGGGGTGCGGTTTCTGCAACTTGCAGGAACAACATAATTCACTGCTTCTCCCAGCTATATCCCGCTCCCGGGTCTGGCTCTGCTTGCACCCACCCCCATCTCTACCTATTTCTTTTTTAATAATATTTTTTATTGTATTATGTTACTCACTATACAGTACATCCCTGGTTTCTGATGTAAAGTTCGATGATTCATTAGTTGCATATAACACCCAATGCACAATGCAATACGTGCCCTCCTTACTACCCATCACCAGCCTATCCCACTCCCCCACCCCTTTCCCCTCTGAAGCCCTCAGTTTGTTTCGCAGAGTCCATAGTCTCTCATGCTTCATTCTACCTTCTAATTACCCCCCTTTCTTTATCCCTTTTCTTCTCCTACCGATCTTCCTACTTCTTATGTTCCATAGATGAGAGAAACCATACGACAATTGTCTTTCTCTGCTTGACTTACCTCACTTAGCATTATCTCCTCCAGTGCCATCCATGTTGCAGCTAATGTTGAGAAATCGTTCTTTTTGATAGCTGAGTAATATTCCATTGTATATATGGACCACATCTTCTTAATCTAGTCATCTGTTGAAGGGCATCTCGGCTCCTTCCATGATTTACCTATTGTGGACAGAGCTGCTATGAACATTGGGGTGCATATGGCCCTTCTCTTCACTACGTCTGTATCTTTGGGGTAAATACCCAGTAGTGCAATGGCTGGATCATAGGGTAGCTCAATTTTT
>NW_024424452.1:61864719-61879374 GCF_017311325.1 Ursus maritimus
GCTGGGTGAGAAAGGAGCCTGAAAACCAGAGTGCTATGGTTACCAAGAAGCTGGGGTCGCTGGCTAAGGGGCCTATGAGTGCTCAGCCCCAGCGCTGTCTCCTGGGTGTCTGAGGTGCACAAGTACAAACACAAATGCTAGGGGATGCAGGATGATCTGAGACAGACCAAAACGGGCCGCACTGACCTGCAGACGGACTCTGTGTCATCCTAGAGCCTCAGTGCCGGGAGTCCCGGAGTCACGTCCCTTCTCCATATGCTTTCACTACCTTGGCCTGGAAAGCCTGATTTCCATCAAACAACAACCACTTTTCTTTTTGTATTTTGATAAACACGAAGAAACCAGCTGTTTGACAATATCTTGGGAAATTTTCGCATTGGTTACTTGGGTTGGATCCCTACTTTTTCATACATCGGTATATGAACAATCAACCGCTTTGTATACTTGTTCTCAAATATTTTGAAATGGCAAGCTACTGTATACATGCTACTAGAATAAAATCTCCTGAACTATTTTAAAAATAAAATAATCCAAAAATAGTCGCCTATTATCTATAGTTGACGTCTTGCATACACCTACTCTTTAGGCCTTTTGTGTTTTTGCTCTTATTATACTAGCTTTTGTTGACTCGAACTCAGACCATTGAATTAGCACATTATACATTTGTTTGGTCTTTCTTTGTTGCTTTTAAACCTATAGGCAGAATTTCGTAGAATTAAATATTTAGATGTGGAGGTTGATGTCTTTTGCCAAAATTGAAAAGATGTTTTTATGTTCTTTTTCACAAGAAGTAATGATCTTTTTATCTCATTTCTAGAAAAATGTCACATATAATCTGATGAGTTTACATTCTGCCATTATTTTTCCTTTCTGATCTTTTCACGATAAAAACACAACATATTACTAGCCATAAGTACTTAGATTTATAGCCATCCATTAGAGCCTCAAAAAAAAAGAAGACAGTCAAATGGGGTAGAAAATGTTAGATGCCGTACTAATAGCTGAAAATATATCTGGGTTGTATATATATATATATATATATGTATATGTATATATATATGTATCAACTTTACTTTTTTTTAAATTTCGCTTCAGTATAAATAAACTGATGAATTTTAATGAGGGCAGAGTGATTTCACAAATTTTTCTTATTAACTCTGGTAGTAAACTTGTTTCAAACTATAAATACTCATCTTTGATGCACAGTCCTTTTCTATTTTGTAATCCATTTTTAATTTCAACAAATTTTATCATATTTGATTTTTAACTTAATTTTTGACATTAAACATTTTTTCCTTTTCAATTTATGTCATAATATTGCTATGGGTAAAATTCTTTTCTCAAAATATACTAGTGGTGGTTTCAGCAATATATATATATTCTAGAAGGAAAAGATTTATATATATATAATTATATATATACACACATACACTAATGGAATATATTAGGATATGAATAATATATATCAAAATATTATAATATATATATGAATTCAACAATATAACTAGAATTGCTCTGATAAGTCTCACAGTATATACTAAAATATGTTAGATAAGATCTTAAGTGAATGAGTGTTGACTTTCCACAACAGATGTAATAAAACCATTTCCCATTCTCTGCAATACCTGCACCATTTCAATCTTGATATTTGCAGCAATCCTTTCTATTCACCCATTTTAATCCAGTAGTTTATAGAATTTTGATAGAGAATTTTGTTTTAGTATGTATTGTAAATTTGGAGGTTTTGTTTGTTTGTTTAACTTTCCTGGGGCCTATTCAATTTAGGATGCTATAACAAGAAGACCATAGTCCTGTGGCTGAGGTAAATATGGAAATGTATTTCTCAATCTGAGGCTTCAAATCTGAGATCACAAATGCCAGCAGATTCCCGTCTCGTCGGTCATTGCACACCGGCCAACCTTTCATTGGGTCTCCATATACAGAGAAGATGAGAGGGATTTTTTAGTGAGGGGCAATAATCCAGACATTCAGAGGGCGCTGCAACCTGACTTTATCTAGCTACCAAAAGCCTTCACCTCCTTACCATCACCGTTGTAGATTTAAATATATTCATTTTGGGGGGACACAAATATATCATTCCATTGTACATTTGGTATTTTCTACATAAAATGCCATTGGGATGTGGTAATAACACTATTATTAAATATCCATATCCACCTGTTTCAGATTGTTCTCTTCAGCTGCATTTCACAGACACTTTATGTCCATAAACGGCAATGAGTAATTGTTGTGATGCTTAGCACTCGCTGGAAAGCCCTGATAAAAGGCAATTCTTAGCAAAAGGTAAGAGGACTGTGAAAGGATCCTTTATTCCAAGTGCCCTCAGTTCCATCATATGGTGTTATTAATTGGAGATATGACACAAGATAACTCAATTCCTTTTGAAATTCTGGCTTCTCATCGTTGGGTAATGGGTAACTGTAGACACATGGTTGGCATTCTTAATATTAGTAGTCTATTTTTTTAATGCGTTTGATTTATATTTTTATTGTTGTGAAGCCTTATCAGTCATAGTGTGGAAGGTATTGGTCTTCTTGAGAGATATATTTCTTCATTCTTCCCATTGCTTAAAAGCAAAACAAAACATTTCTTCTAGATATTATATGACTGTGTTCAGTAACTTCGAACCTGAGCTATATATATACCATTTAAATGCTAGGAAACAATTTTGTACATGGTTTATATAACCATAATTAGACTTATATATGGTAGCAAAAAGAAAAATGAAAACATGGACTACAATTACTTTGTTAATAGTAATCATATAAAACTTATAAATCAAAACATAATATGTGTCTTGGAATTGGTAAAGATATGTTTACAAAGAAAATAAATATTATTTTTTTCATTGTCTTTTTGATCTAATTCAAAATTCTTACTCAAAATGATTGATAAAATTAATGCTTCATATCCACACTCCTTTTAGAGAAAGTTGCCTTCACCTGAGAAAGCTTTTTAATTGTTTAAAGTGTTTATATGCAATCATAATTCTTCTAAAAAGTCTAATTCAACTTTAGTAGAGGTTAATAGAAAAGTATTAATAGTTGACTTTTCCAGTTGGATTAAAGAATTTAAAACTATTATTTTTCTTTTACATTATAAGAAATACTTTTAGTTATATCTGCTTGTTGTTTCATGGTAAAATAAATCTTCCAAATGAGCAAAGCATCTGTTATAGATATGTAAATTCATATAAAAGGCATTAGATCATCAAATAAATGGATGAAACTTGCTACAAAAAATATGGCAAGGTTTTAGATTTTTTCGAAACCAACTAGTAGAAAGTGGACTTAATTACCTATTATAATATTTCTAGTAATTTGAAATATTTGTGATCAGTACATTTTTGAACTGATATTTTGACCGTCATAAGAGACAAAACAGTCTTTAGAAACTCAAGAGGGTTATTTTTCTGTTGCCTCTAAGGGATTTATCCATTCTTTCCTTTATCAGTACAATAATCCAGTATTACTTTTATCTGGACAAATACTTTGACATGTATACTACTTGCCATGTAAGGCAGTGGTTATATGTAATAATACAACTTTTAATCTCTGCTCAATGGCAGTTCAATTAATGAGAGAAATCAAAATATACAAAAATATAAATATCAAGTTCCATGACATACAGTGAAATGAACAAGGTAGTTGATCGATATGTTGCAGAGAAATTAAATTTATATTCGTGTGGTGAGAAAGTATTTCATAATGACTCAATTAATAATAGGGTGAAAAGAGAGAGAAATTAAGGAGATATTTGGGAGAAGAGTGAGCAGCTCATATGCTAGCAAGTAAAGGCAGTGAAATAATATGCTAATAATATTTTTAGGTGTAAAGGGTAAACCTTAGAGAACTTGTGAAAAACACACCAGCTGTTTTTAGTATCTTGTATCACTGGTAATAAGGACTGAATACTGTGAAATTGAGTATGATCTTATAGAGCTCACCCAGTGGTACAAAATGAGAGGTGTGCAGCATGGAAATGTTAGGGATCAGGGCCTGATAGCTATGCACCTAAGTGGAAAGAAAAACTCCTGCTTGGTCATCAAGCATGGTGTAGCAAGTTGATAAATGAAAAAGACCACATAGTCAGGCTTCCCGTTATGCAACTATGCGTAAGGAAAGCAGGATCATCCTAGTACTAAACTTCTGAATACATTCAATCGCTAGAACTGCAAAAACATGATACAATATATCACAAATATCAAAATGTACACTGGAGTTACACGCTGGTGAGGCAACCTGGCTGAATGGAGAAGTATTTGCAAAACACTACAGATAAAAAGGCTGGTATCCAAGACTATAAGAACTTCCTCAAATCAAACCAAGTAAACAAATAATCAAATCAAAAATGGGGAAGATATGACAGAATATATTCTTCAATGAGAAACATTACACAATGCAACAGACATGAAAGAATGTTCAATATCATTAGCATAATGAAGTTCAAACCACAAACCACTATTGAGAACCGCCTTTACAATCAGTTAGAATGCAAAAATTGACAAGACAAGACAACAATGTTGAGAGGGATGAGAAGGGAACCCCTCTGTTATGTGGTGGAAATGAAGTTGGTAGTCCCTCTGGAAAACATGGAGGTCCTCTTAAAAAGTTAAAAATTGAGCTACTCTATGCAGATAATTGCACTACTATTAGGCATCTTCACCCCAAAGATAACTAGACATATAGAGAGAAGGGCCATAGCTAACTCCAAAGTTCATAGCACCGTTGTCCACAAGCCAAACTGTGAAGAGCCGTGTTGTATTGCTATCAAACAGACTAAATGGATAAAGAGAGTGGTCCATATATCATAGAAGCCATTACCTAGCCATCAGAAAGAGTGATCACCAAACATCTTGCTCCCTTAAAGGTTGATTGGAGAGCGATTGTGCCAAGTGAAATAAGTTAGGCAGAGAAACATAATTATCAGTATGGTTTCACCATTGTGGAACATAAGGAATAGGGAGATTCAAGAGAGTGAAGGAAAAATGAAGGGGAGTAACAGTGGGAATGAACAACAGAGACATAGACTCCACTAGAAACACTGGGTTGTTAGAGGGGAGGCGGGGCGGGGTGAATGTAGTCCCCAGTGAGAGGTATTAAAGAGCATACATTTGCTGGAGCACTGTGTGTATTATGACACAAAAAATTAATCATGAACACTAAAAAGAAAAAAATAAATGAAAAATAAAAACCTGGGGCTTCTATATAGATACTTGTTAAATTCTTTCATTGGGGAGTGCTCCCAAAGCATGAGTACTATTCAACTACTAAAATATTCTTAAGTGCATCCTATTTATATATATTTTAATTTAGTTATGCCTTTCAGCAAAATGCAGTACCCACTTCTTGTAAGTGGCAACTTTGCACTCATAATCCATTAGAGGATTGGAACGCCTTCATGTTCTAGAATATAAATGGAAAATAACTCATGAAAATGTGGAATATTTCTATGGCTTGTATTTGTCATTATATTACCATTCCGGTACAACCTGTACCAAAGTAATTGCCTTCTTTAATAGACTAAGGAGCTAACCTTCTAATCCTGCTGATTAAGGATTTCAAGCAGGACTTCCCAAAAACTTCGTATAAGCAGAAAGTCACCATATTGTTCTAGCTAAACTTTGATGAAAATTGTAGTTTTTAAAATTCAGATTAATGTTTGGGGTTTAGGTTCTTTTAAGTTTTGGGTTATTGGGTGCCATTTTTATCGGAAATTAGAAAAAAGCTCAATATACCTTATTTATAAGTTATTGGGTATCCTCTATTACCTTGTTCACCACTTAGTACTCTGGAGTTCCTAACTTTTGGCAAGAATACTATATAGTATTATGTCCTATGGCATCTATTTAAAAGAAGATATTAAACCTCTCCTTATCATGACATACTATGAGACAAAAATGCTTGGAGCATTCTCAGAGTGTTCTTCCATAGTTTCATAATATTTAAACATTTCCATCGTATATCATTATATAATCTGAAATCAACTTTACGCAAAACATTGTAATCAGCCCAGTGCTTTTTTTGGTCTTCTTCTTCCACATTCTGTAACCATGGTTATCCCATTAAATAATACTGGCACAAGATCACAGAAATTGCTTCTAGTTTCAAGTCCACCATTTATTAGCATTATTAGCTTAGATTTCTCCAAGTCTCTTCTATAAAATGAGGTGATAATAACTAACATATAGGAAATAAATGAGATATTTTTTGTTACAAATCATACATAAAGAAATAAATGGTACTTCTCTTTTCACCTCAAACATTGAATAAATATTCTATGAAATCTTTGTCTTTGCTAATTTAAATTTCTGTACTTGTAAGTATATCTTACTAAACATCTCTTTATAAATACTCAAAAAAGATAAATCCCTCTTCACACATTGCTTTCAGAACTCTGATCACCCCTTCCTAAAGTCTTGACTAGTTTCTAACCTAGTGACATTGAAGGTATTGGTCTTTGAAAGAAAACTGCGTTATTACAGATTGGATTATGGGATACAGCCACTACTTCACTTTTTTGAGATTTCAATCTATCCCTTGTTAGCCTGTTAACAATGTTTATCCATTTATGGCTTGATTCAATTTTAAAACTGAGGCTGTTTCTGAGAGTTCAAGGTGCCTTTAAAGTCTACTTGATTCCAGGTACCGTAGATGTTTGCAAAGAATTATATTGTCTTCCAGTTTGGGAGATGTGAGAGGAACCATATTTAAGGAAAAAGCAATGTTTAAGTGTTTTAAATTAAAAATATTTTAATTATCAGCATTTTTATCTAATTAATAATAATTATTAGTATAGTAAATCTTTACAAATTAAATTTATTATTAAAACATGTAATGTCTAAGCAGAGTACCATTGAAAATTAAATGTAAGCCATAATTTCAGTAAAAAATTCCTTTGCCCACTTTGCATTCTTTCATTTAACACATGGATAATGTATCTCTAAACCACAGTTATTGAATTTGGCAAACTTTTCTCCAAAATCAATACTTTGTGAAGTGTTATTTGTTGATCTTGCTCTATGAAACAAATTAATTATCCCATATATGATAAAGATATGATAAAATAATTATTTTTTAAAAGATTTTATTTATTTATTTGACAGAGAGAGAGACAGCCAGTGAGAGAGGGAACACAAGCAGTGGGAGTGGGAAAGGAAGAAGCAGGCTCCCAGGGGCATGGAGCCAGATGCGGGGCTCAATCCCAGAACGCTGGGATCACACCCCGAGCTGAAGGCAGACACTTAATGACCGAGACCACCCAGGTGGCCCTAAAATAATTATTTTTTAAAAGATTTATTTATTGAAGGGGAGTGCACAAGCAGGGGAAGGGCAGAAGGAGAGGGAGAGAATTCAAGCAGACTCCCCACTGAGTATGGAGTCTTAACGTGTGAGGCTCTGTCTCACAAACCCTGAGATTGTGACCTGAGCCAAAACCAAGAGTCTGATGTTAACCACTGAGCTACCCAGGAGCCCCAAAATAATTATTGACATATTACTAAAAGTATGCAAACTGTTGATTAAAAAGTCAGCAACATTATACAATAAAAGTTTATTCTCATTATGCAACAATTCAGTGTAAGAATTTGTAGTCAAGCAGCTTTAGGAGAGGCCCTCCTGCCACTTCGACCTTAACCTCCTATAGATCTGACCTACAGGCTACAGAAAAGTACAACCTCATTCAACTGTTCTGGACAAGTAGTTTTTTCCGAAAAGTCAGGCACAAAGCCTCAAATAACTGTGCAAAAAATATGAAAAAGATAACTGACTGTATGTCCAGGATGAAGAGAAGACAAATAACAGTAGAGCTACCTCTGTCATGCATATAAAAAGATATATCTAAAGCCTCATTTACTGCAATATTAGTGATCATTTTCATTGAATGCTAGGCTTATACAATTTTTATTTTATCATTAGACATTTTGGTGTTCTCCAAATATTCCACAGTTAATGCTTATTACTTTTGTTACAAATACAAATGCACTTCTCCTCTTTCCTCCCTCCCCCTCCTCTTTTCATACTCCTGCTTTTCTCCTCCTTCTTGCTTTTTCACCCTTCTTATCCCCTTCTTCCTCATCTTCCCTCCCCTCCTCTTTCTCTGCAGTAAGGACAGATTTCCTTCTTTCTTAAATCACTTTTAGCTAATAGCATTTTTTTCCTTTGTGATATTTGGAACTTTTCTCTAATCTTGTACTGGAACCCTTTTCATGCCTTACAGTAGAAACTGCAACATTTTTTGATATTCCAGGAAGTGATAGGAAAAGACTCTTCATTCACAAATAGCTCTTAAGCTGAACGTCTTTCACTTGAAGCTGCTAATTGACACTCAGACATATTGGACTTACCATCATTGAACTTGTTCTCACAGTTCTTCCTTGTCAGTTCAATTTATCTCTAGCCTATAAATTTTCTGTTGAACTTAACTTACTTGATATGTGTACTACTAGGTCATGAGCCTTGAAAACAAAAAATACATATATTTCATTTGGTATATACTCAATGCCTAAGTCAGGCACTGCTACAACACACACACACACACACACACACACACACACACACACACACACACACAAATTATTACAGTAGTATACATAGAAGTATTTCTAAATCTTTGTTTGATAAATGAATAAATAAAAGACACACATTCTGTGACTTAAATCATCCTTACTTATGAAAATAATCACTTTTTATTTTAACTGAGAAGCTAAATACTAAAAAGACCTTATAAAAACTTGTCTTATTTAATCACATCTGAATTTCATGTAAAATTGCTTACATATGTGCCCCATTATATTAATAATGAAAGTTTCATACATCACAGTGAGATGTCCTTATAGCTAAAGTCTTAAGGATCTATAGTTTCTTATTTTTTATTTGACTATAAAATTTTACACTTTTAAGAAATACTCAACATAGTCTTTGAGAGTCTATTTTTTCCATCTAATTAGAGACATGATGAGTCAAATAACAGCCTATGGGTTCAAAAAGGGCCTCTGCTTTCTCCACATATGTAGCTAATATCTGGTGCTTTTAATATTCTCTCATTTTTTGACAGAAAAAGAAACTTCTCACACAATGAACTTAATTTGAAAATTATATACACTTTTATGCATAAGAAATCATAAGTATAGATTTTATTTTTTTAAAGATTTTATTTATTTATTTGACAGAGAGAGAGAGACAGCCAGCAAGAGAGGGACAAGCCAGGGGGAGGGAGAGGAAGAAGCAGGCTCCTGCTAGCCTGATGCAAGGCTCAATCCCAGGACACTGGGATCACGCCCTGAGCCAAAGGCAGATTGCTTCAACAACTGAGCCACCCAGGCATCCCCAATGATGTAATTTCTGTTCCTGGATCCAGACAGACTTTGAGGGTATCTATTCTTGGGCTTCCCAATCATGGAAGTAAAATCTCATCCTTTGTTGTTCAGTCTGGTCGGGTGCGGTTTCTGCAACTTGCAGGAACAACATAATTCACTGCTTCTCCCAGCTATAGTCCCGCTCCGGTCTGGCTCTGCTTGCACCCACCCCATCTCTACCTATTTCTTTTTAATAATATTTTTTATTGTATTATGTTACCACTATACAGTACACACCTGGTTCTGATGTAAAGTTCGATGATTCATTAGTTGCATATAACACCCAATGCACAATGCAATACGTGCTCCTCCTTACTACCCATCACCAGCCTATCCCACTCCCCCACCCCTTTCCCTCTGAAGCCTCAGTTTGTTTCGAAGAGTCCATAGTCTCTCTGCTTCATTCTACCTTCTAATTATCCTTTCTTTATCCCTTTTCTTCTCCTACCGATCTTCCTACTCTTTATGTTCCATAGATGAGAGAAACCATACGACAATTGTCTTCTCTGCTTGACTTACCTCACTTAGCATTATCTCCTCCAGTCCATCCATGTTGCAAGCTAATGTTGAGAAATCGTTTTTGATAGCTGAGTAATATTCCATTGTATATATGGACCACATCTTCTTAATCTAGTCATCTGTTGAAGGGCATCTCGCCTTCCATGATTTACCTATTGTGGACAGAGCTGCTATGAACATTGGGGTGCATATGGCCCTTCTCTTCACTACGCCTGTATCTTTGGGTACACCGCAGTGCAATGGCTGGATCATAGGGTAGCTCAATTTTTCACTTTTAAGGGACCTCCACGCTGTTTTCCAGAGTGGTCTGTACAACTCTGATTCCCACCACAATGTAGGAGGAATCCCTTCTCCACATCCTCTCCAGCAATTGTTGTTTCCTGCTTTCTCCATTTTTGCCATTCTAACTGGCATAAGGTGGTATCTTAGTGTGGTTTTGATTTGAATTTCCCTGATGGCTAATGATTTTGGACATTTTTTCATGTGTCTGTTAGCCATTTGAATGTCTTCATTGGAAAGTGTCTGTTCATATCTTTCTGCCCATTTTTTTGATTTGATTATTTGTTTCTTTGTGTATTGAGTTTGAGAAGTTCTTTGTAGATCTTGGATACCAGTCTTTTATCTGTAGTTTCATTTGCAAAATATTCTCCCATTCAGTGGGTTGCCTCTTAGTTTTTGACTGTTTCTTGGCTGTGCAGAAGCTTTTATCTTCATGAAGTCCCACAAGTTCATTTTTTTTTTGTTTCTCTTGCCTTTGAGATGTGTCATGAAAAAGGTTGCTGTGGCCAAAGTCGTAGAGGTTGCTGCCTATGCCTCCTCTCTAGGATTTTGATGGATTCCCTGTCTCAACCGAGGTCTTTCATCCATTTGGAGTTTATCTTGGTGTATGGTGTGAGAGAGTGGTCAAGTTTCATTCTTTTGCATGTAGCTGTCCAATTTTCCCAGCACCATTTATTGAAGAGACTGTCTTTTTTCCAACGGATGTTTTTTCCTGCTTTATCAAAGATTAGTTGCCCAAAGAGCCAAGGGTCCATTTCTGAGTTCTCTGTTCTGTTCCATTGGTCTATGTGTCTGTTTTTGTGCCAGTACCATGCTGTGTTTGTGATCACAGCTTTGAAGTACAGCTTGAAATCCAGCATTGTGATGTCCCCAGCTTTGTTTTTCCTTTTCAACAATTCCTTGGCGATTCGGGGCCTCTTCTGGTTCCACACAAATTTAAGGGCTGTTTGTTCCAGTTCTTTGAAAAATGTCATGGGTCTTTTGATTGGGATAGCATTGAAAGTGTAGATTGCTCTGGGTAGCATGGACACTTTAACTATGTTAATTCTTCCGATCCATGAGCATGGAATATTTTTCCATCTTTTTGTGTCTTCTTCAATGTCTTTCAAGAGTGATTTGCCAAGCTTACTAGGGGTTTGATTGTGGATTCTCTCTGTCTTCATCTGCCCCTCCTCCTGCTCATGTGTGTTCTCTCTCTCTCTCTAAAATATATAAATGTTAAAAAAAAAAAAGACTGCCTTGAAGTCTAAACTGGAATGATAGAAATAAAAGGAAATTTAATTTTCTAAGACTTTCAGTAAATTCAGTAGTATCAAAAAAAAAAAAAAGAAGAAGAAAGAAAGGTAATCATGGCAGAAATTCTTCCTAGGAACAGATTGTGTGATGACTGATCTTGTTTTGCATAAAATTGTATTATTATTACCAAATGCAGAAATACATCACACAAAATAAACTGTAGAGTTGGACCCTCTCTAAAATGCATTATAGGCAGGAAAAACTGAAAGAAAATGCAGAAGAGTTATAATTGCTCATAGCTAATCATTGCCAATAAACAGAGATTTTAGAGAACAGAAGTCAAAAGAGAAAATGAATAAGAAGAAATCTACCAAGACAGTGGTGGCAAGGGAAGAGATATGTGCAGAGAGTTCCTCTTGAAAGTAACCTGGCTCTAACTAACATCTAACCCCACTTTCTTGCAATTAGCATGCTTACTAATATCAATATTTTGGACATTGTTATAAAATTAGTAGCAAAAGGAAGCACGATGCCTCTAGCTTTGTTCTTTCTCAAGATTCGTTGGCTATTCTGGACCTTTTGTGGTTCCTTATAAATTTCAGAATTGGCTTTTCCATTTCTGTGAAAAATGCTATTGGAATTTTGATAGGAATTAAGTTGAATCTATCACTTTGATTAGTATGGACATTTTAACATTAATTCTTCAAATCCATAAACATGGGACATCTTTTCATTTATTTGTATCTTCTTCAATTTCTTCCATCAATATTACAGTTTTCTATGTACATCTTTCACCTTTTTGGTTAAGTTTATTATTTTATTTTTTTGATACTTTCATAAATGAGATTATTCTTATTTTTTTAAGGCTAGTCAAATGAAGCAGTGAGAGTTTTAAGAAGGAATAAAGAAATATGTAACTGGTTATAATCAATTAATTTTAAACACCACTGTGTACTTGGTTCAGCCAGAATTGCTTTCTTGATTTCCTTTTGTTGATGTAAAAAAATGCAACTGATTTTGTATGTTGATTTTGTATCTTGCAACTTTACTAATTTGTTTATTAGTTACAACAGTTTTCTTGGGGACTTTAGGGTTTTCAACATATGGATTATGTCACCTGTGAACAGATATTTTTACTTCTTCTGTTCCCATTTGATTGCCTTCTATTTCTTTTTTGTTCTTTCTCATCTGCTTGCTTGTGTTAGTACTTCCACAGTAATTTCAGTACTGTGTTAAATAGAAGTGGGGAGAATGGACACTCTTGCCTTATACAGTATTTTAGAGGAAAAGCTTTCCCTTTTTCTTTTTTTTCTTTCTTTTATTTTTAAAGATTTTATTTATTCATTTGACAGAGAGAGAGACAGCCAGTGAGAGAGGGAACACAAGCAGGGGGAGTGGGAGAGAAAGAAGCAGGCTCCCAGCAGAAGAGCCTGACGTGGGGCTCGATCCCAGAACTCCAGGATCATGCCCTGAGCTGAAGGCAGATGCTTAACGACTGAGCCACCCAGGCGCCCTTCCCTTTTTCTTCATTGATTATGATGTTAGCTATGGAGGTTTTTTTGTAAATGGTTTTATTGTGTTGAGGAGTTTTCCTTTTATAGCTATTTTGTTGAGAGTTTTTGTCAGATATGCATATTAAACATTTCAAATGCATTTTCTGCATTTATTAAGATGATATTTTGATCTTTTATTCTGTTATTGTGGTATATCTCATGGATTTATTTGCATATGTTAAACCAATCCTTTATTCCAGGGATAAATCTCACTTGGTTTTGATGTATAATCTTTTTGATGTGTCATTACATTTAGCTTCCTAGTATTTTATTGTAAACTTTTGCATCTCTGTTACTTATTTTGAATACACTTGGTAGGTATGATATAAGTTGCTTCTTTATCTTAAAGATACAACCTATAAGGTATTATATAATACAAAAAGAGAAAACTTTTATTAATAGACATATGAAATGACATAAATAATTAACAGGATTCAAAAGTCACAGAACCAGTGTCATAATAGTGATGAAATGCCTAATTCATTTTCCACATGAAGGATTAAGTGTACTTATGAACATTTAGAAAAAAAAGGAATAATCATAAGCACAATCTATAGTAACTGAATGTGAATGTGAATACACATTCTATAGTAACTGAAATGCATTATGAGAGTGACATATATTAGTTATTATCTCAATATGAAAGTTTGAGTCAATATCCAAAACAAAAAACCATTTATAGATATAAAAGCAAGTAGTAAATTAGAAATGTTTATTCTTTCATCTTTTTATTTTTATTATTGTTAGTAAATACTATTTTCAACATGCCTTTATCAGAATTCTTACTGGAGATTTGTATAACTCATCAAAAACAAAGCAAAAAATTCAATTATTATTTTAGAAAACAAAAGTTCTGTAAAATAAGTATTGTCATCATTGAGATTAAAAACAATATCAAGTTAAACGATTGTGTAGTTTCAGCATTTTTCTTTAAAAGCAGCTCTTTTTAAAATCTATACTTATGCCCCCAGCTTTGTTTTTCCTTTTCAACAATTCCTCAATGGAACAGAATAGAGAACCCAGAAATGGACCTTGGCTCTTCGGGCAACTAATCTTTGATAAAGCATGAAAAAACATCCGGTGGAAAAAAGACAGTCTCTTCAATAAATGGTGCTGGGAAAATTGGACAGCTTCATGCAAAAGAATGAAACTTGACCACTCTCTCACACCATACACCAAGATAAACTCCAAATGGATGAAAGACCTCGGTGTGAGACAGGAATCCATCAAAATCCTAGAGGAGAGCATAGGCAGCAACCTCTACGACTTTGGCCACAGCAACCTTTTTCATGACACATCTCCAAAGGCAAGAGAAACAAAAGAAAAAATGAACTTGTGGGACTTCATGAAGATAAAAAGCTTCTGCACAGCCAAGGAAACAGTCAAAAAACTAAGAGGCAACCCACTGAATGGGAGAATATATTTGCAAATGAAACTACAGATAAAAGACTGGTATCCAAGATCTACAAAGAACTTCTCAAACTCAATACACAAGAAACAAATAATCAAATCAAAAAATGGGCAGAAGATATGAACAGACACTTTTCCAATGAAGACATTCAAATGGCTAACAGACACATGAAAAAATGTCCAAAATCATTAGCCATCAGG
The DNA here is from genome assembly GCF_017311325.1 of Ursus maritimus. NCBI lineage: Eukaryota > Metazoa > Chordata > Mammalia > Carnivora > Ursidae > Ursus > Ursus maritimus. Next base: position 61,879,294 of record NW_024424452.1, read on the forward strand.
GAAATTCAAATCAAAACCACACTAAGATACCACCTTATGCCAGTTAGAATGGCAAAAATGGAGAAGGCAGGAAACAACAAT
>NW_024424452.1:61879384-61987145 GCF_017311325.1 Ursus maritimus
GGAAACAACAATTGCTGGAGAGGATGTGGAGAAAGGGGATTCCTCCTACATTGTTGGTGGGAATGCAAGTTGGTACAGCCACTCTGGAAAACAGCGTGGAGGTCCCTTAAAAAGTGAAAAATTGAGCTACCCTATGATCCAGCCATTGCACTACTGGGTATTTACCCCAAAGATACAGACGTAGTGAAGAGAAGGGCCATATGCACCTCAATGTTCATAGCAGCTCTGTCCACAATAGGTAAATCATGGAAGGAGCCGAGATGCCCTTCAACAGATGACTAGATTAAGAAGATGTGGTCCATATATACAATGGAATATTACTCAGCTATCAAAAAGAACGATTTCTCAACATTAGCTGCAACATGGATGGCACTGGAGGAGATAATGCTAAGTGAGGTAAGTCAAGCAGAGAAAGACAATTGTCGTATGGTTTCTCTCATCTATGGAACATAAGAAGTAGGAAAGACAATTGTCGTATGGTTTCACTCATCTATGGAACATAAGAAGTAGGAAGAACGGTAGGAGAAGAAAGGGATAAAGAAAGGGGGGTAATTAGAAGGTGGAGTGAAGCATGAGAGACTATGGACTCTGGGATACAAACTAAGGACTTCAGAGGGGAAGGCGGTGGGGGAATGGGATAGGCTGGTGATGGATAGTAAGGAGGGTACGTATTGCATTGTGCATTGGGTCTTATACGCAACTAATGAATCATTGAACTTTACATCAAAAACCAGGGATGTACTGTATACTGAGTAACATAATATAATAAAAAAATATTATTATAAGAAAAAAAATTTAAAAAAAAACCTCCTGGTAGCTTGGAGCCAGGTGGGGGGCTCCATCCCAGGACCCCGAGACCAGGACCCAAGCTGAAACCATGAGTCAGGCACTCAACTGACTGAGTCACCCAGGCACCCTTTAAGGCAGTCTTACAAATCCTAGTCTCATTTCCACTGAGCAAGGCTAATGCTGCCCCATCCTACATCTATCTATCTATCTATCTATCTATCTATCTATCTATCTATCATCTATTATCTATCTATCTATCCAAATTTAGGTAACTTACTTGGTTAATATAATGATACAACATTCTTTTTTTAAGTATTTTTAAACTTTTATTTTTAAGCAGACTCCACACCCAAAGTGGGGCTCTAACTCACAGCCTCGGATTCTAGAGTTGCATGTTCTACCAACTGAGCCAGCTGGGCACCCCAATAAAGCAATATTCTTATTCAGTTAAGCACTTCTTACCTATTTTTCTGTTTTTGAAGAAAAGTTTGGAATGTATAACCTCCTGGGAGAAGAGATCATGATTCAGTGAAATTAATTGATGTTTCCAGGAGGCTTGTGACCTATTTCAATAAATCACTCATTTAGTTTAAATAATGCTATAATAACCATAAGCGAGCTAATGTCCAACCGAGTAGAAACAGCTAAATACTGATAGAATACCAAAACAGTGTTGTTAAAAAGCCCTCAAAAAAGAGAGAAACTTTACTTTTAAGTGTAAAAAACCACTCTGCCAATTTCAAAAGACACAGTTTTAATGCCTAGTGGATACTTTGAGGGCATTACCTACTAGAAAAGAAAACAAAAACTTTCATTGAGAACAAATATCAACAGAGAAACAATTTACTCTTGTGCTTATCTCAGTGGACAAATGTCAACAAAGTTACACACAATAAATATGTTTATCTCAAAATACTCTGTCAGCTTTCTCAGGGAAGGTAATACAAGCATTTTGGGTAAGAAAATGTTTTATTACATAGAAATTGCCTGCACAGCATAGGACATTGAGTATCTGATTTGCGGGAACTAGTATTTGCTATCAGTACACTCAGCCCAGCAACTCCCTGATTCTACATTGTCAATCCTCTGCCTGTTTCATCCATTTCTCTTCTGATTTTCTTCTTCTCCTTAGAAAATTTGTTAAAATCTGTATTTCAACAGTGACAACTGAAACCCCTATTGTCTGATCTGTTTTTTCAAGCCACTATAGATTTCAGTGTTAAGAAACAAATGTGTGTTAAGTGCTTACTCTACTAGGTTGAATCAGAATTTTTTATAAGGGATATAATTTTAAATTAATCATGAACACAAAATGTGTTACCATCATAATAGTTTAATGTAATATTCTCTTCCTTATCCCTGTCATAGTTGTGTGGGTCTGCTTGGCTGAACATAGCTTTGCCAAGTATGAAAACACCTTGCTTCCCCCACCAGTGGTTAGAGGTTTTCCTTAAAACTTTGTTAACAGTTATAATGAAGTATAATATGCATAGGAAAAATAATAATTTACAATTTTACAGATTGAAGAAATATTACAGAGTGAATATGACCAGGTAAATACAACTACAAGAAGTGTAACTGCACCATCAGAATTCCCATGTACCCTCTCCTACTAGTGTTCTGTTTGTTCTTCCCCAGTTCAACTGCTGCCTTGACTTCAAACTCCATTGTTTAGTTCTGATTTTTTTAAACTTTATATAAATAGAAACACGCTATATATACTAGGTTTTTTTCCCCCAAGCTTTTCTTTTTTTCACTCAACATCATGTCTTCAAGTTTTATTTGGTTTATTGGCTGTGGCTGAAGACTTCATTTTCATTGCTGCCCGGGGTTGCTAGGTCATAAAGTATGCCCACTTTCGGCAGGAATAGATACTACAAAATGTGGATCTCGCCACAAAAGGTAGGGTTTTTGTTTTGTCGTGTTTTGTTTCTAGTTTTACCTCAGAAAGGCATGAATCCTAAAATGGAAATTTATAGAAATATCAAAAGGCTATTCAAAGATATTGGAAATTCAAAAGAATAGCAGATATTTATTGTAATTATCTTACCAAATTCTAATGTAAAAGAGTTATTTTTCATTTTAAGAATTAATTTTGCAAAGGTCTGAAATATTGAATCATTTGTAACAAAAGAGCTTCTACTTTGTATAAAAAAGAAGGGATACACACAAAAACATATATGCACACACACGTGTAAAGCATCTTTCATTTTATATACAATAATTCAAAGAATTTATTATAACCACAATTTTACCTTTTAATACAAGATGAGGGAGATAAGATATTTGTAATCAAAAGGAATTTTTATTTTACTAATTTACTACTCCCTTTATTAAGCATAGTGTTTGCACGGACTACCATATTTTCAGTATAATCTGAAGTTATAATTATTAATATTGCTCATTTTAATATTCAAAAAATAATCTTTTTTTCAGTCAAGTACATTTATGTACATTGACTCTTTTTATACAAGGTTTATAATCACATAAACTAATCTTCCCTTTTTCAGAATTATCCATGCCAAAATCAAATAATTTTCTTCTGAGAAGAAAATTCTAAGAATAGCGATCGCAGTTTGTATAATAAATATAATGATGTCAGTTAACGATCTTCAGAGGCAACTTGAGATTCTTGTCCTTCCTTTCCCCTGGAATTCTTAGTCAAGTAAAACATTGACATAACCAGGACAACTCTTAGAGAAACCAGATGAATTAAAGGCAGGTCGAGGAAGTGGATCTTATAGCCTGTGTAACACGGGAGAATATAAAGCAGGTGTGAAGTGTGACAAATCCATCACTTCATGTGTTGAAGGTACACAGTAAAAGCATCCTGACTCTTCCTCTCAGGATTTTAAGAAAGCAACTTTTGAATGCTTCCAAAGACTAAGTCAACAAGAGTAACAATAAGTTATTTGGAATCTAAGGATATGTGCAGATATGTATTCTCATTTCTCTTAGGTAAATACCCAGACATGAAACTGTTGGGTAATAAAGTGTATTATGTTTATCTTTATAGGAAACCTCCAACCTATTTTCCAAAGTGGTGCTACATTTTGACCCTCTTAACAAATGCACAAGCTTACTAGCATCAGTTCTTTTACTCTTAGCCTCTGGAATGGTGTGTAAGGGTATGATACTGTGGTTTTAATTTTCACTTCTCTAATGACTAATGATTTGAGCATTTTTCACTGTCCTTTGGCCAACTGTATATCTTCTTTGGTGACGTGTAGGAGATGTAGGCATTCCTTCTATATTTTGGATACAGGGCTTTTATCAAACATAAATTCTTATATCAAACATATATTCTTCTCATTGCAAAGTGTACTATTATAAGGCTTTCCCTTCTCAGAAGTTTGTTTTGTTTTGTTTTGGTTTGGTTTGGTTTTTGCTTTATCTGTCCTCGTACTTTATTGGTCACTTCTGGGCCTGTGCCCAGCTAGGTGGGCTCCAGGGAAGGGGTCATCATTCACCAGCTCCCAGCTGGGAGAAGGCTTTGAGCAAGCTCTCCAGTATAATGGATTATGGAGTTTAAAGGGGCACATCTGGCCTTTCCTGGGTCAGCAGGGCGTATCCAGGTGGTGCCAGCAGCCCAAGCTTTCTACTTGTCTGCCAGCCTCACCGTGTTTGGAGAAGTACTCCTTGCTCTCGTCCACGTTGGGCTTGACTGTGCTGCTGCCTGGCTTCCAGCCAGTGGAACAGACTTCCCCATGCTCAGGGATGTACTAGAAGGCCTGGACCAGCCACAGGGCTTTGTCCACGGAGCACACCATAGGCAAATCATTGACAGTCATCTGGTGAGGGGCACCCTTGCCATCCATGATAAAGATGCCCCTATAGGCAATGCCTTCATCTTGCTTTAACGCGCCATAATCTCGGGACAGGCTCCCGGTTACATCAGCCAGCACGGGGATGTTCAGAGAGCCCAAACCTCTTTCCTTCCTTGGAGTATTGATCCAAGCCAGGTGGGTGATCGGGGAGTCAACAGAGACCCCCAACAGCTCACAGCATGGCTTGCCAAAGTCCTTGGCATGTTCACTGGAAGGCATGATCTCTGAGGGACAGACAAAGGTGAAGTACAGCTGGTAGAAAAAGAGGACCAAGTATTTCCCTCTGTAGTCGGAAAACTTCAGCTCCTTGAAGGTGGCCTGGAAGCTCTGGGCAGGCTTTCCCAGTGCACGTTGCTGGGAGGTCATGACTCAAAGCTGTGTGGGCAAGAGCAGGACACACGTATTGGCAGACTCACCAACATGTGTTAGCACCCCGTTCTCGAAATTGCTTTAATGCTACTACAATTTCTCCTTTCTTTATAGGCATTATTTAAAATAGTTTAATTTAAATTTAAGCCTAAATTCCAGATCAATGAATACTTGCATGTAAATATGACAAAACTGATTTTTTTAGGTAACTGGTTTTGCGTTGTATTCGATTAAAATCCACTGTGCCGAGATTTTTAAATGGCATGTATATACATAGGGTTATTCTCAGCTGCTTTGTTGCAAGCCTGAATTTCTCTCTAGACATGCCTGAACCATGAAGCTGATTCATGGCCAATAAAAGATTACTTGTGCTGCTTAGTGATTAAAATAATTCTGTAGTAAAGTTTGAAACATATCATGGGCCAGCCTGTATCCAACTTATATAAATACACACACATGCGTGCATGTACACACATACACACACACACACACACACCCCTAATATAAATTTCAGACTCATGGTTTTTGTTATCTTTTAGTTGTTTGAGCTAACTTTTAGTTTTAGGTTTTGATTTATTGAGCCAGATCATGTAGCCAAGCTTGGACTGTAAATACTAAATACCCAGCGTACTCAATACCCATTCTCAGATGAGACTGTAGCTTCTGAGACCACGGTAACTAATATCTATCTTGGTGGTTTATGGCCCATAGATAAAGTGTGTTCTGTGCCAATGAGGTGACAATTTGAAAGCTGTTTTTGAATGTCTCACTCTTGCCTGATAATTGCTTGTGCTTTCCTCCTACTACTGAATAATATCCTTTACATTCATGTATACTCTGTAGGGTGTTATAAATCCTTCCAATCATTCAAGAAAGCATAATTATTGCACATGGCATAGCATATTATCATATTTTTGTGTGTTTGGTGCATAATTATTTGTTGAACAAGACAATTCCAATTAAGGTTGGAATGAAATTGAATATTAGGTTATACTTGATAACAGATTTCTAATCATATGGAGGAAATTATTAAATATACTATTTTATGTGTTTTCCTTATTTTTTCTGTATGTCCAATAATATTCTATGAAAATAAATTTTAAGGCTTTTTTAATTCTACATATTTTGCTTTAATTTTAAACACTGATTAATATCAATAATAGATATTCATAAAATATGAACAAGAGTTCAATAATAAACAGTCAATTGTCAAATAAGTCTTTTGATAATTTTCTAGGGGAGGTTTTTTTTTAATTATGGTAATAAAATTATTCAAAAATCAAATGTATCATGGCTTGCATCTTCACGATTGCTGTTTTTCCTCAAATTCCTTAATTTTCCTTAATTTTGTTGTGTTCACAAAGTTAATATTCTGAGCCAGTTATCATCCAGACAAAACAAAGGAAAACACCTGCGATGTTAGTTTCATTAAAAAGATACAGAGTGTGTAGGGTCCCAAATTAATTAATCATTGTCCACAGAATGTAGTAAATGAGTGGTTGGATTTTGGAGACGTGAAGATCTGTGCTGAACCCATTCTGCTGCAGGTGACATGTTCTGTGACTCTGGACAAATTACCAAACTATCTAAATCCAGTGTTCTCATATATAAGATGGCAGTAATTTTTTTTAAAGATTTTATTTATTTATTTATTTGACAGAGAGAGAGAGACAGCCAGCAAGAGAGGGAACACAAGCAGGGGGAGCGGGAGAGGAAGAAGCAGGCTCCCAGCAGAGCAGGGAGCCCCATGCTGGGCTCGACCCAGAAAGCTGGGATCACGCCTTGAGCCAAAGGCAGATGCTTAAGGACTGAGCCACCCAGGCGCCCCAAGATGGCAATAATTTTATTTGAAGGTAGAAGAGAATATAAAACATACATATTGCTTTGTCATTTTCTGGCACAGAGTAAACAATTACAAAATATTAGCTATTTTTTATTGTAGTAATTCTCCAGGCTTTACCATGCTTTGTGAGAAAAGGCTCCATTCTAAGGCTCTTTTCTTGCCTCTCTCACTATCTATTCTTTTGTCCCAATAATTTCTCACTTTTCTTAATAGAATAGCTTCTCTGTATGTATATTACCATATATCTGATTGTGAATAAACTAATTGTTAAATTTTAGAGCCTTCTCTTTCTTCCTGACTAAAATTTGTAGGAACTTATTAAAAATAATCATGGTTTTTATTGGTTTTTTTTTTTAGGTTTTGCTGGTTTGCTATTGTTTTTATAACTAGACTCCTAGTGCCCGCATAACTTACAAGTGGTCTTTAATTTTACTGTGCAATTGAACCAAAACAATACCATAGTAGAGTAGAGTAGAGACTATTTTTGTTTTCTTCTATTCACTAGTATTTGTCAGTGGCCTAGCACAGTGCCTGGAACATGGTAGCTATAGAATACCTGTTGTATGTATGGATGAAACTAGCAAAACTATACTACTCTTTTGGGAGAGAATCTTAAAGAAAATGTGTCTAGATCTTCAAAGTTATTTTTTTTAGGCTTCTTTGAATATGTTATAGAAACTTTCATAGATATAGATATTATAGATAACTTGCCAATGTAATTTGCCTAAACTCTTTGAATAAATAATTTTTTAAAGATTTATGTGTTTATTTTAGAGAGAGAGAGAGAGAGCATTAGTGAGAGGGGCAGAGGGAGAGAGAATCTCAAGCCAACTCTGCACTTAGTGCAGATCCCGACGTGGGGCTTGATCTCATGACCCTGAGATCAGGACCTGAGCCAAACCAACAGTCAGGAGCTTATCTGTCCCGCCTAGGTGCCCCAATATTTTAATTTTTTAAAAATTATCATACAATGAAATAGTGTTGATAATTTTAAGTTGACATTAACTTAGTTAATTTGCCGTGTGCAGTAAACTGTGTCTTGCTTTACATATTAGTTCACATAATATTTAAAATGACTTTGTGATCCAGTTTGTATTATGCCCATTTTATAACAATGTACATTTGTTTATCAAAGTTTATGCAATTATAACTGTGATTTAAATTTAATTTTATATGACTTCAAATTGTTCAAAACCTTAGCCACTTTACCACTAGATTTCTTTAAATGCTTCTAAAAATGAATTAATTTCTGAGCCCATATATTTTCAATCAATATACACTCATCAATAGCTAGAAAAAAAGATATTTTTCTGAAACTGCACTATCATTTTTAATATAAAATAAATGTCCCTTTAGTCTGTAGGTTTTTGTTGGTCTTAGTTTTTGTGACACTTTTTAATTAAGAAAAAGTATCTTTTATACCAAAGCGAAATACATAGACGTATTTAGTGATTTATAAATCCTAGGAAGATGCATTTCTTTCTTTTTTATTTTTTAAACCAGAACACACCATTTATAAGTATTGAAGTATATAATTATTTTGAAACAATAGTTAGTAGGAGTTTCTCTTTCCTGACCCAGATTATTTTAGAGAACTTTCATTTCTGAAAAAAAGAAAAAAATGAAAAAGCTCCTTTTGAGTTAAATGGGACAGAACATTCGACATAGCGCAGGTGCACTGCTGTCTCTTGAGTATGGCGACACACCAAACTGCACATCAGAGAAGCTGACTGCGTTTTAAACCAGGAAGCGAGCTGGTATTCCATTGGTATTTATACTAATAAGAAGCACCTGGAATGAAGAACCAAAGTAAAAGATAAATCTCTGCATCATGTTTTCTTATTTTCTCTTGATTTAAAGAGAGACTGTACACCAATTTTATGTCATTTTTCTATTTGTCATACTTAACCTCTTTGTCTCAGCTTACTAGCCCTTTAAAAGGGTAGTGACAATGTGGTTCAGTGTCATCAGAAACACTAAGTGCTTCAGTAGTAGTCGTGATGGTAAGAGTAGTAGTGATGTTATTTAGGAGTAAGGGGGAAAAACACTTTATATTCAATGCTCATGGAAGGACATTTAGAAATATTTATAAAACAATCTTTGTGGCATTGCATGGGACTGGAGTGTGGGGTTGGGGAAGGAGGGAGCCCTTTCTCACCCAGCTCTATCCCATTATAGCATGGATCCTCCAGAAGAGAGGGAGTTCCATGCATAAAAATAAGTCTTCCTTTTAAAAATGTGTGTTGCATAAATAGTGCAAGAGGACGCATGGGACTTCTTTTGAACTGTTATGAATATGCTTGAGGTTCATTAGGCTTTCAAGATGCTGTTCAAGCACTGCGTGAGAACCTAGGGACGGTGGTGTTTAGTTAAAGCGCCGGTGCAGGGGGACCACTTGGCTTTCTCATGAAGTGAAACCAACTGCTCAGACTGAACATTCCACTTCTAAGCTAAAAAAAGGGAACTACCCCACCTAAGGAGAAGATACTGTTTTAATTTTATTTGTGATCGTATTGTTACCGGTTTTGTTAATTCAAAGCTGAATACAAAACTATCCTGGGAACAATAACCTAAACCTTTGACCCTTGTAATATGTGGGAAATAGATTGTAGTTTGTCTCAAACGAGATTCATTAGATCAAAACTTTAAAGTGAGAGATTGAATAAAAATTAAGTAATTGTTAGTTTATAAATACAAAAGTTTAGAAACTAAATGTGTCATGGCTTAAAGATGAATAGTATTACATTGAATCATGCAGTATTATACTTGGGACTTGCTCCTTGAAGCCATACTGTTATTAGCTCTGTAAAAAAAATGAAAGGTGTGCAGGACATTTCTTTGTCAAAAAAAATGTACTTGCATTCTTTCTATTGTCTTTGAGAAATTGAAACTTAGTTTTCAATGGTATATACTTTTAGAAAAAGAATTTTAGTTTAGGTCACAATGATCCTGATAAAATCACGGTATTACCTTTTACGAAAGAAGTATGAGGGTCATGTAGCACAATTCACCCCCAGTGCTAGCTCTTCTCTTCCCCCTGTGTTGTGTAGCTGTCATTTGACAACTGTCATGATGCACTAGTTTACACCATAGCATATTCCAGAATTATTCTTTTTAGAAAACAAAATTAAGAAAGGAGCAATGCAAGAATGTATGGCCATGTTAATAATTGATCATAATTTAGTTCAACTTCCATCACAGTATCTTGATGTAACAACTACATATCATTTACTCCATTTCTGTTTTATGATTTTCAAATAAAATTTATTTCTGCATCTTTTAGGGTTCATTTTTTGGTTTGTTTTCTAACTATCATGAACAGGTTTTTATTTTTCTTTCTACTAGCAATAAGAGCAAGCATTTCCTTTATTTTAAATATTCGTAATACACTTTCACAGCCCAGTGAAACAACCTTATATTCAGGACCCTTCAATGTGTTGGTTTTTTCTGGCTGGATGCAGGGTGGGGTGTTTGTATTTTATAAGGTGAAGGGGGTAGCATGTGGAAAACAAACATATTCACTCCACAAATTATTTTAAGCAGCTCTGAAATATAAGACACTGCGGTAGATAATAGCAAAGATAAAAAGAAATAAGAGGTACATTTACTCATTCTTGAAGTAATTTGCTACAAATAGGATTAAGAAATACACAAAGGAGTAAAAAAAAATAAGCCAAAAAATATGCTACAGACCACATGGCTGGAACACTTACTTTATAATTTAAAATTTAGGGAATTTGGGGGTTGAATCAACAACAAAAATGTATTATACACCTAATATGTATTAGAATTTAAATACAGGTATCTCCCTGAGTCTGCACAAGAAACCTGTTAAATAGGTATCACCACTCATAAACCTAGACACAGACTGCCCGGCAACATAACAGCAGGGCCGGATTGTGGTTCCAGGTCGCACTGAAGGAATTTAGGAAACTTTTATGGTGAAAATTAACCTTACATAGTAAATAGGAGTAAGGTATATAGAAAGAGTTTGAGAGGATATATTTTACTACTAATGCAATCATTTACCAAGGAATCATTTAATCATTTACTAATGTAATCATAATTTTACTGAATCTTTCATATATATATGCTACACATACATGTTCATATATATGTATATGTTTCTAAAGTCTGCTAAAGGTTGATTCTGTGAATAAGGGGGAAAGGTCAAATTGTATATAAGATTGTGATTCCCAAGAGTTTGTCTTATTCATCTTCAAATACCCTAATCCTATCAAAGGACATTCTTATTAATTATTTCCTGACTAAATACCTGAACTCAGATGAGGGAGACAGATATAAAAACAAATAAATTTAATAGGATATTTTAGGGGCATCCTGTAGCGAGGTCACAAAGGAAGAATTAATTATTTCATTTGAAGAGTTCAGGGAAGGTAACAAATAGTTGAATATTGATAGATGAGTAGTTGCTGGCCAGTAAATAAAGTTATTTTGGAAATTAAAAATAACCCCAAAAGGCACCTGAGTCATTAAATAAGGTGCCCTGCAGAACTATAGATATTTTGATAAGATTGGTTTTGAAAAAGTGGGGGTAAAATGATAAAAAGCCCACCTGGGCAGGGGAGCTTCCCAATCATGGAAGCCCTGGCATAATATACTAAGAAATTTGGGCTTCATCCTGTAAAAAACTATGATCCATTGAAGATTTTTAAGCAATGGAGCAATATGGTAATCTTGCTTCTTAGAAAAATCACTCTGGCAGCCATAGAAAAGATAAATGGAGAAAAACAAGTCAGGAGGTAGGGGGATGAGGTTGGAGAATACAACAATAGTTGAGAGAAGAGAAAATGGGAGTCTGAACTAAGGCATTAACTGTAGAATTAAAACTGAACACATGAACAAAAGGTGAAAAAATACAAAAGTTGGACCCTATAGGAACAGGGATTAAAAACATAATCAAGGTTAAAAGAGAGCTCCCAGGTTTATTTCCTAAATTATTGATGTGGAGGAAATATCTGTAGTCAAGAAAAGAAAAAGAGGAATAGTAGAGTGATATCTATGGCATATTTTATCAAGCACCGGGATACACAAGACAAAACTTCTGAAGAGGCAATGGGCAAAATAAATAATCTTTAAAATCACCAAAAAGAGATGGAATTTGAAACATAGGAGAAAACAAGTACACAAATGAGGAGTGCATTAGAACAGGTTAAAAAGAGGTCTTAGGGAAGAACATGGGGCATAGCAATACATAAAAGAACCAAGCGAAGAAAGAACATCCTGTATGAATGAGACTGAAAATTAATAATAAGAGAGAAAGTAGGAGATGAGACAGAATACATTATACCAGAAGGCAAACAAGGGCATCATTTCAGGAATACAGATCCCTCAGGAATAAAATCTCTCAAGGCATCTACTGACCAAACCAGAGGCAGTAATAACACCTGTGATTAAGACATCTGAAAGTGAAATTCTGTGTGCAGAGAATGCTTGAGATCTCTTTTTTTTTTTTTCCAGGCTAGAATCCACTAACATCTCATTGATTTGTTAAATCCTTCTGAGATTAAATGGATCCCTTTGATCATTACAAAAATAACATAAAAGTAGAAGAGACTCCATCATTCCAGATGCCTAACATCATCTCATTAAGTAATGGGATTATCAGTTGCTTATAGAAAAGTAAGAACAATAGAATATGATTAAACACCAAAATATGTTCTACGAGTAAGTGCAGAAGAAGTCCCGGGGCCTGAGAAGTCAATTTCAGACGAATCTGATTGAACAAAAACAAGAAGTGAATGCCATTGTTTCCTTGGGAAAAGTGTTCAGTGGAATTATTGGATAGATATCTGGGACTCATAGGTGGAATAAGTGAACTAAACAGAACACAGTAGAAAAGAAGTATAGGAAATAATAGGAAAGAATAGTTCTGAGAAATGAAATGACTTGACTTTCAGTGCTAATTATTCAAATTCTCATCCCCACTGAAATGAGTCACACCACGTATAAAAGCAAATCCACATTCATTCTTGAAACTCCGTACATTTTGCATTGTACACACAAACAAGGTTAAAAAATAATGCCAAGACTGACAATGTGCCCTCTTAATAAAGAATGATGTCTCAGAAAGTAATTGAAAAACCTTTGTAAGCATTCCACTAATAAACAGTTTTGACAGATGTGATTAGATGGTGAGAACAGCCAAAATACAGGCAAATGCAGGAACAAGATTTGAATTCTTTAATGCTGTAAAGGAGACACACGGCTCGAGTGGTGCTGGATCAGGTGGGGTTTGCCCAGTTACTTTCCTAAACAGGGATTAGACAAAGGCGAGTGGAAAAGATGTCCTTTTTAAAAAGAATGGTGGAATAAACCCACAGGAAAACTGGATTTTCACATAATTACGACCTGGTAGGGGAAAAGTTTTAAGAGAAAGCTGTATGCAGAAACTGGCCATACTACAGAGTTCTGCAGATGATGATAAAAGTGTAATGAAGATAAATGCATCCAACATCTTCAAACTGCTGTACCCTTTAATTTTTTCTCAGGGTACTTAAGCCCTTGCCAGATAAATAAACAAAAATTAGCAAATCTCCTATCCAGAAACTGTGGTGTTATTCTTAACTCTTACTTTCTCATAAACCCCAAAAGATGCTATGGTTCCATGACCCAAATCCAAGCCTCAGCCATCCAGCAAGTTTAATGCAGACTCGATTTGATCAATTGTGTTTCCATCTTATGGTCTTACAATACATTAATCATGAACACAAAGAAAGTTTCTTTAAGCGTAATAAGGATATTACTTGTCCGCTCAAAATTCAGTGATTCCCTGATGCTCAGGGTTAAGTCTCAACAGCTTAATGTTGTTTGCAAGTCCTTCCTGAGTTTGCTGTTGAATATCAACACAGCCTCATTTTTAGTAAATGTGCACTTTGAAGTTTATCCCCTAACCCTATACAGATCTCCTCATAGATCAAAGCCATGCTCTTGGCACTCTTCATGCCTTTGAACATCCTCTTTTTACTTTCTTGGACACTTTCTTCATATTCTCAACATCCTAAGCTATATGAATTCCTATGCTTTGAGGGTAATATAGAAGTATTAGAGAATGAAAGCTTGTGGAACAGTCGGATCTGGTTTTGATTTTTAGGTCTTTCATTTGTTAGATATGTCACCAACCCATGTTTTCTTGTGAAGATTGAAATAGATTAAATTAGAAAGTGAAGGATTGCGCCTGGCACAAAGCAAGCCCTCAAGAGTACGGTAGTAGTAGTAGTAGTAATATGATTACTACTAATTGGTTTTGTGAAAAGTGCTGAGACTTATTGGAGTGCAAAGCAGAGTTTGACCTTAATAATATATTTCATGTTGATTTGGATTATTTGATTTATTAGAGGAGTTGAAGAAGTATATGTAAAGTAGTTTATGAAAAATAATGTGTAAAATCACCAAGCGCCCTGTTTTCACAGTACTCTTTGTAGTTTAAAGCATGGGAAAGTTAAAAAAAACCTATCACTTATTATTAGTCAGTTATAATCTTTTATTACCAAATCTATGAGGGCAAGGCTAATACAATCATCTATGGGGAAAGTCTACTTATCTCAACTGAGGGATGAGCTGTTGTGACTTTTTAAATCATTATCATCAGTATAAGTCAAGTAAATAAAAACACCATTTACTGAGCAGAAAAATAAGAGAAATGGCTTTTCTAAACCCATTAATATAATATTTATATCAAGCTGTCCTCTCTGCAAAAGAAAATTTTTATATAGTAGATTTTTCCCTTGTTGATTGTCCCAGGTGAGCTGTTCCAGTTATGAAAAAAACAGAAATGTGTTTTTGTGAACCATAATGACAGATTATTTCACAGAGACGAAATAATGATGAGACCAGACTGTCCAGTGCAGCTGGTCTAAATTGCTACCTCAAAAACTATCATTATTAAGTGATTATCAAATGGTTCACAATTTGCCCACCACCACCAATCAAGAGACATTTGCTCAAGCCGCATTCCCTTAGACAGAAACTAAAAAGTAATTATTTTCTTTTAAAAACGTACATCAGTTTCACCACAATAAAAGTTACAAATATGAAGGAGGGGGACTTTTTTTTCCTAATGTTCTGCTGTTATTAGCCTGCAAATAGAGATGACTATGATGCAAGAAAACCCCCAGATCTCCAATATTAGTAATGGCTAACCTGAACTACTGTAAGCACACACACACATACACACACACACACACAGAAAGAAGAAAGCTAAATTGAAATACCAATTTACTGGTAAGTACTTTCTCCTGAATGTATTCTTTACATAAAGTAATTAATTCAAAGAGACAAAGTAAAATGAATGAATAATTATCACATTTTACAATGGGTAAAATAGGATTGAGAACAAGCAAATCTAAAATATGTTAAATGCAAATACCTAACTTAAGAAATAATTATAATATTTATGTTTCTTTAAATCCGTTATTTTCAATAGGAGGAATTGTTATCCCCAACAGGCATTTAAACATTTCTGATGGAAGGGCATCTCGGTGGCTCAGTCAGTTAAGTATCCAACTCCTGACTTTGGCTCCTGTCATGATCTCTGCCACGTGGAATGGAGCCCTACGTCAGGCTCAGACTGGGCCTGGAGACTGTTTTTCTTTCTCTCCCTTTCCCTCTGCCTCTGCCATTCCTCCACCCGCATCTCCAGCTCTTATGCATGTTCTCTCTCTCTCATTTCTGAGGGAAATCTAAATATCATTGCAAAATTATTGTTGTAAACTACTGGCATTCAGTGGGCAGAAGACCCAGATGCTAGACATTCTCCAATGCATAAAACAATTCTACACAGCAAAGAATTGATCCACATGATTTAGCAATGCCCTCATCTACCTCTAAGATAGATCACATTCTAGGTCACAAAACAAACCTTATTAAATTTAAAGAATCAAAATTGCTCAAACTATGTTCTCTGACAAAAAGAGAATTAAACAGAAATAGAAGGATATCTGATAGACCTAAAAATATTTAAAATCAAGCAACGCTCTACTACATAATCCACAGATCAAAGAAGAATTCTCAAGGGAAAATAGAAAATGTTTTGAACAAAATAAAAATGAAAATACAAACATATCAAATCTGAAGAACACACTTAAAACAAGATTAGAGGTAAACAAATGAATGTTTATTGGAGAAAATAAAGATCTCAAGTCAACAATGTAAGCTTTTACCTCAAGAAACTATAAAACAATAACAGAAAATTAAACAAAGCAAACAGAAAGAAGAGATTAATTTTTATATATAAGATCAGAAATCAATAAAATTGAAAATGAAGAAACAGTGCAGAAAACCCAAGAAACCAAAAACTTCTTGTTTGAAAAAAAAATCTCTAAAATTGATTAAATGTCCAGTTAGTTTGATCAAGAAAAAAAAAAAAGAGAAGACACAAATCACCTACATCAAGACTGAAATAGGAATTATCACTGTAGATTCTATGGATATTTGAAGGAAAATGAAGGAATATTACAGATAACCCAATTGACAAAATTTGATAACTTAGATGAAATGGATCAATTCCTTGAAAAACACAAACTGAATACTCACCCAAGAAGAAATGATAAACTCAGTTGCACTAAATTTGTAGATAAACCCTTTCTAGCGGGGGTGGGGGGCGCGTAAGGGCTAGATGGTCTCACTGGTGAATTATACCAAGCATTTAAAAAAGAATTAGTTCCAGTTCTTAAAAATGTCTTCCAGAAAATGTAAGAGAAAACAACACTTTTCATCTCACTTTATGAGGCCAGTATATCCTGACACATCAGAGATCATTTAAAAAAATCAATATTATTCATAAAAATAAATGTAAGAGTTCTGAAAAAATACCAACAAATTGTAATAATTTATAAAAACAATAATATATCAAAATCAAGAGGGTTTATCCTAGGAATGCAAAGGTTAGTTCAACATTTAAAAATCAACACAACCCATCATGTTAACAGAGTAAACAAACAAAAACATAAGATCATGGAAATAGGTGGAAAAAAGTACTTGGCAAAATTCAACATTCAGTCATGATTTTTAAAAAAAATCTCTACAAACTTCGAATAGAAGGGAACTTCTTCAATCTGATGAAGAAAAACTACAAATATCTACAGCTAACATCATACTTAATCTTGAAAGGCAATGCCTTTTGCCTACAATCCATATGTAGGCAAAGACATCTTTCTTAACCACTCCTATTCAGACCTTTTTAAAGTTCTTACATCTAATTTTCTTCTTCTTCTTCTTCTTCTTCTTCTTCTTATTATTATTATTATTATTATTATTACTCAAGAAACCCCCAAAATAATATTGTACAAAAGAAATACTTTTGTAGTCTATAGGCAAATATCTAAAATTTGAATGATAGTCTTAGTATCTGTTC
This sequence comes from Ursus maritimus, assembly GCF_017311325.1. Classification (NCBI taxonomy): domain Eukaryota; kingdom Metazoa; phylum Chordata; class Mammalia; order Carnivora; family Ursidae; genus Ursus; species Ursus maritimus. Next base: position 61,896,588 of record NW_024424452.1, read on the forward strand.
TATCCGAATCTTGCATTCTGCATCTGTAAAAAAGAAACTAATTAGCTAAAAGTATTGTTAAAAGAGAGAGAATGCTTTGTATATTGTAATAATGTGTTACAGAAAAGAAAAATGAAGTTCTTTTCATGTGAAAATTATATTATAAAAACTCCCAAGTTCAATTCAAATTTTTTTCTGTCCACTGGAAAAGTCATGATAGAAAAGAAAACTAATTATAAGATTTTCAGCAAATATTGAATGTGCTGACTCCATTGGCAATTAAAATGAAGGAGAATTAAATTTTTCATAGTGGTGTGGTAAGAGATATATCAATTAAGAGGAAGAAAGGTAAAGTTTGAGGGAAAAAGTTATCTTGAGTATGTCAGGATTTTTAACTCACTGTTTTTAGGTACAAAAGATAAAATACCCTGAAGCTATCAAGTCTAAATGAACAAAATAATGGTAAAGTAAATGAGTATTTGTGCTATTGACCTTTCCCCCAAAAAAATGGAACAAATAAATACACATTCTGGGGAAAAAAGTCATCAGCCACTTCAAGTGTTAAGCATGATAATAGAAATAATTTCAATTAAATGCTGTTCAGTGCTTAGAGTTTTCTCTTTGCAAATAAAATTCTATCACTTTAATTCAGATATTCTCACAGTCGTATTTTTGTAGTAATCTAGTTAAAACTTTAGGAGAAAATTGTTAAATCATTCATCAATTTCACATTGACAAATTTTCGACAAATTGTCAGTTCTAATTTTATAGACTATATGCACTGTTAAGTCAGGAATTCCAAATACAATGTTCTATCTCACATTGTTTTACATTAAATATATTTTCAAAATATGATGTTTTAAAAAGTATCAAATGTATTTATCTTAGAGCACAAGAAAATATGAGACAATATTCAGGAGGAATCTACCAAATTGAGAAGCAGGTGTCCAACGTAGAGGATTATTCTTTCCTTATAGGCCCTTTTGAGGGAAAAAAAAATTAAAAGGCCACTATACATCAAAGCTTAGTGCAATCACTTTGGAATTATTTATTAAATATGACTGTCTTCCTATAGTTTTTAATTTTTCTGCTACAAATGGACTGTGCTTTTATTCCCTATGGTTTAAGAAAAAGTATTAAGCAGTTTTTGGAGAATAATGATAATTCAAATTTAAGAACTTCTAGATTAAAATGGTCATTTCTAATTTGATCATTCCTCTTCAATGCTTATCAAATCAACTAAAAATTTCAATTATATATGGAGAATTAATAAACTATTAAATTTATGATGGTCATTAAACTGATCATAAAGTTTTGAGATATAGCTTAAAGCTCTGAAATTCCCCCCCAAATAGTCAATCTAATATAATATTCAATAATAAACTTAATTATATTCTATTATGTTTGAAACCCAATTTGAATGGAGTCACTTATTTAGCAATTAATAACACCATTAATGGCATATTGTTATATACAGATTACATTATCAGTTTGTTAAATACAAGAAAATACAAGCAATAATCAATGAATAATTTTCTTTTATAACCATTCCAATTTCAAACTTACCAAAGAAAATTCCAGTTGTTTTGTTTAGAAAACAGTGTAAAAAACAATAGGGTGTTTTCAAACTAAGTTTGAAAGTTCGTTATTTTCTTGCTACAGCGTGAGGTATTACAGATATCATTAACACATTTAGTCTTGGGAGAAACCTGGAAGGATGTGGCACAAAATTCTCACTAGTTTTAGGAGGTGAAAATTGTGAAAATCTGAATAAATAGTGTTAATTGCATTTTTAAACATTGGCATGCTACATTTTACCACCAAGAGAAAGGAGTGAGTTGAAGAAAAAAAAATTCCAAATACTTCTCATGCATAATTTATCCATTTTTATTATGAATTATTTCTCAACAAAAGAAAAGTTGAGTGACTACAAGTTAGAAGGAAGAGAAATTTGGAAAAATATTATTCAAACTATCCATAAACATGGAAACACATCCTCCATTTTATTTGCATTAAGGTAGCATAAAGGAAAATTCTGAGTATGTTGGGCATTTACATCTACAGGATCCTGATATAAGACCAGCCCTTAGCATCTACAGGGTTGGGTAAAGTATAAAAAATGAAGGCCTACATACCATGTGTCTTGATATTTAAAATATATAAATCTAGTCATTAAAACATTACATAAAATATATTCTATCATCCCACCTTGAAAATTATACTTTCATAACAACCTGGAAGGCTAAGCTAGGGTTTAGAATTCTTGGACCCTCAGAATTCTGGACTGGAATTGGAGGCACAAAGAGAACCACACAAAGTGGATATTATCTCTTTAACCCTAGATTCCTCATCGATAAAGAGTAGCAGGGCTGGAGGAGGACCAGAGAGAAATCCTTCCAATGATAGAGTACTGCCGAAAAAAAATGGTGTTACTTATCTTAATAATTTATTAGAGAACTATGAGGGACTAGAACTAATTATATTTCATGAGGGTTTGATATTGGGTTCAAAAGCATGTATCTTTTATAGTTTTGGTAACATAGTTCTTGATTTATATACTTTCATCACTCTACCACCCTATTAAAAAGTCCTAGAAATTTTTGATGGTTTATTATCAAATTTGTTTAAAGTCTATTATGAATGACAGTATGCAGAAACAATGAAGATTAATACATCAAGAAATTGGGATAAATGAACAATTCAAAATAGAGTGGGTAAATCCACATTAAAATTAAGTAATATGAATGAAAGGCATAAATTGTGTATCTAATCAGACTGCTGAAATAATGCCAAAGATACTAGCAGAAAAGTTTAACATTTGACTCCAGTTTTAAGGAAAAGTAGGGGAATGTTTGTCCTTAATGAAGTTCTTTGAAATACTCATTGAAGCCATAGACTCAGTTGGAGACAAATGAGTATCCTCCTGAGGTTACTATGTATTGATTATTGAGTCAAGAATGTTTCTAAATTCTTAAAAACTGTTATTAATATTTTTTAGAAGTTTAACATGTAATTTATGACTTCAGCAACACTAAAATGGTCTCTACCCCTTAGAGTTCAAATCCACTAGCAAGAGGTTTATGTTGGGAGCATCTAGGCTCTTTAGCTTTGCTGTGTTAATGCAATCCTCACTCCCGTTAGGTCTCGTCTCAAGATCAAACACAACTTGTTTGGTGGCAGTGACACTGGGAACCATATTTATATACACGAGGCCTCTATGATGCTCTTTGGTGCTATTGCTGAGAGTTGTTCTGCTCCCTATTGCGTAAAATTTCTGAAAATTTTCCTGGGTAAGACTGGTGTTAGCTTGATTAACATGAAACTGAAACCCATGCCAGTGATCTTCTAGCTACTCCCTTGTTACCTGGAAGAAAAACCTAAAGAGAGGGGTGCCTGGGTGGCGCAGATGTTAAGCGTCTGCCTTCGGCTCAGGGCGTGATCCCAGTATTCTGGGATTGAGCCCCACATCAGGCTCTTCCATTGGCCTGCTTCTTCCTCTCCCACTCCCCCTGCTTGTGTTCCCTCTCTTGCTGGCTATCTCTCTCTTTGTCAAATAAATAAATAAAATCTTTAAAAAAAAAAAGAAAAAGAAAAACCTAAAGAGAGAATCGCTACTTTTTTAAGAAATGTGGCATCATCAGTGCTGCTGGTGACACAAAAGATGGTATCCAGAGCAAATGTCAGAATCAGCTATGGGAAAGTTATTCAGGGGGCGCCTGGGTGGCTCAGTTGGTTAAGCGTCTGCCTTTGGCTCAGGTCAATCTCAGGATCCTGGGATCCACCCTGTGTGGGGCTCCTTGCTCAGCAGGGACTCTGCTTCTCCTTCTCTTTCTGCCCCTCCCCACCCTGTTCTCTCTCTCTCAAATGAATAAATAAAATCTTTTTAAAAAAGTTATTCAGAAGAGATGGACTTTGTGCTTGCATTTCAGAAGTATTTAATTTAACTCATATAGATTTTCTTTTTATTTTTGTAGAAAACCCTGAATACCTCAAAAGAATGATATCAAATAAAGAAAATATATAACTAGGGGTGCCTGGGTGGCTCAGTCGTTAACGTCTGCCTTCGGCTCAGGGCGTAATCCCAGGGTCCTGGGCTCCTTGATCAGCGGGAAGCCTGCTTCTTCCTCTCCCACTCCCCCTGCTTGTGTTCCCTCTCTCACTGGCTATACATATATATATAAAACTAATAATGAAACATTGTTACATAGTTTAATTTGCAGCTGGTTTCCTTTCAGAATGTATATGAAATAATGACACATCTTATAATTGGCAGTGTTTTAGAGTTAATGAAATATAATATATTCATCTCATAAGCACTACTTGAATACATTTCTCTTTGTAGAGTACGATGATTAGTAATGAGTTGATTATCAGTTCTTCCAGAAAAACTTAGGTAAAAATATAACCTGCTTATATGAATATGCCATGAGTTTCAACATTGCACTCTTTACGTGTCTGCATAATTTGTTTTGTCTCTTGCCAGTCCTGACACATTTTAGACTCACTATATAGAGAAGCTTGAATTGGGTTCATGGAAATATTGAGTAGACTTGTAGACAAAGAACAATAGTTACTGATGGAGTTAAGTCACCAGATTAAAAAGATCAAAATCGATTTCAAGATGAAAGCTAATCAAGTAAGCATCATTTTAAATTTTAAAATTCAATAAATACTGAAAATGTTATTAATAAATCTCTGAAACTATATTCCATAGTGATAAGACCATGTTACTTTAATATGAGGAGCATACTACCATCTTGGGGCATTTTGACTGCTTTATTAACTTAAATTTGTAAAACCATTCGAGAGTTTTTAAGATAAAGCACATGTCTACCCATTTAGCATCTTTATCTCTAAAAGAATAACTCAATATAGTTTAACTGTCTGTGTAGGGTAAAGAATGTAAAACATTTAGAACTAAAATATACACAAAAACAACGCCAGAATGATCAAAGCATATAAATTGTCCTTTTGATTCTTACACATTTTCTTGCTATGGGATGGTTATGGTAGACTCATCTATTTTTTATTGATTTACTTGGAACACAGGATTAACCAATAGTAATGCATCACGGACATAAATTTTGTGATCAACATGGAAAATCACAGAAAAAATATTTTAGTTTGACTCATTGCTTCATACTATTGCTATGACCATATTAATTTGATCCCATAGGAATACTATGACAGAAACTGAAGCTATGCCTACAACACTAATTAGTTTCTAGTACTTTATCAAGTTTCTTTCCATTTTGCTGTATGCTAAACCAAGGAATTAAACTGGGAAGTAATGGGAATAACCATACTCACATCTCAAACATATCAATGTGATATTACCTGATATTCACTTGTTTTATATGTATATTTAAATTTATATTATACATTTGCATGAATATCTTACTCCTCAACACTTTTGTTTGCTTCTACCTACTGGAATAGTTCCTTTTTCTTTTAATCATGAATTCATCATGTAGTTCCTACAATTTTCTTAGTAAATCCAGTACCAACAAAATGTTTGATGTATGACTGCAATAATTTTAAAATATTGCCCCCCCCCATTCCTCAGTACAGCTGATTGCTTCAATCAGTAGACTACAGTGGAAGAGAGGCTATGTGAACTCTGAGGCCATTTGGGCAGCTTAACTGGTGATTCCTATAAATATTCTTGATTTTTTTTAAATTATTCTTCCTTACAAGTTAAGCTATGTGGAAACTGTTCATTATGCATCTTGATTTTATAGTTTGTTAGGCAGTTCCATAGAATTACTCAACATAGGGCTAATTATTACCCACTACTGAAACAAGATCTTCTTGAAAACTCTACTCAACACTCCCTGATTTGAGTTTGCTTAGTCTCGGTGGTGGGAACAGGCACTATTCCCGACCCCGTATAGGCATTGGAAACTGTTCCCTCTAATCCTTCCAGATCATTCTTTTCCAGACTCCTCATTACATGCACATGCTGACCAGTTGCATCATAGGCTGCATATCTGAAGGGAAGTCTCCTCAGATTTCTGGGGTTTTCTCTCTGCACAGCTGTCTTTTCTCTGATACTCTGTTCTCCTAACTCTGGCCACCTTGGTCTCCCTAGAGTCTCCGTTCTGTCTCCTCAGCTTAGAGAAACCAACTTTGGGCTTCTCTTGGATTCCACCCTTCCTAAGTGAAGTCCTGGAAACTGTTAAAACAATAGTCAGGGCAAATGTTGGCCTAACCTCTCATTTTCCTTTTCTCACGTCTCGCTTGACTTACTATGTTGCCTGATGCTCAGCACCTAAAATACCATTGTTTTATATGTTTCAGTGCTTTTTATTTATTTGCTTGTTTCAAGCAGGAAGATAAATCTCATCCCCGTTAGTTCATTTTGGCCAGAAATAGCAGTCTTGGCAACCTTGATTTGGTTCTTGATTTTACTTCTCTGCTGCTACAATGAGAAGAAGTAGAATTAGGACCAAAGAATTTTACTAACGATTTAATACCTGTATTTCAGATTAATTGGAACATAGTACATTAAAAGCATGAAGCAATAAATCCATGACCTTTATATGCTATTTAAAAAGTATATATAAAAATACATACACATGCAATTTTCTTTCAAGGCAAAAATTACACATTTAAAAACATTTGAAACTAACATTAAAAAATTAAAAATGGAAATATTAAGTGATGAAATTTCATTAATTATGCTTCTTGGAAATCTTGCTATTAACATTTTACTAATGTATAGACATTTCGTACAAAACAGTTTTCCCATGTTTTCTGACAAAGACAATGATTGCAGAACAGGGAAAAGATGGTGATAATTTTAAAAAATTTATGTGTGATAACAATGATTTAACACAGACTTTTCTGGAAGTGGGTAGGCAATGTAGAGTAGAGGACATTGTTATCGGAAGTGAGAAACCTAAGAGACTGGTAAACCAGATGCATGGAGAGATCCTCTTTTGTGGATTTTTAAGTTACCAAAGTAAAGACATTATTAATGTTGGAGAGTATAAGAGTAAGCCAGGGGTTATGAATGAGGGGCCCTGGCCAGAATGAAGTACATGATTGCATTAGGATGGACTAGTATGGAATGTATTTTCAGAACCTTTTTATTTATTTATTTACTTACTTACTTATTTAAATTTATTTATTTTTTAAAATTTTTTATTCAGTTCAATTAGCCAACATGATTCATTAGTTGTGCACAACACCCAGTGCTCATCACATCACATGCCCTCCCCAATACCCATCACCAAGTTACCCCTCCCCCTACTCCCCAAACCTTTTTATTTTTTTAAAAAGGGTGCATCACAGGAAGTATCTGGAAGTGATAATTCCAAGCAAGAAAAACATCCACTCTTCCCCAGGACTGGAAGTGTAAAGATAACAGGAAAAGTAAAATAAAATTTTACTGAGTGAGCCACAGGGATTTGTGATTGCCAAAGGGGATGGGAGTCAGGGAGGAAGCCTAGTTTCAGAGAGACCAAAAAAGTCAAAGAAAAGATTCTGCAAAGTGATCGTTGTTAGAGGATTTTGTTTCTGACAGACCTTCAGCTTCAGAGGGGAGAGTGGATGCATTGTCACCACCCAGAGTGAGGGGTGATGTTGTGGCCAGAACTCAGTGTGTCCCAAAGTACCCAGACGTAAGTGTCTAGGAGATGAGAGATCATATACTCTGTGGGAATGGAAAGATGGATCCTGATGGTCTCACAGGAAGAGGTGGAAAATCAACTTTCAATTATTCATTTTTGGGACAGGGTTCTCAGGCAACATGTATTTTTAATAAACAAAATGGCTATACTGTCATAAGGAGAACTCAGTATCCATGGAGAACCCTTCAATCCTGTTGTATGCTGGGATTGAGGCCTACATAACAGGCATGCTGGGGACGTTGTTGTCGGATATTTAAAATTTATTGAAAATTTAACATGAAAATGTCAGAACTTAACTTTTTGCAGTCTTTTTTCTTTTCTTTTTCCTATTTACTTTAAAAATATTTACGACTACATCATATACTTCATTTTTTAGGAGAATTTTATAGTTATGTAGTGATATTAATTTGCAAACAAGTGATAATGGCTTGGTCATGAGCAAAAAGAAGATAAACAGACAGATATTTATTAAACTCCTGCCAAGATGCTGGCAAACCAATAATTTGCAGCGACATTAACATCACTGAAGAGCTTGTTAAAAAGATGTATTCTGGAGCTCCAACCCAATGATCATCATTTAACTGTTATGGGATAAGATCTCAAATTTGCATTTATACCAATCTCTCTTGGCAATTCTGATGCAAGTGTTCAGGAGATCAGATTTTGAAAAAACTCCATGCCCCAAAACACTGTAAGGCATTTAATAGAAGGAGACAAAGTGTGTGTAGTGCTCCCCAGTAAATCATCAGCTTCCTTGAAAGGTAAAAGTTTTCTCAAAGAGTTAGACACCAACATATGACAGAATAAAATCAGTCCCTATTACATTTGCAAATACGTTGGGAGATGAGCTCTGACGTGAGCATCTGCTTGCCCTTGTCTATGTATCTCAGTGTTACTCCTATAGAGCCCTCAGAGTTTCCAATCCCTAATAATCCACATTTTCTGTCTGATCAACTAAAAAAAGAGCAAAAACTAGGAGGGATTGGAACCTTGGAGGAAATAAAGGGGTAATAGAAAGACATGTATAAAATAAACCCTATGATCCATTTGTCCTTGAGACTTGTTTAAAAACTGGCTATTGCAGTGTACGTATGTAATTGAACAATTCCTCTTTCTAAGCTGCTTCCTATAACACAGGAAGAAACAACTTAGGCATGATAAACACATTTACATAGAGCAGTTACAGAAAAACTGTAGGTCATATCAAAGTCAGTACAAGCCATTGAAACCAAATTTTGTATGCGCCCCTCAAGGCATTTAGCAACCAATAAAGATCTTTTCACTCTGGAGTTTCTCTCCACATTTATTTGTGAAATACTGCCAAAAGAAATCATACTGATTTGGTTTTACTGTGCTTGCAAATGTCCCCAACATAATATTTCAAAAGTCCTACGAGTTATTTTCTCAATCACATAAAAATGTAGACCATAATATTGAATTATAAGAAATGACATAGTGTAACATTTGAACAAAAATGAAGAATTACACTGTAAAAAATAATACATTTTTCATTTTTGACAGGTTTAATCACCAACATACTGTATGTGCTTTTTGATGTATAAATAATTACATTGTTAAGGTGTTCTCAAACAAACAAACAAAAACCTCTTAATTAAATTACTTTCTTTCATTCAACAAACTTTTTAAAGTGCCTACTGTGTCCATTGATGGTTGTATAAGAAATAATACTAGGCCCTGACTGAGTTTTTACTTTCAAGTCAGGGTGATAGATTAGTAGACACAGAATAAAAATATACATTAAAAACTGCATGATAAATATTAACTATAGGGTATGACAAGACTCTTCGAAATTAAACCGAGTCAATAACTTGGCACTCAGGGAAAGTCGAAATCAGAAAGATAATTAGAAGCTTATTCTGGGGAAGAGATGGGGGAGGGGAGGGAATGGATTTCAGGAGAGGGGGCTTCTTGTACAAAAGCCGCAGATGCATTAAAGAATAAGGCGTATTCTCATAAAGACAGGTTTCTAGAATGTTTAGTATTTAATGTAAAAGTTGAAGTAACTAAAAGAAAAGAGGTAGTTAAGTGTGGCCTGGATTTTGAATCACCTTGTGGACAATGAAGCTGACAATTTCTCATAAAGTTTACAGTGAATCATTTCCAACCATCCTGTTATCTGGAGGTGGTTTTTCCCCCTTCTGAATGTGTTGTACCTCTTTAACCGATATCAGTTACTCTTCCACTGGTTTTTATAAGAAATCCTCATATGTAAAACATATTTCTTACCTATTATAGATTTTACTGAAATTTTGAGAAAAATAAGATGACATCAGTTCACATATTTAAAAGAATTCTTTCACATTGCTTCTCCTCTCATCTCTCTTTCTCCTTTTCCAGATTTGTTTCCTTCTGTCATACAAATTAGTTTCCTTTCTAACTTGGTGCAAGTCCTCCCAGAATTTAAAAACTTGTGGCTCAGTTGGTTAAGCATCTGCCTTTGGCTCAGGTCATGATCCCAGGGTCCTGGGATTCAGGCCCAAATTAGGCTCCTTGATCAGCAGGGTGCCTGCTTCTGCCTCTTCCTCTGTCTCTCCCCCTCTGCTCATGCGCTCACTCTCTCTCCCTCTCTCGAAATAAATAAATAAATAAATAAATAAATAAATAAATAAATAAATAACAAAAAATAAGTAAAAACTTGAAAACTAGAAGACTTATCAAAATATTTGCTCTCAAATGTGGGATTCCACTTAAACAAAATATTTGAGCCACCCGTTCAGAGAATACTTTCTAATCCAACTTATTATTTTGCAGAAAGAAATTTAACTTTGGATCTTCCAAAATATACTCCTGTTTAAACTCACAAATGTTCCAATGAAATCTTTAACTAAGAGAGTTTCATTAAAGAAACAAACAAAAAAACAAAAGAAAACAAAACAAAAAAAACCTTCCATGAAAACAGATGGGTTCTTAGGTTTGGTATATTCTTCACTGTTACCTAATTTCAGAGGCTTGGTTTCCATATTTGTAATATGATATAATACCTACACTGGAGAATGATTGTAGAATTACTGATAAGGTATACATACTGTCTAAGAGAGGGAGTGCTCAATAATAGAATAAAAATATTTAAAATTTAATAAAATTTAATTTAAAAATCCCCCAAATTCTCACACTCTCACACACTCACACACACACACACACACACACACACACAATGACACCATTTTACTGAACGCATTTGTAGAAAAAAAAATTAAACCAAATAAGTAACTGGACACATGCCCAAAGAAAAACCATCAATTTCAAAATGTACTTTATCAGATTAGATATATTGGTTTTCTAATTTACTGTTCCACATGTAAGCCAAGCAATATAATCAATACAGCTATATATTAACACTCCGTTATTCTATATATATATACAGTGACCATCTTTTCCCATATATTTCAGCTCTGCAGTAGTATTTAGCTGTCAATAAACTAACCGATTAGAGCTATAGCTGCTACATAGAATTAGAGCCATTCTTTAGAGAGGCTAATTATTTTAATTCTAGGCTTCAGATTCGCCTGTCTAAAGTGAACCACTTTCTGTTGTGATTGCAAGTTCATTTCCATTCTGAAACAGTGGTCATCCATTTTCTGTTTCACTCTTTGAGCAGAGCTGTTTGAGTGTATTTAGCTCAATTGACTTTACATGTGCAGCAGGTGCCCGTTCCTGCTCAGCTGCGCTCTGCTGCTTACGGATGAAGCTCTGCCTAAGCGCTGTTTAATTCTCTAACGAGCTATCATCTGGGCCTTGCATGTATTTTGAAATGAACTACCTCAAAACACACAGTGCAATGATACATCACATTAAATAAAGGTCTATTCTGATTTAAATTAGATTAGTATTTCCAGAAAGCAAAAGCGGGAAATAAATGGGAGGCTTTCAAGCTCTTAGGCCATCTAGACCTCTGGACATTGATTATGGAGCCGATGCTGCCATGCAGTCTGGTTGTCAAAAAATGGCAAAAATTTTAAAACCATCCCCTTTAAAAGACTAACCAGTGCACTAAATTTTTATTAATGAAAGCATATTAAATAAAAAGGTCCATTGTTTTTTAAAGGACTAAAAATATTACCTTTACAAAGTGCTTTTAGCATCAGAGTCCTTTTGTTGTGAAAACCATCAAGAACTAGAATCAAAACACCTCTCATTGTTTTGTGAATATTCATTTTCTAGAATAGCATTAGCTATTCGGGCATTATGAAGTAGTTTATTGCAATTTTGAGGTTTTTCATTTCCCTACAGTCGAAGGAATTCCACTAAGATATTGTACTTTCTCCCTTATCATTTGATTCTATATTAATGGGGACTAACACATCCAAGATGCATTCCTTGGGCTCCAATGTCATCTAGCTTCCAGCTAGATCCACCACTGGGAGGTGTTGACTAAAGATTGGAGTATGGAGCAAGAGAAGCCATAGCATTTTCCCTCTTCTTTATTTAGATGGTGTTTTTGGCAGTGGCTCTGTCTAACCATGGCTCCAGTTCCTGCTCTGCAGACCATGCACTAGATTCTATTGGGTGGTCCCTGCTCTTGGGATCTTATAATCCACTGTAGTATATTGAATAATGCCCTTCCCCCAAAGATTTCCATGTCTTAATCCCTGGAACCTGTGACAATGTTATGTTCCATAGCAAAATAAACTTTGTAGGCATGATTATGCTAAAGATATTGAGATGGAGAGGTTATCTTGAATAATTTGGATAGGACACATGTAATCATAGGGGCCTCTGTAAGGCAAAGGCAGGAGGATCAGGGGAATGAAATAATACATTGAGCTGAATGAAGATGAAATAACAACATATCAAAATAGGCAAGATAGACTTAAAGTCTGTCAGAGAGGGAAATTTATAGTATTATATACTTCTATTTTAAAAAGAATAAATATCTAAAATCAATATTCTTAGCTCCCTTTCTCAAAAGCCTTGAAAAAGAAAAGCAAAATAGAAGAGCAAAATAAACCCAATGGAGAATAAGAGAAAAACAATAAGATAAGAGAAGGAATAAATTAGGGAAACAGAAAAGCAATAGAAAAAAAGAGTGATGTGTTTCTTTGAAAAGAAAGATAAAAAAATTGACAAACCTCTATGAAAACTGGCAAACAAACAAAGAGAGAAGACACTAATACCAATGTTAGGAAGGAAATGGGATATCATTACAGATTCTGCAGAAATCAAAAGATAATAGGAAATGCAAATAAAATCTCCACACATAAAAACTAAACAACCTAGATTAAATGGATTGATTTTACAAAAAAAGAAAAAGAAAAAGAAAAAAAATCCCACAAATTACCAACCTCACCAATATGCAAGAGAATATTGGTATGGTATTAAATCTGTAATTTAAAAGCCTCCACCCCCCCAAAAAAAATTTTCTAGGTCCAGATTCTTTCCCTTGAGAATTCCATCAAAAGACTAAAGAATTGACACCAATTGTACACAATCTCTCCAGAAAATAGAAAAGGAGATAATACAGGGGAATGCCTTTATTTGATAAAGAGCACCTTTAAAAAAGAGGTGCTCATACCTCATGGTAAAAAATGTTTTGGCTCATACAGACCATATGGACATTAAAAAGATAAAAACGATAAAAAAGGTATACTATAAATAATGCTATGCCCACAAATTTGATAAACTAGAAGAAATGGATCAATTCCTTGGAAGACACAATTTGCCAAAACTCACACAAGAAGAAATAGTCAATCTGAATACTTCTAAATTTATTAAAGAAATTGAATCAGTAATTAACAACCTTTCAAAACAGAAAGGACTAGGACCAACTGGGTTCACTGGTGAATTTTATTAAATATTTAAGGAACAACTGGGGTTCCTGGGTGGTTCAGTTGGTTAAGCATCTGGCTCTTTACTTTGGCTCAGGTCATGATCTCAGGTCATGAGATCAAGACCCACATCAGGCTCTGCACTCGGAGAGGAGTCTGCTTGACTCCCTCTCCCTCTGCCCCCACCTCATCCTCTCTCTAAAATAAATTAATAAATCTTAAAAAAAAAATTAAAGAACAACCAAAAAAATATTTAATGAACAAATTATACCTGTTCTCTACAATCTTTTTCAGAAGACAGAAGTGGAGATAATACTTTTTAACTCATTTTATAAGGCTAGATTTACCCTAACACTAGAACTAGACAATGACATACAAAAAAAGATAACTACACACCAATGTCTCTCATGAGCATAGATGTAAAAATCCTCAACAACATATCAAAATGGAGTGCAAAAGTGTATAAAAAGAATTATACACCGGGGCACCTGGGTGGCTCAGTCGTTAAGCGTCTGCCTTTGGCTCAGGTCATGATCCTAGGGTCCTGGGATCGAGTCCCGCATCGGGCTCCCTGCTCTACTGGAAGCTTGCTTCTCCCTCTCCCTCTCCTGCTGCTTGTGTTCCCTCTCTTGCTGCCTCTCTAAAAAAATAAATAAATAAATAAATAAATAAATAAATATACACACACACCATGACTGAAAGGGATGTATGCAAGACTGGTTCAACATTTGAAAATCAATTAATATGCATCATAACAACAGGATAAAAAAAGAAGAAAAATCACATGATCATACAAATGCAGAGAGAATGATGGGGAGAACAAAGGCAAAAGAAATGTAGAAAAAAATAAATTTCCTTACAACTTTCAGCCTATTGACCTGTACTTGAGACAGGCAGAGTGAACTTCTCAAGGAGCTCAACTGCCTCAGCGTTAATACTTTGCTAGAGGCAAAGGCAATCTTAGCTTAACATTAGCCAAACTCCAGCATCCTGTAAGTTTTCTTCAACATATAAAAATTCCTTTGTCTTCCTTTATCTCTGCCCCCCAAGATATATATGTTAGTAATTATCCTTCAAACATATGGCCCACTGATATGCATCTCATGACTACTATTTCACTAGACAGTAGTAAATGACTTTATCCTAACAACAGCTAGCTTCAAGGTTCAGGAAGCCTTGCTTCCAAATTACTTAGAGACTTACACTATTCTTTAACCCTTGTTAACTAAAAAGCATATAATCAGTCATTCCTCACAATCCTAGTGCAGCTCTTTCTGCCCATAGGTCACGTCCCTGTACTTTAATAAAACCACCTTTTTTGCACCAAGAATTCTTTTTTGACCATTCACTCCCGGACCCTAATATTTCACATCAGAAAACATTTGGCAAAATCTAACACAAGTCATGATAAAAACTCTTAGTAAGCTAGGAATAAAGGGGAACTTCCACAATTTGATAAAGAATATCTACAAAACCTAAAACTAACATTATACTTAATAGCAAGAAACTCAAAACTTTCCCACCAAGATCAGGTACAAAGCAAGGATGCGCCCCTCACTATTGTTTTTCAAAAGTCTATCAGAAGTTCTAGCTAATACAATAAGATAAGAAAAGATATTAAATGTATACATATTGATAAGAAAGAAAGAAATATATTTTTTCACAAATAACATGATTATCTACATAGGAAATCCAAAAGAACTGACAAAGAAATAAACTTCTGGAAACTAGTAAATGATTATAACAAGGTTTGCAAAATTCTAGGTTAATATGCACAAGTCAGTCATTTTCATACATACCAGGAATGAACAAGTGGAACTTGAAATTAAGAAACACAATGCCATTTATATTAGCATGCAGAAAAAAGAAATATTCATGATATATCTAACAAAATATGTATAAGATCTATATAAGGAAAACTACAAAACTCTGATCAATGAAATCCAAAGAACTAAATAAATGAGATATTCCATGTTTATGGATAGAAACAACATTGTTCCATTTTAATAGCATTCTTGTAATAATAAAACTGTACAGATGGAGAACAGTTGAGAAGGAAAGTGTCTGGCAGTAAAAGGGAAACATAAGGGATCCTCTTCATGATAGAAATGTTCTATATCTTCAATGTATCAATATAAGTTCCTGGTTGTGATACTGTACTATACTTTCTTTTGCAAGATGTTTCCGTCTGGTAAAACTAGTAGAGTGTACATGGGATCTCACTATTTCTTACAACTGCATTTGAATCTAAAACGACCTCAAGTGAAAACTTTAAATAAAAATGGACAAAAACGTAATATCCAATGGAGAAGAATGATGAGAAAATATAAACCTTTTCTGAGAAAAAAAATTACAAAAAATTATTACCAACAACCTGCAGGAAAAGATACATTAGAAATTTTCGGGTGCATCCAAAATAACCCCGGATGCTTGTGCGGGACATCTGGTTTGCACCACTTTTCATTTATTTGGTTGTTCCCCTTTATTCATATTGCATCTTTTCCTTTTTTTGGTTTACTTCTTTTTAAATACCCAGTTTGATCATTCTTCTTTATAACTGAAATATTTGATGACATTTACATTTTTTCTGACATATTTGAATATAAAGTTACCATAATAGTATTTATTCTATACAATCTAATAATTTTTGTTTCTCTCACTGCATTTTTCTGCCTTCTGTAGGAGAAATTAAATAATTTTGAATTATTTCACCCTTCTACCTTATTTATTGTATCATCTCTTAGTAGTTGTACTAGAAATTACAACATACAGAAGTGACTCTTAAAATATTCCATATAATATGCTTTACCAAAATACCACAGGAATTTACAATATTTTAAAACTATTCATGGTTTCTCTTATATTGTTTTGCTACTATCTGACTTTAAACGTCAAATACAGTATAAACTCAAAAGCACATTGTTATTTTTAACAGATCATTATTTTATATTTTACTTTTACCCATATGTTACCTTATATAGGGCTATTCATTCCTTCTTGCAGTTCTAGGTTGAATTCTGAGTATCTGAGCAAGCCATTACCCTGAATAAATGAGCTAAAATTTGCAGCTCATCTGAAATAATGCAAAGAAAGTAAACATGTGAAAAGGATAAATGGAAGGGAAGAAATGTGGAAGAACAAGTGGAAACTGGTAGTAAAGACCTCATGAAAATAACATTGAAGAAATTGGAATTACTGTAAAAGCAGAGGGTGGAAAGGGAAAACGCTGAATATACCTTAAGCAGAAAAAACTAACTGGCCTGAAGATGTTATGTAACTGTAACTGAGCCAATATGTGATATGTGATGACAAATCGTATTTTCTTCACAGATATATTTGTGTGTTTCTAAGTGATTATTTATTGGAAACCCAAGCAGAGGAACCAAAAAATCTTGATTGAAACAGATAACTAAAAATAGAACGTTAATCTAAACTATACAATCAGACCCAGCATCTCTGATTTTATTTGGTTTATGTTTGAATCACAAACATTTTAGAAACTTGAATTATAATAATTGAACATCCCTTAAAAATACTGATTAAAGTTTTAAGCAAACATTTATCTTTTAAAATACATTTTATACAGCATTTGCAATATTTTAAAATTTAAATGCCCTTTAAGAATGTTTTAGGGGGAAAAAGAATGTTTTAGAAATTCTTGATAGATATTTGAAGACAAAAAAATGTTTTTGAAATCCATTTTTTCATAAGCTTTATAAAATATTGTATTCCTCCAGAATTCTAATATAGTGGAAAACCCCCATGGAGTACAATAAAAAGATTTCTATATAGTTCATATGTGTTTTTTTCCCCTAACTAATGGAAAACAAATGAAATGATGAAAAAGTCACATTAGAGTCAGTCACACATCATTAATTGCCTTTCTTAGTGTGTCATTGTATAAAATGACTTGATGTGCCCCAGGGGAGAATTCCATTAGAATACATACCCTTTTCATTCAGAACCTTAGCTTCATGAAGCAGGAATGATAGCAAAGTGTAGTAACCCTCATCTGAACAGCTTGATGTTATAATAGATGTAGGCAAGTATAGTTGGAAATCAGTGAAAAGTTATTAAAAAAATGGATAACATCCCTTCTATAACAGTCGCTGTGTAACTAAAAGATTAACAGATTTTCCAAGGTCTTATTTTCTATTATTAGACTGCTTAAGAATACTCGCCAATTACCTTAAAACATATACAAGTTCTTTTGTAAGTGAATAGTAACAATATTGTGCACATTAGTCATAAAAATATTAAATTTTCTCTTTCTGTAAACTCATCATATGAATGGTTTAAAGTGATGGGCTCAATGCCAATGAACCCTCCCTTGAATACTATATTTGCCTAATTCTAAATGGTTCCCTGTCTCACACACACACACACACACACACACACACACACACTTTTAAAATCCTCTCAAAATGAAATCAAATGGAACACATTTTTGCATTTATACTATCTGCTACATAATACTTACAACTCATTTAACATAACTCCCCCCTCAGCTTTGCAAAATGACCCCCACTGGTTTGTACACCATATAAACCCAGCAGACACCATTCATATAGAATTTAACTTGCATGACCACGTTTCACAACCTTAGTATCTTTCCTACTATTTACTTTTCATTATAATGAAGAAAACTTTTCATATCGCTATTGATGAACACTTTTACATGAGGCAAAATTGTAAAAGTGGTTTCCATACTGGTGGCAGTAAAATTTAAGATAATAGCTAAACACAGCAGGTACCATTATTTGATCCTTTGTCATCTGAAATATGTGTGCAGTCTCTCCTTACACAAAGCTACTTCTAAACCTATCCTTTTATTGATAGCTATTGTTTAGAAAACCCATCCCTTAGTTGTGAAAGACACAAACATAAGAACATTACATTAGTAATATGAGGATACATTGTTACTATCCTTATTTCTACTCCCACACCATTTCTACTCCATTTTTATGGAACTTCAAATCCTTTAAAGAATATTTTCTCATTTTTCCCACTCCATTTGCCTACCTTTTAGCTGTTGCTTAGTGGCTCCTTTCATGAGTATTCGATTTACTATCTTTTTGTCTACCACATATATTGTGATTTTGTGGCACAAACATATTTTCAACACAGTAATTTTCCCAGCATTTCCTACACTCCACAAATTGAACAATCTTTTTCTTCAACTTTTTTTAGCTTACCATGCTGGTGGTTAGACTCTGGCCAAGCATCATTGAATAGAAATACAATATAACCAGACTAAAACACACACACATGCACATGCAGGATAAAGAAACAGGTGAGAAACAAACTGAGGGCTTCAGAGGGAAGGGGGTGGGGGAATGGGATAGACTGGTGATGGGTGGTAAGGAGGGCATGTATTGCATGGTGCACTGGGTGTTGTACGCAACTAATGAATCATCGAACTTTACATCAGAAACCAGGAATGTACTGTATGGTGACTAACAATATAATAAAAAAAATTTTAAAAATAATAAAATAAAATAGCTTTTTAAAAAAAGAAAAGAAACAGGTGAAATTAATTTTACCTGTGTATTATTTTTAATACATACCAATGTATCCCAAATATTTTGGACCTTGTTGAAAATTCCTCTGTAGACAAATGCCATTACTTACAGTATGTTTCATCCATTTCAAGACTAACAAGACAATCTGTCATATATAAGTACCCTGAAATTCAGGAACACCTGGGAATTGAGAAATTACAAGTGGAACAAAATCTATGTTCAGCCACTCTGATAAAAAGTTTTTTGAAACAGGAATCAACTGAACTATAAAAAGTGGAATATTTTCTTTCACAAGAGGAATGAGATGAATACTTAAAATAGTATTAACAAGAGAAAACATGTTTATTCTTTTATTGTACTGTAATATAATTATTTTTGGCATTTCAGTGAAATGCTCATTTCTTTGAAATAATCTCAATAATTATGATTATAGAATACGGCTCTCAAAAAAAGCTCATAATCTTAATAAGATGTTGAAACACGCAAATTATAACAAATAAGACTATTGTTCCTTCATCTGTTACACTTTTACTTATTATCACATCATATTTTTCGCACATTAGTATATTTTTGGGAAGTTTCAGGAATGCCTATTACTACTTTCTTTTGCTCTTAAAGTAATTGACAGCAGCTTTTTTCTGTGTCTCTGTTTTGAAAAATTCTAAAACTCCATGTTATGTCCCTAATTTCCACATGTCCATTATCAGTTCCCTTTAGTAACAAAAATTTTATGCTTTATCTTTTAAACTGTTTGTATTCCCTTTTCAGTCAAAAATATTTTAGTATATGAAGACATAATAATTGATTTAAAAGAAACATACCTAAAGAGAGACTGCCAAAAATTGACAGTTCTAATTTCTTAGTAGCTATTGAACTTCCTAAAATTATGAGATTAAAATAGAAGTGTATTATAATATAATATAAAAATAAAAATAATAAAATAATATAGACAAATAAAAACATCTCAATTTTTAAAACTCCCTTTAAGCATGTCTTTATTGAGAAATTAAAATATATATGTAAACTCTGTAAAAATGTAAATTGTACATTTATCTCAATTTCCAAGACTAAAAGGAAAAAGCAAACTAACAAGTGGGGAGAAAAGTGTTGCTGCAGGAGAGTAGCCCATTTTCCTAGCTTGATAATGCCTGAAGAGAAGACAATGAAGAAATGACTTTGTCAAGTTAGAGAAGGACAAATACCAGATCATCTCACTCATATGTGTAATTTAAGAAACAAAACAAACGAACATAGGGGGGAAAAAGAGAGGGGAGGCAACTAAGAAACAGACTCTTAACTATGGAGAACAAATTGGTGATTACCGGAGGGGAGCTGGGTGGGAGGATGGCGGAAATAGGTGTTGGGGATTAAGGAGCACAATTTCTGTGATGCGCACTGAGGTTGTATGAAAGTGTTGAATCACTGTATTGTACACCTGAGACTAATATTACACTGAATGTTAACTAACTGGAATTAAAATTAAAAAAAGAAAAAGAAAAAATGACTTTGTCATGTTTGTAAGGATGCTAATCAATCCTCCTAATTGTTTCTAATAGAGAAAAATACTGTAAAATCTTAATCTATAGAATGCTTTTAGCATGATGCTTCCAGCCTGTCTGCGCTACTTATGATAAACAAACCTGGAATTTATGTATTTATGAGACATAGCCAGTGGTATGGTGGAGCTGGCTCAAACCCATTCATTGAGCACCAGTCGTATTCTTGCCTTTCCCACTCCAAATCCACTGGCAACTTAAAATCATCCGTGATGTATTTACATCACAAAAATTAGCATATGCTAGAAATCAAGACTATTGTGCCATCACCCCCTGCCCATGAGCAAGTTGTTAGACAACAGCAGGTCATATCTGTTTTCCCCCTTATATTTGGTACTATTTTAAAGAAACACCCCCATCTTTCAAAAGAGTTCCTTCTCCCTCTTTGTCTGAACTAAAATAACCACCTTCTGTTAGGTCATTGTTTCTCATGTGCTATCCAGAGAATTTGCTAATCTTCCTGTTGCCCATTCATCTAATCCCCACTGGACATGGCCCGCTAGAAAATGTCAGATTCAACTGTGTAATCATTGGAGTAGAAAAAGGAGATATTTCAAGACCAACATAACTCCCTTTATGTAAAACGATTGTCACATGCATTACTTAGAGATTTGTTGTTTTAAACATGGAGCAGGAAACAAGGAAGAACTAGGAAGTTGTATTGATGCTCTTCAAATCCATGATAGCTTACCTCTAAGGCATGTGCACATGTATATTTTGGGTGATTAGGAAAGTTTGAAAATGGGTAACATCTTTGCTTCTTGGAGCCAGATTTGACCATCTGACTCAGGATATTTTAGTAGCATGTGCTGTTCTATCTTCCACTCTGCAGTTCACCGACTCAACCCTCAAAAGCCAAAAAAGAAGCAAGAATCTGAAGAATTAATAACAACTACAGAACATTTTGAACAGTCAATAAATCAGTATAGGCTCCTTGGAAGAAGTCGTCATGATGGACTGGGGTATGTGGTTGTCACGGGGCAGAGCTGGCTGTGAGGCAGCACTGAACCGTCACGCTGGGGAAGAACACTTCTGCTCTTTTCTTGCCTTCCACAATTTGGTATGAAGATAATCATGGCCTTAAGCTGTACTAACAGCACAAGCCTTTGGTGGCTATGGGATAAGATCAGGGCATTGTAAGAGCCCTGCTGAGATGAGGATTTAATAAAAAGTGAGGGTTGACACCAGCAACCTTTGGAAATTAACTTGACAAAAACTGTTTTCTTTCAAACCCCAAAGCTTTGACCAAGGATGAATCTCTGACCAAAGTTGCCACCTGCTGTGGATGCAAAGAGAAAAAGATATGGGGCGCGGGCGCCTTCATTCTTCAGTAAGATGTTCTTTAAGCTGGGGCGCCTGGGTGGCACAGCGGTTAAGCATCTGCCTTCGGCTCAGGGCGAGATCCCGGCGTTGTGGGATCGAGCCCCACATCAAGCTCCTCTGCTGGAGCCTGCTTCTTCCTCTCCCACTCCCCCTGCTTGTGTTCCCTCTCTTGCTGGCTGTCTCTGTCTCTGTCGAATAAATAAATAAAAAAATCTTTAAAAACAAAACAAAACAAAATGGGCAAAGTGGTCAGAAACAATCATTTAAAGATGAAGGAAAGTGACGAAAAGACCTGTAACACTTTAGAAACATATTTTCAAGAATATCTACTAACTCTCAGTAACAACAATAGGACTATGGCATTTTAACCAGGGGCTGCTCCCCAGATCCGTGGTGCAGATATTCTAAGTGACCAAGCAGGACCGAGGATGAGTATTAGCAGTGCTGCTCTCTGGCTGCAGGAGGTTGACTATGGCGTGGAAAAAAATCCATGTCAAGATCTTAAAAGATTTATTTAGGCCTACATAGCTAGTAGTGGATCAGACCAGCTAAAAGATCTGAGAATAATTTTATGCTACTCAGTCCTGTCTCAATTTCTCTATAATGCAAACCTTAGCATGGGGCAGATCACTTAATTTTTCCAATTTTCTTAACTCCAGATTCTAAGACTGGTTCATTTTGAACATTAGTCTACAAACAGAAGGATCTCTTAGAAAAATCTGTAATTTCTTTCCTCGCAGCTTTTTCACCACTTTACCTCATTCCATCCCTTCCTTAGATCATCACTGGTAGCTCGTAGAAGTATCCAATACACATCAGACTCATTTTGTTGCTGCTGTTGTTCTTCTAAACTCCCTGATGCTACAGCTTCTGTAGGTAAACAGTCTGAGTCTCAGTATAAAAGTGACCACAGTGTAAACCACCATTTCACCTTTGTAGAAAGTACAGCACCTTCACATTCCCCATGAGAAGAGCGTGTCACCATTGTCGTCCGGCCCACCTCCATGGCTCAGCTAATCTTACACCTCGAGATCTATTGCTTCTCATACTGACTGAATTTCCTGTTCACAATTTTATACAAAATAGTATGCATTGGCTTGAAAGTAACAGAAAACACAATTTTAACTGGCATAACCAATAAGTGGATCAAAGTTCAAAAATGTTTCAATCAAAGTTTCCTGTGTTTTTTTTGTTTTTGTTTTTTTTTTTTTTACCATCTATCACTTAGCTCTCCTCTTTGTCATATATCCATGTTTGTCTTCCTGATAACAAACTGGGTTCAGCTGTTCATGTGCCGTATGCAACTCAGAGGAAATGTGTCCTGGGATTTCTACCACCGATCTGGATCACACCTAACCAATTCTTAGGTCCTATGAGGGAAAATACAATATCAGTTTAGGGCTTAGTGATCTGGAGTAATCACGCATGTCAGAGGAGAAAGATTTGCTCCTACAGACTTCTTGGGGGGGGGGGGAGCAACACTATAAAGCAAAGGGGGAAAGTTTTGCAGAGGAGACCCTAGGTACTATTAGGAAAGAAGAAGGTGAATAGAGTCTGTGTAGAGAAAGCACAGAATGTACTCTATGTCCTGATTTGTGCTTTCTTTTTTTTTTTTTTTAAGATTTATTTATTTATTTTTAGGGAGATCGAGAAAGAGAGAGCAAGTGCCAACAGGAGAGGCAGAGAGAGAGAAAGAGAAAGTCTCAAACAGACTCCACGCTGAGGCTCAGCCTGACACAGGGCTCTGATCAGGACCTGAGCTGAAACCAAGAGTTGGACACTTAACCTACCGCACTGCACAGGTGCCCCTATGTTTTCTTTCTCATGAAGCAAACACGGATATAATGCACCTGAAGTAAGAAAATAAAGTTATCCAAATTCAAGAAAGTTTGTTTTTTATAAAGCAACTTTATAACAAATTCAGACTTGATCTAAATTTGTATTTGCTAATAATAATGCTTTTAGTTTTGTATGTTCCATAATTTTAAAATTACACTAATACATATTTAATTCAGAGAGGCAGCAGGGTTATTACACCATTAATTTTGCCATTTCCACTGTATCAATACGTTAACAGAAGGTAGAACTTATATAGCAAAACAAAACATAAATGATAAGTCACTCTTAAGATTTTAATGAGTAAGCTTTTGAGAAGTTTAAGCAAAACACTACTTAAGTGAACTCTAAAGTTTAAATTCATCTCAACATAAAGAACACCTAGTTTCCATGCAAAAGCCATTAAAATGAAGAATAAGGAAAAAGTTTTCATTCTTTTATAAAATCAGAGGCATTCAGTTAGGTTTGGAAATTATACAAATTCAAAATAAGATTTTTTGTTTGCTTTTCTATAAAGAAAATAAATTGAAACATAATAAAAAATAAAGATGCTATACATAAAGCAAAAAAAATGTATCAAAGTATAATACCATACTAAGCCTACAGTAAGTGCTTCCTGAATTAATGAGTGAACCAATTATGCTTTTGTTTAATTTTATAGTGTCCCAAATATAAAGTCATTTTTATTATAATTTTAATGAGAAAACAAACTCTGGAGAAAAATGAGTTATAGTACTTAGTGAGGATGATGTATAAACACTATTTTTTAAAGAAAAATCTCAAAATACTATTAGAATTTAGTATGTCCTTTTTGAGTTTGCATATCTAATTACAATACTTTGCAAAATTTTCTCTTTGGGGCTTTGTGGGAACAGATGAAAATGGGAGAAATACGTTTTTAAAACCCTTAGGTGATTTTTAGGAAGGTTTGAAGCACAACAAAGCAACTAATTATTGAAGACATAAGAGAAATAATAATACCATAAAAATTAGTGCATTTTTGGCAAGGATATTTTCCTATATAAACTTAATTTTCATAAGGCTGGCTAAAATATACTGTGGTTTCTTGTGGTCAGAAATATTATGCTGCTGGTGGTTTTAATAAGGTTAAAATCATAATTTTAATGAAGATAATTTATATTTTGCAATGGCAATAAAATTCATTTTAATTTAAAAAGAACATGTGAGAAAAGATTCAATATTCTGTACACTCATTTCTTTTTAGTTCTCAAGTTCAATTGTTGCTTCTCTCATTTAATATCAGAAATTGACTGGATTCTGTTTCTTTCTTATGAATATGTTAAAGCATTTATCTGTCCCAGGATTTTTAACTAAATAGGCCATACATATCATACAAATAATAATATGAGTAGTGACCTGTTGGCATTTTTTTAAAAAATATTTGCTATAAGCTTATAAACTGCAGAATTAATATCAACTATGATCAAGACGGGTATCAATATCAAGTAGTAAAATTTCTAGAAATTGGTCTGAAAAGCAAGCTGAATACTTAAGGATTCCTACACTTCTATTTACAGAGCTGAAAATAGAAGTTAATGTCTTTCTACGTACATACAGAATCTATGCTGCCCAATATGGAAAGAAATTAAATTTGAAAGGTAAAAAACACTGTAAGAATATCCTTAAGGTTAAGTCAAGTTCTCAGAAATCTCTAATGGTTTAATGGTGCCAAAACAGTGGCTTTGAAGGAAATAATGAAAATCACCTAGGTCAAATATTTACAATATTTGCAAAAGAAGGTAGTAGATGGTATTTTGAATGAGTGACGCTGATGATATATGGATTAACATGTTAGTAACAGTTACCATATTTGGAGTGGTTTTTCACAAAGAGGGTAATATTACAATGAATCCCCAGTGAGTAACTAGAATACTCATAAGCAGAGTGAAAAGGGAAAAATCCTCCTATGGTTAGAGAAAGAGATGAAAATTAAATGTACTCACTGTGTATTGAAGGAAATGTGTGCACTAGTAAGACTGGAGATCAGGATTTCATCAATTTATTCATGCAAGAAATATTTATGGTAAATATAGTAAATGCACAATGCATAATCTCTGTGGGTGGTACAAGAATGAATACTACCTAGTCGCTGGATAGTATGAAATGAAGGAGAATTATTGGGAAAAAAAGCAAGTATATGATATAGAACAGGGGTCAGAAAATATGCCCAGTGGGCCAAATACAGACCGCCAGTTTTTATAAATAAAGCTTTATTGGCACACAATGCTTATTCTTTTACATATTGTTTCTAGCTGCTTGCATACTACAATGGCAGATATGAGTCCTTTTGACAAAAACCATATAGCTGACAAAGCCCAAGATAGTCTCAGTCTGGGCTATTCCAGAAACAGCTTGCCAACCATTAGAATAAAATATAAACAGTTTCAACAGGCCAAAGTTGTGAGTGCCTTAAGGGCAGGCCAAGGAATATTATTTCAATCATTGGATCACTAAAAGCTTTTGATTGGTGTGTTGGTTTCCTTTGGCTACGGTAACACATTACAACAGAAACAACAAATTACACCAAAAAGCAACAGAAATTTATTTTGTCATAGTTCTGTAGGCCAAAAGTCCAAAATCAGCATCACTGAGCCAAAATCAAGGTTTTGGCAAGATGGCACTTCCTTCAGAGGCCCTAGAAGAGAACCAATTCCTTTTCTTCCAGCTTCTGGTGGCTGCCAGCATTCCTTGGGCTAAGCCTCATCACTCCAAACTTCAAGGCCAGGACTTCGAATATCTTTCTGCTGCATCTTCACATCACCTTTTCCTGTGTGTGCTTGTGTGTATGTGTGTTTCTGTGTGAAATCTCTCTCTCTCTTATAAGGATACATATAATAGAATTTAAGAACCACATGGATAATTCAGGATAATCTCTCCATCTTGAGACCCTTAATTTAGTCATATTTGCAAAGCTTCACCAAATTAGGTTGCATTCATTGG
Source organism: Ursus maritimus (assembly GCF_017311325.1). Classification (NCBI taxonomy): domain Eukaryota; kingdom Metazoa; phylum Chordata; class Mammalia; order Carnivora; family Ursidae; genus Ursus; species Ursus maritimus. The sequence goes on from NW_024424452.1 coordinate 61,923,185, forward strand.
TTCCAGGGGATCAGGATGTGGATATATTTTTTTCATTGGTAGGGAGATATTTTTCAGTCCAATATGTACAATCAGTGACTTGAGAAAAGTAACACTCTAATCTATTGATCAAAGAGAGTACTGATTATAGTGATGTGAGACTATAGGAAGATAAAAGGAAAGGTAGACTATATTGTAGTAAATACAATGCATGTACTAGTGCCTGAAATATGGCTTTGAAAATGTGAATGAAGGGGCGCCTGGGTGGCACAGCGGTTAAGCGTCTGCCTTTGGCTCAGGGCATGGTCCCAGCGTTATGGGATCAAGCCCCACGTCAGGCTCCTCCGCTATGAGCCTGCTTCTTCCTCTCCCACTCCCCCTGCTTGTGTTCCCTCTCTCGCTGGCTGTCTCTATCTCTGTCTAATAAATAAATAAAATCTTAAAAAAAAAGAAAAGAAAATGTGAATGAAGAGGAGAGAGATGTGTTTGTAACTAAAAAGAAAAATTTAGTGATAGTATTTTATATTTTGCTATCTTTTAAGCTTTATAGATACAATTCCACTGATTTACCTAATCCAATGATCATCAATACTATTCATTGTCTAACCTTCTCCTTCCTAATCTGAACAATTACTATATGATTAAAAATTGCTACATGAGTAAGAAATGTTACCGATATGAGGTAGGTTAAGATTATGGAGACAAAATTTTTTTAAGCTTGAGATTCATTATTTTAATCAAAATTTTACTATATCAGAATGATATAGATGGTTTGAGATACAGAATTCTTAGAAGAGGAATCTATGACCTAGAGATTTTAAATAATACACCTTTTGTTCTCAAGTCCAAGCACAAGTTTTCTATTTCAGAAACAAACTATTTTTGTGGTCCCCTAAAATAAAATCACAGGGATATGTCCCTTTTTTTTTTCTTCCAATTATATGCCCTAACACCTGCATGGATTAGTCCAACTAGTTGATTGACTAACTGAGGTAATGAAAGGCTCAATCAACCTGGACTTGATTTAGATACAAGATTCTGGACTTGGAGCTGATGCTGTCAAGGAGTAAGATATTTGTGTACCTCAGCAGATGATTATATTCTGTATGTGGGAAGGACATGGAACACTGTGGGCCAGAAGACAGACTGTGGTAGCCAACCTCAACAATGACCTCACAGTCCCCTCTTCTTGTCTTTCACACCCTGTGTAGGCTCCTTCTATATTGTGCCAGAGTTGCTGTAGATAAACAGCAACATATGGCAGAACTGATGTTATGTCTCTTCAAAGAAGAAGTTATTAAAAACTGTGACTCCTGTCTTATTTTTCTCTTTTCACTCTTTCTTCCTCAGGTGACTCAACTGTGAGGAAACAAGCTGCCATGTTTTGAGCAACCCATGGGGAGACCCAGCTGCCAGTGAACTGAAGCCTTGAGCCAATAGCCAGGGAGGAACGATGGCATGCCAACAACCAGGTGAGTGAGTTCAGAAGGAATCGTTCAGCCCCAGTTGAGCCTTCAGATGTCTTCAGAGCTCCTGAGAGCTGCATTCCTTGATTCTAGGCACTCAGAAAATGATGAGAGGGATAATAAATGGTTGGTGTTTTAAGCTGCCAAAGTTCATGTAATTTTGTTATGTGGTAATATATAACTAAAAATTTTACATATATATTTATATGTATTTTTACACACACATGCATACACACATGCATGTTAACACAGAATTTTTAACTAACCAAGCTCAATCTAAAGTTATATAAAATTAATCATGCATAGAAGTGTAAGGGAAGTTCAGAAAGGAAGTGGGGGAGTTAAGATGGCGGAGGAGTAGGAGACGCCTTTTTCAGCCGGTCTCCTGAGTCAAGCTGGATAGGTACCAGACCAGCCTAAACAACCACGGAATCAGCCTGAGACGCCAGAAGATACATCTGGATCTCTACAAATGAACATCTCCAGTGCTGAGTATTGAGGTATGAAGCGGGGAGCCGTGAAACCGCGCACAGATATCGGAAGATAAACTGAGGGGGAGGGAGCCGCCGTGTTTGGGCACCGGGAAGTGGTAGACACCTGCACGGGGGAGCGGGTGGACTCACGGACGACACCCGCGAAACAGCAGACTGAGACCGTGAGCCGAGAGCGAGCGCCACCAGGCATCTCGAGGAACTCCAGAATCCCGGTGTGCTCACTGGAACCAGACTGAGACCGGGAGCTCTGGGAGCACGCAGGGGCGGCTGGCGGCTGGCGGCATTAGAAACACAAAGGACAGAGACGCGCTGGCCCTGGAAGTGAGGGCTGGGACACCGGGTATGGGGCACACATCCAGGGACTCTGCAGGGTTGAGCAGCACCAACAGAAACAGAGTTAAAGAGTCCAGAACATCAGTGGAGAATGGGCCGCAATCCCTCTGTTCTGTGACAGAGGCTGAAATTCGGCCACTGCTGCTCTGACTCTCAGAAGAGACACAGCAAACCGCCAGGGAAAGCCGCCAGAAAACAAAAGCCTGGAAATACCAGCGCACAGCATGCCCGTCCCCATCCCCCCTCACAGGGGACACAGAGACTCTACCCAAACAGGGTTGTCTGAGTATCGGCGCGGCAGGCCCCTCCCACAGAACACAGAAGGCAGGCTGAAAAATAAAGAAGCCCACAACCCAGGGCGCCTGGGTGGTGCGGTTGTTGAGCACCTGTCTCCAGCTTAGGGCGTGATCCTGGCGTTCCGGAAAGGAGTCCATCATCAGGCTCCTCCGCTGGGAGCCTGCTTCTTCCTCTCCCACTCCCCTGCTTGTGTTCCCTCTATTGCTGGTTGGCTCTCTGCCACATAAATAAATAAATAAAATCTTTAAAGAAGAAGCCCACATCCCTAAGATCCCTATAAAACAAGGGGCACGGCCTGGCACCCAGTCAATAATTTGGGCTCTGGACAACCCCGCAACCTCTCCTCATCAGAATGACGAGAAGGAGAAGCCGCCCCCCCCCCAGCAAAGAAAAGACAGTGAGTCTGTGGCCTCTGCCACAGATATAATGGATATGGATGTAACCAACTTATCAGAAATGGAATTCAGAGCAACAATGGTCAAAATAATGAGTAGAATTGAAAAAAGTATGAAGGAAAAGGTTACTGAGAACATAGAATCCCTAAGGACAGAAATGAGAGCGAATCTGGCAGAAATTAAAAATTCTATGAGCCAAATGCAGGCAAAACTAGAGGCTCTGACGGCCAGGGTCACCGAAGCAGAGGAACGTATTAGTGAATTGGAGGATGGGTTAATAGAGGAAAAAACGAAAATAGAAGCTGGTCTTAAAAAAATCCACGCCCACGAATGTAGGTTACGGGAGATTACTGACTCAATGAAATGATCCAATGTCAGAATCATCGGCATCCCCGAGGGGTTGGAGAAAAACAGAGGTCTAGAAGAGATATTTGAACAAATTGTAGCTGAAAACTTCCCTAATCTAGCAAAGGAAACAAGGTTTCATGTCCAAGAGGCAGAGAGGACCCCTCCCAAGCTCAACCACGACAAACCTACGCCACGTCACGTCATAATGCAATTCGCAAATATTAGATCCAAGGATACAGTATTGAAAGCGGCCAGGGCAAAGAATTTCTCACGTACCAAGGCAAAGGCATCAGAATTACGTCAGACCTTTCTACACAGACCTGGAATGAAAGAAAGGGTTGGGGGGGCATTTTTAAAGCTCTTTCAGAGAAAGACATGCAGCCAAGGATCCTTTATCCAGCAAGGCTGTCATTCAGAATTGATGGAGAAATAAAGACATTCCAGAATCGCCAGTCATTAACCAATTTCGTAACCATGAAGCCAGCCCTACAGGAGATATTAAGGGGGTTCTATAAAGGTGAAAAGGCCCCAAGAGTGATACAGAACAGAAAGTCACAACCAATACAAGCAAAAACTTTACTGGCAACATGGCATCATTAAAATTCTATCTCTCAGTTCTTAGTATCAATGTAAATGGTTTAAACGCTCCCATAATGCCACAGGGTTGCAGATTGGATAAAAAGACATGACCCATCCATTTGCTGTCTACAAGAGACTCATTTCAAACCCAAAGATGCATTCAGACTGAGAGTAAGGGGATGGAGTACCATCTTTCAAGCAAATGGACCTCAAAAGAAAGCTGGGGTAGCAATTCTCATATCAGATAGATTGGACTTTAAACTAGAGACTATAGTTAGAGATGCAGAAGGGCACTATATTATTCTTAAAGGAAGTATTCAATAAGTGGATATGACAATTATAAATATATATGCCCCCAACAGGGGAGCAGCAAGATACACAAGCCAACTCTTAACCAGAATAAAGAGACATATAAATAAAAATACATTAATAGTAGGGGACCTCAACACTCCACTATCAGAAATAGACAGAACACCCTGGCAAAAACTAAGCAAAGAATCAAAGGCTTTGAATGCCATACTCGACGAGTTGGACCTCATAGATATATATAGAACACTACACCCCAGAACCAAAGAATACTCATTCTATTCTAATGCCCATGGAACATTCTCAAGAATAGACCATGTTCTGGGACACAAAACAGGTCTCAACCGATACCAAAAGATTGAAATTATCCCCTGCATATTCTCAGACCACAACGCTCTGAAATTGGAACTCAACCACAAGGAAAAATTTGGAAGAAACTCAAACACTTGGAGACTAAGAACCATCCTGCTCAGGAATGACTTGATAAACCAGGAAATCAAAAATCAAATTAAACAATTTATGGAGACCAATGAGAATGAAAATACAACAGTCCAAAACCTATGGGATACTGCAAAGGCAGTCCTAAGGGGGAAATATAGCCATCCAAGCCTCACTCAAAAGAATAGAAAAATCTAAAATGCAGTTTTTATATTCTCACCTCAAGAAGCTGGAACAGCAGCAGAGGGACAGACCTAATCCACTCACAAGAAAGCAGTTGACCAAGATGAGAGCAGAAATCAATGAATTAGAAACCAGAAGTACAGTAGAGCAAATCAACAGGACTAGAAGCTGGTTCTTTGAGAGAATCAATAAAATTGACAGACCACTGGCAAGACTTATCCAAGAGAAAAGAGAAAGGACCCAAATTATTAACAACCTTCCAAATAACAAAACTCCAGGCCCGGACGGTTTTCCTGGGGAATTCTACCAAACATTCAAAGAAGAAATAATACCTATTCTCCTAAAGCTATTTCAAAAAATAGAAACAGAAGGAAAGCTACCAAACTCATTCTATGAGGCCAATATTACCTTGATCCCCAAACCAGGCAAAGACCCCATCAAAAAGGAGAATTACAGACCGATTTCCCTAATGAATATGGACGCCAAAATCCTCAACAAGATCCTTGCTAATAGAATCCAACAGTACATTAAAAGGATTATCCATCATGACCAAGTGGCATTCATACCTGGGATGCAAGCGTGGTTCAACATTCGCAAATCGATCAGCGTGATACATCATATCAACAAGAAAAGACTCAGGAACCATATGATCCTCTCAATTGATGCAGAAAGCATTTGACAAAATACAGCATCCTTTCCTAATTAAACCCTTCAGAGTGTAGGGATAGAGGGTACATTTCTCAATCTCATAAAAGCCATCTATGAAAAGCCTACAGCAAATATTATTCTCAATGGGGAAAAGCTGGAAGCCTTTCCCTTAAGATCAGGAACACGACAAGGATGCCCACTCTCGCCAGTATTATTCAACATAGTACTAGAAGGCCTTGCAACAACTATCAGACAACAAAAAGGTATCAAAGGTATCCAAATGGGCAGAAAAGAAGTCAATATGTCTCTCTTCGCAGATGACATGATACTCTATATGGAAAACCCAGAAGAATCCACTCCCAAACTATTAGAAGTTATAGAGCAATTCAGTAATGTGGCAGGATACAAAATCAATGCTCAGAAATCAGTTGCATTTCTATACACGAATAACGAGACTGAAGAAAGAGAAATTAGGGAATCCATCCCATTTACAATAGCACCAAAAACCATACGTTACCTTCGAATTAACTTAACCAGAGACGTAAAGGACCTATATTCTAGAAACTATAAATCCCTCTTGAAAGACATTGAGGAAGACATAAAAAGATGGAAAGATATTCCATGCTCATGGATTGGAAGAATTAACATAGTTAAAATGTCCATGCTACCCAGAGCAATCTACACTTTCAATGCTATCCCGATCAAAATACCGAGGACATTTTTCAAAGAACTGGAACAAATAGTCCTTAAATTTGTATGGAAACAGAAAAGGCCCCGAATCTCCAAGGAACTGTTGAAAAGGAAAAACAAAGCTGGGGGCATCACAATGCCGGATTTCGAGCTGTACTACAAAGCTGTGATCACAAAGATAGCATGGTACTGGCACAAAAACAGACACATAGACCAATGGAACAGAATAGAGAGCCCAGAAATGGACCCTCGGCTCTTTGGGCAACTAATATTTGATAAAGCAGGAAAAAACGTCCGGTGGAAAAAAGACAGTCTCTTCAATAAATGGTGCTGGGAAAACTGGACAGCTACATGCAAAGAATGAAACTTGACCACTCTGTCACACCATACACAAAAATAAACTCCAAATGGATGAAAAACCTCGATGTGAGACAGGAATCCATCAAAATTCTAGAGGAGAACATAGGCAGCAACCTCCATGACATCGGCCAAAGCAACCTTTTTCATGACACATCTCCAAAGGCAAGAGAAACAAAAGATAAAATGAACTTATTGGACTTCATCAAGATAAAAAGCTTCTGCACAGCCAAGGAAACAGTCAAAAAAACTAAGAGGCAGCGCACGGAGTCGGAGAATATATTTGCAAATGACACTACAGATAAAGGACTGGTATCCAAGATCTACAAAGAACTTCTCAAACTCAATACACAAGAAACAAACAAATCAAAAAATGGGCAGAAGATATGAACAGACACTTTTCCAATGAAGACATACAAATGGCAAACAAACACATGAAAAAATGTTCAAAATCATTAGCCATCAGGGAAATTCAAATCAAAACCACACTGAGATACCACCTTATGCCAGTTAGAATGGCAAAAATAGACAAGGCAAGAAACAACAATTGTTGGAGAGGATGTGGAGAAAGGGGATTCCTCCTACATTGTTGGTGGGAATGCAAGTTGGTACAGCCACTCTGGAAAACAGTGTGGAGGTCCCTTAAAAAGTGAAAAATTGAGCTACCCTATGATCCAGCCGTTGCACTACTGGGTATTTACCCCAAAGATACAGACGTAGTGAAGAGAAGGGCCATATGCACCCCTATGTTCATAGCAGCAATGTCCACAATAGCTAAATCGTGGAAGGAGCAGAGATGCCCTTCAACAGATGACTGGATTAAGAAGTTGTGGTCCATATATACAATGGAATATTACTCAGCTATCAGAAAGAACGATTTCTCAACATTTGCTGCAACATGGACGGCACTAGAGGAGATATGCTAAGTGAAATAAGTCAAGCAGAGAAAGACAACTATCATATGATTTCTCTCATCTATGGAACATAAGAACTAGGATGATCAGTAGGGGAAGAAAGGGATAAAGAAAGGGGGGGTAATCAGAAGGGGGAATGAAACATGAGAGACTTGGACTATGAGAAACAAACTGAGGGCCTCAGAGGGGAGGGGCGTGAGGAATGGGATAGACCGGTGATGGGTAGTAAGGAGGGCACGTATTGCATGGTGCACTGGGTGTTATACGCAACTAATGAATCATCGAGTTTTACATCGGAAACCGGGGATGTACTGTATGGTGACTAACATAATATAATAAAAAAATCATTAAAAAAAAAAAGAAAGAAAGGAAGTGTAATGAAAAACCACTAGTCTTTCTAAATATTTAAACATATTATAAAATCACAATATTTAATACAGAGTGATACTGATGCATGAATAAAAAGAAAAAGTAGTGAACAGAAGAAAGGCAAGTTCAGAAATACAGTAAATTTGACATTTCAAATAATTGGAGAAAATATAATTATTTAAACAGATTTTATTGATCTGTTAGAAACTTGGGGAAACAAAATTTAATTCTTACCAAATATCTTATCCAATTCAGTTATGAGTGTATTAAAGATTCACTGTAGAAAATTAAATTGTAACAAAAACACAGGGAGAGGATCTGCTGTTTTCTTGTAGTTGTTTGAATAAATTCATAATTTAATTAACTTAATAACAATAATTTTATGGCAAAAAGGACTCAAAAAAGGACTCAAAACTAAGAAGCCAAAAAAATTTGAAATTTAAAAATTTGGTTACAAAATTTAGACCTATTTGGCAAAGCCCAATTACAAATAAACTGTAATCAAGGTTTTCAAAAGACAGAACAACAAGCTATACTCAAAGAAAATTTCAACTCATTCCCCAAGAAAAATGACAGTTTTAATATTAGGTTGATCTGTATGAGATTTCTCTTACTGCAGACCAAGAAATCAAATATCAGTAATTTTCATTACATATATATTTCATAGATAGATAGATGATAGATAGATAGATGATAGATAGATAGATAGTTTTGATAGATGATATAGATAGATAGATGATGATAGATGATAGATAGATAGATAGATAGATAGATATAGATAGATGATGATAGATGATAGATGATAGATAGATAGATAGATGATAGATAGATAGATAGATAGATGATAGATAGATGATAGATGATGATAGATAGATGATAGATAGATAGATAGATAGATGATAGATGATAGATAGATGATAGATAGATAGATAGATGATAGATAGATAGATGATAGATAGATAGATGATAGATAGATGATAGATAGATGATATAGATAGATGATAGATGATAGATGATAGATAGATAGATAGATAGATAGATAGATAGATAGATGATAGATAGATAGATGATAGATAGATATAGATAGATAGGAATGTTCCTGAAAATCACTATGATCAATTTCAATAATGCAATTGGGGAAGTAAATGGAAAGGATCCTTAATAATCCTTTTATGGGAAATCAAACATAAATCATTAATTTAAACAAAATGCTAAATTTCCATCACAATGAGAGAAAGAAATGAAAGAAATGCTAAATTAAAGATACAATTTTTACCTTATTATGTTGACAAATATTAATAACTCACTATTTTGCTGAGTTATTTCACATGTCGGTGGGAATGAAATTGAAAATTTATGGGGCAGTCATTAAGAATTTCTCTCAAAACTGAAGTATAACTTTTTGTTTAGAAATTCCATAATTAGTTCATTTCCCATAGATACAAACGAATGTTTGAAACATAATGTATATGTAATATTATTCATAGGGAATTTTTTTCTTCTAAAAAATATTGGAAGCAATATAATGTCCAGAGCTTCATGAATCATGCCAGACACCTGAAATTTCTCCATAACCATTACAGGAGAAAATTACATATATTCTAGTGTCAAAAGATCTGTAAAAGAGTATTAAGTATAAATAACAAGTGTAAAACAACATGTTTAGTTTAATATGATTTGTCCCAAACAAAACGAGCAACAACAAAAATACAGCATGCATAAATTTATTGTGTGATTCATAGAATCGAGGTGAAGGGATAGAAAGCAAGTCATATTTGCAGCTGTCTCTGGGGGAGCAAAACTGGGGACATAGGGGCAAAATTCAAGAGAAATACATCCTAGTGCTTGTGAATTTTGTGACATAAGCATTAACTACTGAGAATTATGTAAGTCTCTAAACTAAAATAATAAAATATGTAAGGTTTGAATAAAATGAATCAAATGTATAAATAAGGAAGGGGTTTCATATTTTTTAAGTCTCCAGACTAAAAAATAAAATATGTAGGGTTTGAATGAAATGTATCAAATGCTAAATAAGGAAGGGGTTTCATATTTTTAAACAGCCCCTCTTAGGATTTTTAACATAAAATATATGTATTTATATATCCATTAAAGTACAGCTCCATGTCATAAATACTTCTCTTCAGTGCAAGGGAGATAAAGGATGTGACCTGTAAAGAATAATTTTTCACATGAAAAATTAAATTGTCAAAATTAGCCTAATTTTTCATTTTTAAAAGGAAAAAGAATAATTAAAAACTATTTAGATTACTTATTAATGAAAGAAAAAAGTCTTTGCTCCTAATTAAACTTCGAGAAGCTATGTGCTATTATCACGTAATACTTCAGTGAGAAAAAGTGTCAAAAAGAAATGAAATGAGAGAAACAAGGGGCGGAAATGAGAATTTACTCCTCAAACATGCATGGCAGCCTAGATCATTTAATGCCATCACAGTAGACATCTGTGGGCTGTTAATTAATTTGAACGTTTTGTGCTAGTCTTTTATACTGAGCATTTAAAAAACACATTCTTGTGACTTCAACTTCAGATACGTCACTAACACATTTTAGCTTTCTATTTGACATTAGAGCAGTATAATAAACTAACTTATTTGGACAATTTATTCTATACATTTGTTTCCTAGAAGCCAAAAAAAAGGGGAGGAGAATGAAAATTATAGGGGTTCTAGTTATTGAAATAAATTCAGAGATATTCCTTTAAAAGAGCATCTTTAGGAATGTTTTTGTTTGCAACACTAATAAATATTCCGCTAAAATTATTATGTGGGAAATTGAGCAGAATGTCAAGTGAGGGAAACCTGAATGTGTATTAAGAGCTTTCCATGAAGTTACTAATTACAACTGTAGTGAAGTGGATTATAAATTCAACTGTACATTTTTGTCAGTAAAATTGAAAAAGAAAACAATGATAAAAGGTGAATAATAAGTATGGTTTACAGAGAAAAGTATAATTATGAAATTAATACATCAGGTCATCCAATAATGTCATATAAAGGCAAATTACATTGAGAAATATTTGTGTGGAGGAGCTAATTTTCCCCATCTTTTTCATGATTATTGTAATCCTTCACACTCTCTGCATTCTTGTTTCTTATTGACATCTTGAGTGCAGTCTCTCCAATCATACATCTTTTGAACTACAAGAGGAAAAAAAAAAAAAACCTGAGTTCATAATACAGCTATTCACCTGGCTCTTTTCACCATAGTTCCAGAGAGCTAATTGAGTGTGACACCCCTTTTCTGCTTGGAGGACACTGCCTGCTGTCAGCATGATTTCATTCCTTATAAAATTGTCATTGTGGCTTTGCCTGTCTCATTCTGAAAAGATGCCCTGTCTTAAAGGGGGCCAGTCCAGAAAATTATTTTGTTAATACATTCGAGATTTATGGTCCCTCTTGGAATGTATGAGGACTGGAATGATTATATTAAGCCATAGTTCATTAAGAAAGATGATAGATAGATAGATAGATAGATAGATAGATAGATAATTCTAGAGATCCGTGGTAGAACATAGTGCCTGTAGTTAACAAAATGTCATAGTGCACTCAAGATTTTGAAGATGGTGGATTTTATGTTAAGCACTCTTATAAAATAGGAAAACAAGGCATGATTGTGGTGATGGTATCACAGGTATATGCATATGTCCAAACTCATCAAATTATATACATTAGATAGATAGATAGATGATAGATAGATGATAGATAGATGATACATACATACATACATACACACACTATTTGGAGATTTCACAATATTGTATGGAAATATTATACGGCAGCAAGGTTCTCAAAATGCATTTCTCAAACCAGAGGTGTCAGCATCAGCATCTCCAGGGAGCTTGTTAGAAATATAAATTATTAGGCCACACCCCAGATGAACTGAATCAGAATTTCTGGGCATGAGACCCAGCCATCCGTATGTAATAAACTCTCCAGGTGTCTGATTCATGTTCAAGTTTTGAGAAATAAATTGAAGAGAAATAGCCTGGGATAGTGGGAAAATAACTGAGCCCTAGAATTGTGAATACTTGCTCTCCTAAAGGAAGTAGTTGATTATAATTGTTTAATATCTTGGTCTGTGAATCTTATCAACTGTGTTGAAATTCTGTCCATCGACTAAGGGCTGTGAAAGCTCAAGCAAGATACTCAGTATACTCATGCTAATTGTTATCCTCTGGAATGAAATAATAATGGTAGTCTTTAATGGTTGTTTAATAAGGGCTTAATATATTCTTGTTATTGTATTTTGTTTTTAGTATTCTTGATATCGTATGTCCTCTTAGGCTAAATACTTCATCTTCTGAGTACCAGTCTCTTGTATGAAAAAAATAAAAACCCAAAACAAAATAAAAATTTGGAAAATAATGTCTGCCTTGGAAGAACTACTATACAAATCAAATTTGAAAAGACGTGTGCAGCATTTAAGACTGTGGTCCAGACAATTCAGGGTGACTTTCTATTTGTTTGAAATTATAATCTCTTAACTTGCTTTTACCTTTTGAGAGCTTTCATTGCTAAACATTAACTTCAGTACTTTCTTCATTCTCTCTCTTGCTTAAAGTCAGCTCCAATTTGACATTCTTCATTTAGCTGCAGAACGGGTCTCTCAAAATGAATATGCTCCAGGCTGAGCTGCTGACTGGCATTCTGTAAGCTAAGACTGCCCCCTCCCAATTTACTTAGTAAAAGGCTCTGTCTTCTGCTTGCTCAGGGAGAACTTTTATGATTTGATGATTCTTCTCTTTCTCTTCATCTTACATTTCATATGTGATCTTTCTAATTTTTTTCTCTTTATTTACAAAAACATATCTAGAACCTGAGCACATCTCACTACCTCCACTCTGGCCTGAGGGACCCTCATCCTCCCTCACCTGTTTCTTCAACAGCCACCTAACTCATGTCCACCATTAGCTGCTGTCCTCCTTTGATCATTTGCCAGCACAGAAGCCAGACTGATCTTCCTAATAAGTAGGCCGTATCCTGTGTGTCCTCTTCTTAAATACCAATTGTTCCCCATCTTACTCAGAGAAAGAATCACAGTCTCCTAACTCAGTGCTTCTCAAACTATCTGTAGGGCAAAGAACCATTCCCCCCCTCCCAAGTTTTCATGGATCAATGCTGTTGTAAAATTAATAAATTTAAAAAAATGAATTCATGGAAATTTAAAATTGTTCCCCATTTTACTCAGAGAAAGAATCACAGTCTCCCCACTCAATGCTTTTCTAACTATCTGTGGGGCAAAGAACCATTACCCCCCACCCAAGTTTTCATGGATCGATGCTGTTATAAAATTAATAAATTTTAAAAAATGAATTCATAGAAATTTTTAAAAATCAGACAGATAACATGCTTGAATGTCATGGGAATGTCCAATAGCCATAAAAATGTTTAAACACTTTTAATATCTGTGCTTATCTTGGCACTAATTCATGGATCGCTTTTGGAACAGCCCTGCAGCAAGTAATCTGTCCATACCCTTGTTTGCCCTCATCTCCTACAGCTCTTCCCCCTTGCTCAATCTGCTAACTGCTATGTGTATCTCCTCCAGAAAGGCAGGTACATTTCTACTATACTTTTGCCTTTGCTATGTCTCCACTTACAGAGTTTTTCTCCCTGAAGTCTGTATATGTAGATCCTCACTTGCTTTACTAAAATGTCAATTTCTCATTGAAGCCTTTTTCTGGTTGCCTACCTAAAATTGCACCACCCCAAACATTTCCCGTCCCCTGCCTCTGTTCCCCCTTCCCTGTTATCATTATTAGCATATCAAGTTTTTGCCTACTTATATTGTTTATTGTCTGTCTCTTCAATTAGAATGTAAGCTCCAGGGGCGCCTGGGTGGCACAGCGGTTGGGCGTCTGCCTTCGACTCAGGGCGTGATCCCGGAGATCAGGGATCGAGCCCCACATCAGGCTCCTCCGCTATGAGCCTGCTTCTTCCTCTCCCACTCCCCCTGCTTGTGTTCCCTCTCTCGCTGGCTGTCTCTATCTCTGTCGAATAAATAAATAAAATCTTTAAAAAAAAAAAAAAGAATGTAAGCTCCACATAGGGTAGAAATTTGTGTTTGTTCATTGCTGTGCCAAGTGGCTAGAAACATGCCTGACACAAAATAAGTGTTCAATACATTTTCATTGAATAGGTGAAGGAATGAGTAAGTGATATTACACTTGTAATAACATACAGATTCTTAAAGTGCCAATGAAATTATGGCAGTTATGGGAATCCCCAGTAGAAAACACATTTAAACAAGATAGGTATGATGAAAAGGGTACTTAATAAAGCCAAGGCTCATTGATAAACTGTATCATTTCTCAAATTGCGAAAGAATATACTAGTTCTAAATTATTTGAATTAATGCACATTATACTAAAAGAGATAGTTAAAATTCAATAGAAACACTTCAGGAAATGGTAACGTGGAATAGTTTTCAGGAGTGATGCGATTTCTTGTTTTAAATGAAATTAACTCTGTCATTTAGATTTTGTTTGCTCATGGGTTGAACTCCTTTATTAGTTCTTCAGGAAATCACAATTGCTGGATAGCACTAGTTTGCTACTCCAGTATTTGTCAGGTGAAAAATTAAATAAAAATCTACTGAACTAACAAAACTCTTGAGTCCGGGTATAACAATTTTTTACTTTTCAAAACCCTTTACTTTTTAGAAAGACTTATATATGTTCCAAAGATTTTTCAAAACATATTTTTCTTAGTGCCCTAAAACTTTGTCAACTTCCAAAATGCTCTTTCACAGGTACAAATGAATTAATTGGACAATTTCCAAGTATCATGATACTGTATATAAATATTTCTGGGGGATCACTTAATCCAATCTAATTATTTTAAAGAAAAGGAATGTGAATTTTGGTAAGGATATATGGTTAATAAAAAGACAGTTAATGGACAGATTTCTCTTACTTCTCTTTACTCCAGTGTTATTTACATGATACTCTAACAGCTCTCATAAAGACTTTTGAAGCAATCATAGAATAAAAATAGGCAAAATCCCCCTAATTCTAATCTACAAAGGTGATTAAACAATAAGTCATTAAAAATTACATGGGTATGTTTTAAATGTTTGATATTATTTTAAAGCAAATAGGTAGCATTTTCTTTGCTGAACATTTGACATACAGCTGAAGCCTTTGAACATAGATCTATTCAAGGATAGTGAATTCTTTCTCCCATAAATGAAGGTTTACCAATTTGGATTTTTAAAAAGTCAGGTAAGAACTTCAAAATTCTCATGAAGTAATCTAAAGGGATGATCATTTAGAAATGTATCATTCCTATCACTACATTAGAGTAGGCTTATACTGATCTAGCATAAGAAAAAGGATACTTTTCGCAACTCATTTTTTTACATTTCTACAGTTTTCAAGTATGTACCCTTAAAACACATTTTTTTCTTTTTACACTCATATCTGGTGTGTTTAAAAAATATTAATTGTGGGGCACCTGGGTGGCTCAGTCAGTTAAGCATCCAACTCTTGGTTTCCGCTTAGGTCCTGGTCTAAGGGTCATGAGATCAACCCTGCCACAGACATCACACTCAGTGTAGAGTTTGCTTGAGATTCTCTCTCTCTGTCCCTTCCCCTACTCACATGTGCTCTCTCTCTCTCTAAAATAAATAAATCTTTAAAAGAATATCAATTATGTCACAACAATAAAATACAATTAACGTTAATAAACTTCAGAATGAATCTAAATGACCACATCATCAGTTTTAGGGCAGTGGGCCAACATATTAAATGGGAGTGGCCTACTGGCCCTAAATAATTTGCATCCAATGAGCATTAAAACGTGTATTTTACAATTGAAATAGATGTCTTTGTTTAACTATTCAGTTATTTAAACGGGTTTTAGTAAGAGCACCTCTACAGTACTGATTAACAATACTGCATGTGTGTTTATCTCAGCCATTGAAGCTAAACATTAGTGCTAAGATCCAATGAGTGCCCAGATGGTATTTAGAGTATGCATGATTTTGGGTCATTGCTGCAAGGAAGCAGAGTAGATATCACAGTGCTCATGATTGAAAGACTGCTAATTTTCAAACATGATCATATAGAGACATCTCATCTTTATTAAATACTTACTTTTAGTTAATATATTGTATTGATTATTTACCCATTCACTATAAAAAGAGCTTATATTCAATCATTTGAATCACTCTTTTTGATGCAAGGTGGGTGGGCATTTATAAGTTAAACACAGGTATACAAATATATATTTGTGAAAACTGAAAAAAAACCAACAGTTCACTTTTTTTCCCAGTTAATCATTCACTGTACTTTGTGCATGCCCAAAGGGCAAATTCAGTGTATGTGTATCTGTTTATTATTCTTTCATGGCAGACACTAATGAACACTAAAGAAATGACAATAGGAGGTAGGAAGGCAGAAGTAAGTGGGGGATGGTGAAGGGCTTAGAAGTGGAAATTAATAGTCGTATTCCCTCCTTAATGTTTTCTTAATTAAAATTACGTATTATAGGGACATTGGGTGGCTCAGTCAGTTAAGCATTTGCCTTTGGCTCAGGTCATCATCCCAGTGTCCTGGGATCAAGTCCCTTATTGGGCTCCCTGCTCAGTGGGGAGCCTTCTTCTCCCTCTGACTGTAGCTCCCCCTGCTTATGCGGACACTCCCTCTCTCTCTCTCTCTCTTTCTGACAAATAAATAAATAAAATCTTTTAAAAAATAAAATTCTGTATTATAAAAATAAAATAAAATTCTGTAATATATACATGTGTGTACATATATGTATGTGCATGTGTGTAATATACATATCTGAAGAATCATGACATATAAATACATAATACTTTATTATAGTTTATGCTACTTAAAGTGAATACCCCCTTGAAATGATTAAGGGACTGTGCTATTTTAATATTTACCCTTATTCAGAAGGCATGCATATCATTTTAACAAACTCATGGAGTTTCATTCTTAGATTTTAATTCTATTAAGAGTTTTATTTAAAAATTCATGATGGTTTTGAAGTTGATTTTCTTTTCAAATTCAGGAAACATGTTATTTTTCTGGAAAGCTTTATTTAGTGCATTCATTATGAATGACATAACTTAACTGTAGTACTGTCTATACCATAATGGCTATATTTTCCAAGAAAATAGTTAAAGATATTAGTAGTGATGAAAAATGAACTCACCTTGAAAAAAATCCATTTCTGTGGTGACCTAAATGCATAAGATATGACTTTAATAACTAATGATAATGTTCCTCTGAAGACTAAGGAATACCGACCATGATAAAATTTCTAACTAAACCATGTGATAAACTGGCACAAAGCACAGCTTCTACAAATAGAATTGCTTTTAGAAAAAGTTCATTGAAAAGATAAATTATCTTTTTTCCCCTAAACACCATCATCATTCTCGGAATAGTGTTTTACTCTTTTTGCAAAATTATACCCAATAATTAAACATTAATAGAACAAAAATATCAGTTTTGTGAACTCTCATTTTGCATTCCAGAAGCATTCTACTGAGGGCTGAAGAGGAGAATCACAATTCTCAGTGAACAACTCATTCTCTTCAACATTAGACCAAAGTTATTTTTTGAGAACAAAATAATTTAGTTTCTATAAGCACTGATACAGCCAAGAATATTAAAATAATCAATGAGCAGTGTGCTGCTGATTATCATTCATTTTGTCAAGTCCCTAATAAGCTAATGTTTATTCTGTGTTTTTTCATGATAAGCCTCTTTCTTTATGCTTCTTTGATTTCTGTAACTGAAAGTTGAAAAGCTCTGTAGAGTGTTCTTGCAAAATGTCCTATTTAAAGAAAATGGTTGTACTAAATAAAAAAGTATATCTTAAACATTGACTCTAAAATTGGGTAAAGTAACATAAATTCTTTAAAATAATAAAATATGTTGGATAATCAACTCAGTGAGAATTGGTAATAAAAAAGCTATTGTATAAACCCCTTTTAAGGGTCATGGAAAGAGAAGAAAATCTACCGATTGTATTCTAAGAAAATACAAAATGTCCGGTCACCTGGGTGGCACAGTCAGTTAAGTGTCTGCTTTTGGCTCAGGTCGTAATCTCAGGGTCCTGGGATCGAGCCCCACATCGGGTTCCTGCTTAGCAGAGAGCCTGCTTGTTCTTCTCACTCTGCTTCTCACTCCCACTAGTGCTCTCTCTCTCTCTCTCTCTCACTCTGCTCTCTCTCAAATAAATAAATAAAACGTTATATATGATTATATATATATATATACATATATATATATATATATGTAAAATGTAAAAGTACAACCTTCGAAACCTAATTTAGAAGACAATTCCAAAAAGTTATTTTAAAAATATGTTATGAAATGTGCTCAGGATGAGCCTTATAAAGAAAGTCACTCTCCGGTTGTATGACTGATATTTTATGTCTCAAAAAGATTCTTATGTTTTCATTATTACTTGATGCCTTCGTCAGTTTGGGCTGTTATAACAGAATATCACAACTAGGTGGCTTAAACAACAGAAATTTATTTCTGTCAGCCTAGAGGCTGCGAAGTCCGAAATCAAGGTACCAGTGCGGTAAGGTTCTGGTGAGGTCTCTCTGCCTAACTTGGAAATAGCCATATTCTTGCTGTGTTGTCACAAATCCCTTTTCTCCTCTTCTTTTTATAAATTCATTAATCCCATAATGAGGCTCTAATGATATAATATAAGCCTAATTGCGAATTGGGGTTTCAGCATATGAATTTTGAGAGGACATAGACGTCAAGGTCATAGACATTGAGGTGTATCATTTAGGTCCAGATTACAAATATATGAACTCCAATTCTGTATTTTTTCCGTAATATGTTTCTTCTTAGAAGCTTTTATATAATTTTTATGATAATTCATAAACACACACACATACTGTATGAACTGACTGTGTGCCCTCAAAACGCATCTATTGAAACCCCAATCATTAATGTGACGATATTTGGAGTCCTGGCCTTTGACAGGTAAATAGAATACGAATATATATATTCTATTATATCTGTCATGTAGTTAAATTTGGTTTCCCTAAACTAATTTATATCTCTTTGGTGTGGCTCTTACTTTTAGCTTTTATATTTCCTCAGATCATCAATTATTTTTTTCTAGAGTTATTTATCTTAAGTTCAATATCCCAGCTAACTGCTTTGTCCTCTGCCAAGCAATTTTTGCTTAGTTTAAATAGCAAATATGAAGCCGAAGAAGATTATTATGAAAGTATTATCCTTTTTTTATTCCAAAATATATATTTCCTATTTTAACATTTTTGAAATCGTGACATATTTTAAAATCAAAGTAAAAATTAAAAAGTGTGCCAGCTACCAGAGGGAAAATTGTGATGCATTTAGCATTGTCCATGCAAACTTAAATTTAACCAAGCCTAGAAGGAATGTGAATGTCACCTCAGTTAAATTTTTTGCATTGGTGTTTTCTCTTCTGTTTGAACTATCCCACAGCAGACAATACAAGTAGAGAAAGAGAAAATAGCTAAATCTTAGAATAGATAATGACATATTCAAAATGTCAGAGGTTTGTGACTGAGATGCATCTTGTAGAGGATTTTTAGCAGGTCCCCCGCTATCTCTTTGCAGAATCAGAAGGGGGAATGAAGCATGAGAGACTATGGACTCTGAGAAACAAACTGAGGGCTTCAGAGAGGAGGGGGTGGGGGAAATGGGATAGACTGGTGATGAGTAGTAAGGAGGGCACGTATTGCATGGTGCACTGGGTGTTATACGCAACTAATGAATCATCGAACTTTACATCAGAAACCAGGGATGTACTGTATGGTGACTAACATAATGTAATAAAAAAAATTAAAAAAAAAGAAAGAAAGCTATTCTAGCTTTCCGAGAATCTATTTAATTTCCAATGATACCTAAGTCCACTTGAGGCGGCAATGGGGTGGGGATGCAGTTTAACCAAACAAAAGAAGAGAGAAGAAAAACGAAGAGACAGAAAAAAATGTTTGAAGAAGTAATGGCCAAAAAACATCCTAAATTTCATGAAAAGCATTAACCTATACATTCAAGAACCTCAGTAAACTGCAAGTTGGATAAATACAAAGAGAAACACACCCACACACACAGTCTAACAGTTGAAGGAAGAGAAAGTCCTGAAGACAAGAGAAAAACTACTCTGATAGAAGGAAGCCACAATAAGTGACTTCTCATCAGAGACAGTGGAACCCAACGAGGTGGTGGGATGACACATTCACAGTACAGAACCTAGTAAACAGCAAAAGTGTTTTCAAAATTAAGTCAAATTAAAGAAGCTTGTACGTGTTAAAGGAAAACCTGAGAGCATCTGTTGATTGTAGACCTGCCTTAAAATAAAATTCTTCAGGCTGATAACGCCTATTGTTTCTTTCCATGCACATCCTTATAAGCAGTGGAATTCATGTCTTGTTGTACCAGAGAACCCATCAGGAAAGAATTACCAATTTTTATTTTAACCTTCAAATCTTTTACTATTTCCATAGCTCTTACTTCTTTTTTTTTTTTCGCTGTTGCAGTGAAAGAAATGAAATGCTACATATCGTACCCAATGTTAATTTCTCTCCTTGTACTTTAGATATTATATTCTTGTTTCCCTTTATGGATTTTCATCTATCATTTCTTTATTCCTTATTTCTCCTATATTATTATTATTTACTGTTCTGATTCTCTTCCTTTTGGATGAAAATTACGCTCAACTTCTTATGTAACAGAAACAAAACCCAAAATTTCTTCTTCAATCCTATGTCCACTTCTGTTCCTACAACACTCAATCTCTTGGTCATGTAACTGAATTTCTACAGAGGGGGCAGGAGGAGATATTATTCTCTATTTCTCTATTTTAAATTCATTGGCTACAAACTACAATGTAGCTTTTACTTTGACAAAAGTGACTCTTAATAAATTGGCCTATGACCTTTATGTTATCAGGATCTTTTCTGGAGATTTTACCCTCGCACTTATTTGTATGCTAAGAGAAATAGACTTATAAATTTAAGAGAATTTTTTCTCCACATTTTGGTGATATTTCGTCACTTTTTTCTGTCTGCTAATATTTCTGCTAAAAAGAAACTTTTCTAATTATGGGTATTTAATATATACAGTGATCAATCACTTTGGTTTGCCTGGACAGTTTTGGTTTGTATCAACAGTCACAGAGTAATCATTAGTAATGTTAATTTCTTTCAAACACAGAAAAGAAATGGAGAGATATATGGACATTTTATTTATGTGACCCACATTTTCTCCCTTAGTGTTGAAAATACTACAATATATTGTAATGTAAAAATATTGCAACACAATACCTTTTTGAAAATCTATTTTCTTCTATTGTGATTTTTATTTGGTGGAATATTTTATTCTAGCAATTTAAGTCTTTAAATTCTATCCATTTAAACAATATTTTTAGGAGTGCCTGGGTGACTCAGTCTGTTAAGCATCTGCCTTCAGCTCACACGGTGATCCTGGGATCATGGGATCAATCCCTGCACTGGGCTCCTGCTCAGCAGGGAGTCTGCTTCTCCCTCTTCTTCTGCCTCTCCCCCTCACTCATGAGCTCACTCTCTCTCTCTCAAAATAAATAAATAAATCTTTTTAAAAAATTGTATAAGTTCATCCCTTTTGGATTCTCTATTCTTGTCCATCTGGCAGTTACATTCGGACATTAGACTTGCTGGACTGATCCCCAAATTTTTAAAATATAATTTCTCCCAATTTTTTTCTTTCTTTTCTTCTTTTTTTTCTTTATTTTCTGAGAGATGAAGCACAAGTTTATTTTCCAACCTTCTGGTTAAATTTTAATTTTTATAAGACTTTTAATTTAAAAAGTATCTCTTATTCTCTGATTGTTCCTCTTCTCAGCATCATTTTCATGTCCCCTATATTGGTTGTACTTGACCAGAAGTCTGACAAGATTAATAATCCCATTGCTTCACACCTAGCGTTCATCTCCCTGTTAGTCCTTCACTGCTTCTCTCAAGTTATTTTTTCTGTCTGCTGATTTGCTCTTGGTCTTTCAAGTGAAAGATTTTTCCTTAATATCTACTGATTCTTGTCTGTGCTTAAACAAAGATGAGGCATTACAGATGTATTCTAGAAGCTCTTAGTCAATGCCACACTGCTCCAATTATGTGACTTCGTCAAAGAGAAAATGGTGGATTTCAGCTCAAGGGAGTACAATGCTTGCAATGTGTGAGTATTGCTCTTCATTTCTTTCCATCTTTACTGATGTCTAATTAACACATATATTAATTTACCTTGACTTTATTTTTTCCCAATTGTGTCTGATGAAAATACAATATAATCTTTTTAATTTTGTGTGTATATGTGTATGTTTATGACTTTATTTTTTCCCAATTGTGTCTGATGAAAATACAATATAATCTTTTTAATTTTGTGTGTATATGTGTATGTTATGAAGAGAGAGATTATATCTTGAAAGTTCCTAAATAACTTGGTGATGTTTTTATTTTTTCTAAGAATATATAGAGAGAGAGTTATGTAAAGAAATACATAAAATACATATAAAGAAATATATCAGATTTCTTTGTAAGTGCAGTTGTACTCATAAGACATATATTTATTCTGATAGTAGCCTTAAAATTTTTAACTAAATAAAGAAGGTGGGTTTAGAACAAGAATATGTTAGATTTTTCTTTACCTGTAAATATTTTGGAGGAAGGGGAGTGAAGGCATTATGACCAATCATAAAATATTTATTGAATACCTTTAAAGTAAATGTAAGGTTAGCCAAAAGATTTCAAGTAGAACACTTACTTAGAGGAAAATGGGAATCAGACTTCCTTGAACAGCATTTACTTCTTATTTATTTATTTTTAAAGATTTTATTTACTTATTTGCCAGAGAGAGGCAAGAGTGAGAGAGTGAGAGAGTGAGAGAGAGAGAGAGAGAGCACAAGCAGGGAGAGTGGCAAGCAGAGGGAGGAGTAGATTCTCCACTGAGCAAGGAGTCCGATGTGGGACTCGATCCTGGGACCCTGGGATCATGACCTGAGCTGAAGGCAGACGCTTAACCGACTAAACCACCTAGGCATCCTGAACAGCATTTATTTTTACATGGGCAAACAAATAATTTTATAAAGGACTTCTGTAGGAGAACAAAAACATTATTAATTGCATTTTTAATTTATCATAACATGTATAACATGGATCAAATTTCTGATAGAAGTGTAGTATTTTCCTTTATGCACATTATTAAAGTATATTGGAAACCCTGTATAACTGAAGTTTCTAATATACGTATGTCCATTTCATGGAACTTATACCAAATTTCACTAATCCAGATACCTACAAAGCTATAGTTGCTGCTTCTTTAAGAGCATGCTATTGATCTTATTTATAATTTTATAGAGAGAAATTCATGAGGAATGCAAACTCCTGCAATTTTATGATTGTCTTTATGGGAAAGTATCTACAAGAACTAAATCATGATGCAACTTCTAGGAAGGCATTGGATTATAAATTTAGATTATGTATAGATTGAAATTTATGCATACCTTTGATACTCAGTAGTTAATTTATGTTTTGTTGTTAAGATATGTAGAAGGAAAACAGGTTCAAATGCAAGTCTTAATGTATAAATGCTTTGAAATTGACCTCTATTAAAGGTCATGTAAAAAAAAAAGTGTTGGAGCTATTTGAGCAGACATAAACTATCACAATTTGCTATATAATAACCCTGTCCCATTGCACTACAGCAATTACATAACATTACATGCAAATTAAGCTATAATCATAGATTTATGTGTTAGCTGCACTTAAGTTTATTGCTCACAAAGTCAAATTCATTTAAAACTGCTGTTGGATTCTTATAATATACATGTTCAGGCCCTAATCTTGATTACAAGAAAAAACTGTAATTGTTTTTAGTTCAGCTCACATTAGAATTTGACCTGAATCATGCATTTGCTCATTAAAAATATCATCATGTAGTTTATGCTTTGAGAATAATACATGCTGAGTTTCATTTATCTTAAACCCAAGCAAGAGATAAAACTCGAAAACCATATATACATACATTATATATATATATTATATATATATATATATATATATAATATATATATAATATAGTATGTCATTACAGGCATATTGAACCATAGTTGGCAGGAAGAGATATGATATTGTATTTAAAAACCTATGCAGTTCTTAATGCAGAGGAGCCTGATTTTAGCTGCATTAAGCACTGAGCTGCTGACACAGTGAAGGATTACACCGTAATACGGAACAGGATGATTACATGATGTGCAAACTTCCTATCAGAGTAGTATGCAGGATACTGGAACATATGGTTCTGGGTGGTTTTTTTTCCTCAATAACTACAGATTCTGGCCAGAGATTTTTGTTGATTTGTACAAAATCTCTTGATTAGAATCCTCAGCCATCTGCTGTAGGATGGCAATGTCTGAAAATGTCAGCAGAAAGAGCAGAGCTGAAAACTTATTTGTGGAAAGGATTTGAAGCTCCCCTAACCATGTCTTGCTCATTGAAGCTGTGGTCAGGAACTACTTTATATTGAGAGCAGAAAGAGGCTGAAAATGTGGCATAAGGTCCTCTGTAAAAGCAAATATAACCGCAAACATGTATGTTCTCTGTTGTTTATACCTTCCCGGATGCTGATTCTTTGTCAACTATGAGCACTAAAACGTTTTACGATGTAAAATGTGAAAACTGACTGAAATTTTCTAACATAAAGAAAACAAATAATTATTTAAATTTTTATGAGAGAGGACACCTGCATGCAATAACATTATTCATTGTACCATCATTTTAATTCTTTGTAGGACATTCCACAATACTTAATAACCTACACTCGATAACCAATATGGTGCCAAGTTTCATATATAACTTTCTGTTATTTGCACTGTTTGTCCAATTGATGGCATCTCTTTCTCTGTCTTCTAAATCTTCATGCTTATATTTCAATGCAGTGTGTATACCCAGTTTTTCTCCACTTCTAAATCCACCTTTTTATATTCCCTTTGCTGACAGCACTTATTTGCACTTCTCAAAATATACAAATTTCTACAAATATTCTACTCTTTATTACATTCTTGTCAGTTGGCAGTTCCACTCACCTCTTCATGATTTCAATTACTGTGGTTATACAGTCTTAAGAATCCTCTCTCAAAGTTGATAACCCAATTGTCAGCAGAAGGTTGAATATATCAGCGGAACCTGAAAATACAGACACTACGAAAACACACCCAACAGCCCTCCCAAAAAGGTTTTGCACTTAACTGACTAAAGCACTAACTCTGAAAACAGCAATCACAAAATACCTTAGCCTTTCTTTCTGAATTTCCCATTTTAATAAAGTATAAGTTAATATTATTAGTCTGAGAAGAACTTAAAATATAATGGCTCAAGAGTTGGAGGTACATACAAAATACATATATACATACATGTTGCTAATGCTTATATCAGTAGAAATTAAAGGACATTCATGCCCAGTACATGGTGTAATTGGCCTGGCTTCACTTGGTCTAGACAGTAAACAAATTGGAGGGAAGACACTGTTACATTAACATCCTAAATAATTGGCCAGGTCCCAAAGTAAGTGGTGCATCTGTACTGTAGCTAAGCCGGCAATCCAAATTAATACATTTTTGAAAAGAAACAAAAATAATTAAGCACACAGTAAATTTGAACAATATGTGTCAAATCCATAGGTAACTCCTTCTATTACTCCTGCAATCCAATAGAACAAGGGCTGGAAAAGCACACAAGCTTCGGGGGAACTAACTGGAAGGAAGACTTCCTCTTTTTCTCCATCCTTTATTCACCCATAATGGAGAACTAACATCTGACATTTGAATTCAGACAGGAAGTTGATATTCAAGCATGGTTCTGACCTTTTGGGTTTTGAGTCTCTGTCTTGTACTTGCTTGCTTGCAACCAAAGTAGTCATTTTCTCAGATCTTGCTTTCATATTGTGTCCACACCAGGATCAAGGCAGCCTAAATTCTGGATTGCACAGTTGGGACTGTAGTCCCATGGCTCTGTCCTTGACTAATATTCTTCTGTATCCAAGGACTAACTACCATGACATTGGGTGAGCAAATGGAGTAGATTCACTATAAACATATTTTAATGTAAAGAATTGGATTTATGGAGAAGTAGAATGAAGTCCCCACACCAATAATAGTTCCTAGCTTTGATCAGTAATCCAGGCTAACAAGCAACAAAGGAGATCATATTTTGAAGAATACAGGAGAAAATCTTTGTATATTGAGTTAAAGATTTTTCAAAGATAGCAAAAGAAGCACTTTACATAGAAAAAAATGATAAAAGGGAATTCAATAAATTAAAATATTTAAATCAAAAGGATGCCTGGGTGGCTCAGTCAGTTCACCCGCCTTCAGCTCAGGTCATGATCCCAGGGTGCTGGGATCAAGCCCTGCATAAGACTCCCTGCTGAGCTTTTCCTTCTCCCTCTGTCCCTCCCCCCCCCAATAAATAAATATATAATAAATAAATAAAATAAAGCATTTTACACAGTGGAAGATATTATTAAGAAGGCAAGTACACTTGGAAAAAATCTTTGGAAACATTTATCTGACAAAGAGCTTAAATTCAGAATATATGCAGAAGTCTTACAACTCAATGATAAGAAGATAAACAATCCAATTTTTAAAAAGACACGACTGGAACATATACTTCCGAATTAAATATATATATATTTATATAATTTATATAAATATATATATATTTATGACCATATATATTATAGCCATATATATATATGGCTAATAAGCACTGGAAATATGCTGAACATCAATATTCATGAGAAAAATGCAAATTAAAACAACAATGAGATACCAGTACACACCCATCAGAACAGTTAAAGACTGACATACCAATTGTGAGTGAGCATATGAACCGACTGGAAATTTTGTGGATTCATGATGTGAATGCAGAGTGACACAGCCACTTTGGAGAGCAGTATGGCAATATCTTATAAAGGTGAACATATGCTTGCCATATTTCCAGCAATCTCCCTCCTAGGTATTTACCCAAGAGAAATGAAATAATTTGCCCACACAAAGATATGGACATGTCATAGCCAAAATCTAGAAGCAAGCATATGTTCCCATAAGTGGCAAATGAATAAACAAATTCTAGCATAGCAGTACAATGGATAATACTCAGAAATAAAAGGAAATACAATACTAATACATGTAACAACATGAGTGAATTTCAGAATAGTATTCCAAGTGAAGAGTCAAGCAGAAAAATGATATACTATATAATTCCAAAAATATGCAGTTTTTAAAAAGCAATTATTATAGTGACTGAAGGCAGATGAAAGAGATCAAAGAGTTCCCAGAGCCAGGGTTGGGTCCAACAGGAAAGTAGGAAACTTTTAATGAGAAAAAGGCTCTATTGTGATTGTACAATTGTAAGCAATTACACGAGTTTACCTCTTAGATTGTGCACCTAAACAAATAAACTTCCATGAATGAATGAAACAGAAATACATAGTTAGATAAACAAAGAGCAGGGCATATATATAATAAACTACTGCTGGAAAATGATACTGAACTGACTTGAAACAAGGATTTTAGAAAACAGGAATGATAAACACAAAAGTGCTAGACAACTAAAATTAGCTAAAATAAAGATTGTCTTAATCTGTGGTACTATTACCTTCAGAAGACCATTTGCAAAGTCTGTAGACATTTTTGAGTGTTACGAGTATGGGGAGGTTGAAAAATACCCTACAATGCCCAGGATAGTTCCCCATAACAAAGAACCATGTGGCCCCAAATGCTAATAGTGCCACAGTGGAAAAGCCTTGTTCTAAATAAATGCTATGGTGGGAATGCAAGCTGGTGCAGCCACTCTGGAAAACAGTATGGAGGTTCCTCAAAAACCTGAAAATAGAGCTACCCTACAACCCAGCAATTTTCCTACTAGGGATTTACTGTAAAAATACAAAGGTAGTGATCCAAAGGGGCACCTGCACCCCAATGTTTATAGCGGCAGTGTCCACAATAGTCAAACTATAGAAAGAGCCCAGATGTCCAATGACAGATAAATGGATACACACACACACACACACACACACACACACACACACACACACACTGGAATACTACTCAGCCATCAAAAATATGAAGTCTTGTCATTTGCAACATTGTGGATGGAACTAGAGGGTATAATGGTAGGAGAAATAAGTCAATCAGAGAAAGACAATTATCATATGATCTCATTCATATGTGGAATTGAAGAAACAAAACAGGGGATCATAGGGCAAGAGAGAAAAATAAAACAAGACGAAACCATAAGAGACTTAATCACAGGAAATATACTGAGGGTTGTTGGAGGTGAGGGGGGTTGGCAGACAGGGTAACTGGGTGATGGACATTAAAGAAGGCACATGATGTAATGAGCACTGGGTATTACATAAGTGATGAATCACAACCTATACCTCTGAAACGAATAATACATTATATCCTAATTAACTGAATTCAAATAAAAAACAAAAATAGATGATAGATGATAGATGATGATAGATAGATAGATAGATAGATAGATAGATAGATAGATAGATAGATGATAGATAAATAAATGCTGTGGAATCAGTTTTGAAGCAGTAGGCACATGTAAAACAAAAAACAAAAGAAACACAAAAAAGATAATATGTGAAGAAACTAACACAATAGGGATAATCTCAACGCGGAACTCCTGATTATGTTTATGATTCATAAGTGCTTGGGGAAAGAAGACTTGGAAGATTTGAAGTAAAACCATTTAATTGCACATTTTAAATAATCTGAGATCTAATTTAGTTGCTAATTCAGTTTTAAAACTGACAAAATGATATTAAAAGTAAGCACTACTTGAAGCAAAACACTAGGCATTATCATTGTATCATAAAAATGGAGAAAAGAAAATATTTTTTAAAATGGAGATACAGAGGGAATACCTAAAGACAAACAATTATTTAAGAAGATACATACAGGGGTGCTTGGGTGGCTCAGTCCGTTAAGCTTCTGCCTTCGGCTCAGGTCATGATCTCAGGGTTCTAGGATCTACCCATGCTTTGGGCTCCCTGCTCAGCAAGGAGTCTGCTTCTCTCTCTGCCCCTCCTGTCAGCTAGTGCTTGCTCTCCCTCTCTCTCAAATCAATAAAGAAAAAAAAATTTTTTTAAAGGTACCATACAAAAGGAAAGCAAAGAGACAATGTATCTATTCTATAGATACACAGTTATAAGCAAATTCATATATATATCTTATTTGTTTCAAATTAAAATAAAACTACAGGAAACTGTTAAATTTAAAGTAGAGTCCAAAATCAACTAAATGAAAACCAAAAGTGATCAGGAGCCAATATATATATCAGTCATGTATATACATAACACAATTGAAAAAAGCACCAGTACAGTGAGTCATATTTTATGAAGATAAAATTTTTTAAATCTGCAATATAAATATGTTTATAATAATAACTTAGATGCAAAAAAGAAATATTTATCTGTATCAGAACACTTTATTCTTCTTTTTAATCTTTGTTCTGGGAAACTAAATGAAAATGAGACTATCAACACTTTTAATAATGTGTGTGTATATTCACATAGATCTCTCTTTATTAACATGTTTTTCAATATCAGGCATCTCTGCAAGAGAAGGTAGTCTCTTTTTATGTCCCTAGAACATTTCAAATTTTTTTCACATATTAAGTAAATAAAATCTTAATAAATGAAAACAATACTTTTATAGGATAAATTTTCAGAATACAATGCCATTGTATTGTATTGTAAAAGAGCAAATAATGACAAAGAAAGATTATGCAATACCCTAAATTTAAGAATAAAGGTAAACTTTTAAAGTAAGCTTTTCATCAAAGGAAAAATCAAAAGAAATTGCAGATTACCTAAAAATAATGAAAATTAGAGAAATAAATTTCAAAATGGACAAAATAATGGAAAAAAGATAAAGTGAGATGTATATATAATGAGTTTTAAATCATTCCAATATTAAAAGAGAATAAATTTAATAATAATAATAAATATAAGTTCACTGTTTAAATCTAAATTTTTTAACAAAACAAAGACTATAGAAGTAATATAACTAAACTTAAAAATTTTTATCTCACTGCTTAGCTAAACATAAATCAAGACAAAAAAGCCTTAAACAAAACAAAGCAGAAGAAAATAAATAATTATAAAACATTAATAATTTGAAATAAGTTGAAATCAATCAATAAATGTAAAAATTGTTAACACAACTAAACTGTGGAGAGGTTAACCAAAGCAAAGAGAACAAATAAAAATAATTATACAATATTAAAAAAGAGTTTTGGCACGACCACAGATCTAAAGACTAAAATCATGATTCACACCTAATTCGTGTGCCAATAAGAAACAAAAATAGATGCAGTATTACTAGGAAATTATATATTCTCAAAACCAACTCTGAAAAAAGGAGAAAAACATGAATCTACATATAATGAAAGAAAATTATATAATTTCAAAATAAGTGTCATGAAAAGCCAATTTACTAAGAAATTTTTCAGGTAAAGATGATTAAATTTTCACAAAATTTATTTTATTTTATTTTATATTTTTTTTTATTTTATTTTTTATATTTTATATTTATTTTTATATTTTATTTTATTTTATTTTTATATTAGTTACATGGATTTCTCCTAACTTGTGTCTGCCATTTGGACTTAAGCATGTTTACTATAAATATAATACCACAAATTCTTCAAAATGTCTTTTATCTTTGTGAGTGTAAATATTTTGATTTTTGTTACATAACTATTGATAAGGTTTGAGAGACTTAATTACATTAACCAATTAAAATTATTAATCTTTTTTAGTATTTTCTTTTTTTTTTCCATTATAGAACATCAACTGTAATTGTGTTAGCCAGCATGTTATTTTATTTCTTGACCAGGGCAGTTACCTGTTTGAGTTTTCTAGAACAATTTTACCATTATTCTATTTTACCATTTTCAAGTTTAGTGGTTATACTTATAATTTATATTAAATATTTATACCTGAACTGGAATAAATAATTAATATTAATTAATATTTTGTTGTATTTCTTAGGAAATAATGAAATTCAAGGATTTGTCTATTACTATATAATATTGGGGGTTTTTTTTGTCCTTCAGATTACATGATGTTGACAAAATAGAAGGCCAATTTCAGTGCAAAAATATAATCACAGCATAGGGAGACCTTTATTACTAATCAGTGGTGAATTGCTGATCCTAGGTTTCCCATCCTGCCTCCAGAACCGTAACACTAGACAAAGCGCAAGGTGTCAGGTATTGAACAATAGAGTGCAGAGAGCTAAAATCCTTAGAAAAGAAACACACACGAAGTAGCCTTATCTTCATTCCGGCTCTCTGCCTTAGAACAGTTTTCAGACTTCTGCTCAGAGAACGTAGGAGATAGAACCTAAACTCATAACATTTCCATTGAACTGGGGAAGTGGATGTTAGAGTACACAACTGCGGAAGCAGCTAGACCCTAAAGAGCAAGGCACTTCCTGTTAGAATAGGAAATGGAAAGGTAGGGTCCAATAAATACTTGTGACTATTCCCCACTGTCCCCGCTGACAGCAAAGTGCAAGCATGCAGGGAAAGATACCGAGGGTCCTAGCAGAAAGTGCATACTATAAGGTTGAGAGAACACAATTAACAGGGATTGTGCAGGGCTCAGGGACATTAAAGGCATGGACATGTAGAGTGAAGTGATCTCCTAAATGCCAAAGGCATTTATTTTTGGAATTAGAAAAGCCACTGGGGGAGTTCGGCTCCTGGTTGAAAATCTACCTGGGCTCTGACAGACCCAGTAATAGGGGATTACAAAAGCATAGACTGGCAGGCCATGCGGAGGAAAGCTGCCCTCCCCAACCAGATTTAGGGCACAGCTAATCCCTCACAGTCTCTGAGGGAAATGCAGTCAAGGACTAAGGCCCTTTGGCCAGTCATGCTATTCTTTGTATATTTGCATTCTTAGCCCCAGGATAGCCACAAGAGAAAAACAAAATAAACCTCTGCTACAGCCTCAAAGCTTATATAAGCTTAATTTAAAGTGGATCTGAACTAAAATGTAAAGATACAAATATGAAATTCTGTAACAAAACGTATGAGAACTTTTTCATGAATTTGAGATAGGTAAGTTTCTCAGATAGACTCAAAAGTTGCTAACAATGAGAGTAACAATTATAATCTGTATTTTTAAAAATATTTTGCATTTAAAATGTTAACACTAAAAAAATTAAAAAAGCACACAGGCTAGAAGAAAATTTCACATATATATGTAATTTATATATGCATGTGTGTCTGTGAGGGTGTGTAGTGTGTGGATTATATAAATCATAATATCAAGAAGACTAACCCCAAATAAAAGTAATTGTAATAGATCGCAATGGACCTATAAAATATATGAATGTCTAGTATGTGTACATTAAAAGATGTTCAAAATAGGGGCGCCTGGGTGGCACAGCGGTTAAGCGTCTGCCTTCGGCTCAGGGCGTGATCCTGGCGTTATGGGATCAAGCCCCACATCAGGCTCCTCTGCTGGGAGCCTGCTTCTTCCTCTCCCACAACCCCTGCTTGTGTTCCCTCTCTCGCTGGCTGTCTCTATCTCTGTGGAATAAATAAATAAAATCTTTAAAAAAAAAGATGTTCAAAATAATTAGGCATCAGAGAAACGGAAGTTGAAACTACTGTGCAATAACCACATAAACACTGGGATGCAAAATATTTAAAAGGCAACATCAAGTGTTGGAAACTGTTTAAGGCAATTAGAACTCTTGTAGGAAGCTGTGGAAATACAAAATGGCATAGTCACTGAGGGAAAACGGTTTGGCAGTTAAAAAACAAAACAAAACAAAACCTCCAATGTGTCACCCAACAATTCCACTCTTAGATAATTTTCCCAAGAGAAATGAAACATTATACATAAAAGTATGTAGCAGTTTCATTCATAATCACTCATATTGTAAATAACTGAAATGTCTGTCAACAGAAGAATAAATACACATATTTTGGAAAATATACAAAAATGGAGTATTATTCTGGTGTTCCTGGGTGGCTCCATCGGTTGAGTGCAGGACTCTTGATTTCAGCTCAGGTTGTGATCTCAAGGTTGTGGGGTGGAGCCCCAGGTGGGGCTCCACACTCGTCCAGAGTCAGCTTGAGATTTCTCTCCCTCCTCCCTTCCCCCATTCATTCTGTCTCTCCAAGTAAAATAAATCTTTAAAAAAAATATTCTGAAATAAAAATTTAAAAAAACCTGATGCACACCATGTCATGGAATAATCTTAGTTATATTGAGTTAAAATAGGCACACAAAGAAAATACACTTTGGATTCTTTCATGCCATGAAATTTGAGAATGGGCCTTGCGGTTGGGAGGGGTGTTGACTGCAGAAAGCATTAGGGAAGTATCTGGGCATATAGAAATATTACACGGGTCTCTGTATTTGTCAAATCTCATTTCATTTTACCTCACAAATCTGTGCATTTAATAACCACCAATATATTGAAATAAAGATTATATACACATATGTCTAAAATGTAAAATCATAATCAACTTGATAAGGTCAAAATAATTCGTTTAATTTGTCTGAAAAGTAAGCAGACAATAATCTTTGTCACTCATTTTCTAAGGCCAGGCGTGATTCTGAAAATTCCTGAAAACAAAATAAAAATTTTAGATTGACTGCACATTGCTAGAGATGGAAGTTTATTCTACCTTGGTTCTTGCTTTTGGGTAGTTTGAATTAAAATTGCTTGTGGATAGAACGAGGCCAATTCTCTTCAGGTTATATAATCAATTTATCCACAGCAATAATTTCAGTGAAACATCAATTGACACTGAAAATATCCTTAAACACCACTAGAAACCAGTATTTCACAATAGACCAGAAAAATTATAACATGAAAAGTAATTAGATGACTTTATCTCCACAAAAATTTAAAGTATATGATAGAGCAACTATAATTAGAATAATATGAATCAGTGACAAACATAGACAAGTCATTGTCAAAAAGAGCTCTGGAACAAATTCAATTAAGTTTTCATGGTAGTGGATAGTAAGTACACCATCTTATGCCTGGTGTGTGAAGAAATGGCCATTTGGAGACAACAAATAAATTCAATTATTTTCTTATAAAATGCCCTAAACAATTTCTGATGAAATAAATCTTTACATATAAAATGATCCATATACATACTACAGGAAAATTGATGTTACTTATTTAATTTGGGGATGTGGTTAAGATACACTAGCAAGAGCACAGATCTTAAAGATCTGTCTTTAAGACAGATCTATATAGCTTCATAAATTAAACTTAGAAAATACAACAAAGGAAATGAGAGAAAAGTCATACAAGAGTCAACACAAATGATCACTAGGGATGGAAAGGTTGTAAAAATTCTAAAATCATTTGTAATCAAGTGAAAATTATATTAGGTACATAAATTATGAATTTGTCAAAAAAACAGTTAAGAAAGTTGGTGCAAAAAAGTGGTGTCCTCCACATTTCCATTTCTGTTAGTAGTGTTTCTGGAGAAAAAGATCGTATAAAAAATAAATCCCACTACAATGCAATATTTTGTTTCTGGAATTATTGTCTAAGAAAATAATTGTGTACGTTAAAAAATGTGTTCATGGAAGATTTTTACAATGCCACTTGTAGTAGTAATCACAGTTTAATTACAGTTTAATTACAGTTTAATTACACATAATTCATCACTATGAGGCCTTTCATTTGATGGAATAAAACTATTCACATTAAAATATCACATTAAAACTGATTATATAACAAAAGATACAATCAGAGCTCCTGCAAAGTTTAGAAAAGAAATTCTGTGGCCAAAGGGTGGAGAATATTTTTTCTTTAGATCCTAAAATATATATTGTCTTTTTATTTGTTTGTAAATTAAAAAAACACTAATAAACACAGCATGCAAGATTAGGCTTAATAAAAAGAACGCATTGATTTTTAAAACTAATTTCTAATGAGAAATACAATATATACCTGCTAAAATAACACCCACAAATAAATATTATACATTATAAAGAAAAAGCAAATGATTTCACATAAATTTCTTAGGAACTTTTTTAAAAATAAATTTTATTTATTTATTTGAGAGAGAGCAGAGAGAGAGGGAGAAGCAGGCTTCCTGCTGAGCAGGGGAGGTGCTTTCTTAGGAACTTTTGATGCAGCGAAGCTTCCTTCTTTCTGAGGGTGTATACAGTTAATTAAAAGGAAAAGCTTGTATCTCACCCCTGAATTTCATGTTTTGATACAACAAAATTCTTATAAAGTTTTTTGTTACATTGTTTTACTTAGTCCATAAAATAAGCTATTCAAATGTATACAACTAATGTTTAAACCACACATACAGACAAATTTAATCAGTAATAGCACCTGAAAATGGGCTCATAACCCATAAATAAAAGTTAATGTTTTCAGTTGTTCATTATGGATAACTTTCAACTGATTTTATGCTGATTCAGACAAGCACTGGACTGAAGTTTATCTTTGTACTGTTTATTTTTTTAATTGGCAAGAAAAAAATTTAAAAAATAAAATTGGCAAGCAAATTAATAATGTAAATAAGATATGAGGGAGGAAATGTTCTACTTAAGGAAATGATCTCTTTTCAATTAAATTAGAAGCAACCTTTTGCATACCAATTGTAATTAAAAATGAGGCTTATTTGTGCATTAAATAGGGTTTTGCAGGATTTCTACTTGGCAGTATTTGTACATTAGCTTTAATTGCTGGATGCCCTGGGAATGACTAGAACTCTTTAAAATAATCTACATTTCAGATTTTTAAAATGCTTCCTCTAGTTGGGCTGAATTAATGAAATGCCATCATGTTTATGTTAGTGATTCCTAAGTATTTCTCTTTTCTATACATAGGCAAATCCCTCTCCAGACACCTTCTAGAAGGACTGGTTTTCATTGTGAAGTGGTGACCTCACTGTCATTGAAAAATTGAAAGCAAATGCAAAATGACATAACAAGTAAGGGAGCAAAAGACCATGAAAAATAACCCTCAGACACTAAGTTTCTCTGATTTTGGGATTTTATTATTAAATAAAATTCAGTTTGCACAATTACTGAATTCAACAATGTTGTTTGAAAGTTTAGTTTTTACACCAATTATTTTGCTGTAGTGAGACACCACTCTCCTGAATATAAATAATAGACCCATGTCACAGGTGTCCAAAATGTCTCATAACAAATTCAGGAAAGCCTTCGTACCGTTATTGCCTCCTTAAGTAAATGCAATAACTTATAATCCCCTCAGAGGCACCTCCAATAACAAAGAAAGCTTTGTAGCTTCCTGAGATGTTACGGTGGGAGCGTTATTATGTTCAGAAAGATGTACTCTTCCCCTTTTAACTATCTCACTTTGCATAACATTTTTGCCTCTGGGTCAAGAATGAGAACTTGTGATTGAAAGAAAAAATAACTTGGGAAATGGCCCTGTCAGTCACACGATTTGTGAATAATAATAATGGTGATAATGATAAATATATTTTAGAGTACTTTTCTCTCTCAAAGTGCACGGCACGTATGAAGGTCAAGAACAGAGAATTATACTCTTACTTTATCTAACACAAGACTAGGGTGGTAGAATGTGGAAAACATATTTACATGAAAGACTACTTTTCTCAGTGATTGACAATGGCTTTATAAAAGCTATATGCCATTATTAGAATGGCTACTTATCTGCAGAGCACAAATACTAAAGGTTCTCTGGAATCCATTTGCACACATTCATGTTGTGTGTTTGTGTGGCATAAACAAATAAAATAGAGTTTCTAAATAAATGAGACCAGGATGATACGATTTATTCCACCAGGTCAACTTACTGTATTTTAAAGAGATATACTTTCCCAGTAGTAAGTGATAATGTTTTAGTCAGCATAGACTGGATTCAAGGTAAAATCAGAGCCTTCAGGCTTATTTTTAGATAGATAAGATATCACTGAATATTTACAGTCTAGTTTTCTATGAGTTCGTCATGAAGACAAGTTATTTACTGACAATTTAAGAAGTGAGAAGAGCTTCTTTTAATATTTAAAAATAAATGTAATAATCCAAGGACTCAATTTCTCATCTTGCCTGAAAATATGAATGTATTCTAAGAAACTGTATTTGTTATATCTGTTACAAAGAAGGAGTGTTTATTCAATTACAAGTATAAACCATTTTGTCAAAACAACTTGGCTTTATCAAACATTTTTATGATCATCTGCTAATGCTGACCTCACTGATAAATTGAACGGAACCACTATTTTTTAAATATAGCCCTTTAAAAGAAAGCATATGGCTAACTTATTCTACAACTTAACAATATAATTTATACTTATTATGTATTTCAAGACAGTGCAAGACTCTACTATTGCTTGACCTGACTTAGAGATTGGGATGATAAAAATTCAAATGTTCCTGCGATGCCTGGGTGGCTCAGTTGTTAAGCGTCTGCCTTTGGCTCAGGGCTTGATCCCAGGGTCCTGGGATCGAGCCCTGCATCGGGCTCCCTGCTCCGCTGGGAAGCCTGCTCATCCCTCTCCCACTCCCCCTGCTTGTGTTCCTTCTCTAGCTGGCTGTCTCTCTCTCTCTCTCTCTGTCAAATAAATAAATAAAATCTTTTTTAAAAAATTCAAATGCTCCTATGTATTGAGAAAATTTGCATTCAAGTATATTTTCTTGTGTCTTAGGCCGAGTCCTACAGAAAACCTGAGAAGAACCTGAGTAGTAATACCTAACTGGGTGCAATCCCAGGACAGCGAGAGGGAGGGGAAAATGTTATGAGGCAGGCAAGAATGGGAAGCAAATAGAGAGTATATGTTATTAAGCTGGCTGCCACTGCATGAAGAGCAATGACTGGTCACTGAGCCATGTGAGATGGCTCTGGGCAGTCTCTGTGGTAACCACAGAAACTCTACACTTTGGACTGGTTTATTAGAAGAGAGCATGGAGAAGAGACTTCACTGTTGACACTCTATTGCCACCTCTCCCCCATTGGTCAAAAGTGGCCCTACAAGGAATTAACTTCAAATTTCTGAAATGCATTGCCTGGTCCCTTATGCAACTCCTATGATATCTTGGTCCCATACTCTGAAAAATGGTGCTATATGTGAGTCCAGAATTCATTGAAGGAGCCAAGACTCTAGACATTGGCCTTAGGAGACAGAACCTTGAAGGTCTATGGAGTTGGTCCCTATGGGAACTACTGGGGTTGAACATGGGCCCAGAGCCCGGGAAAGAGGTAACATTTAGAAAATACAATGCAGTACAGAAGATGTTCCTGATATAGTCCATTCTTTGTGGTATTCAGATCCGATTGTGCCCTCCTACTATATTTGGGTTCCATACTGCAAAATGGGACACAACTTTGGGAAAAACAAAACTTCTTTACCAACTTTGAAAGTACAAGTTAAATTAGGCAGAATCTATGTGGCGATCTCATCTCCATATCCTACAACACTTAAGAAAGAACATTACTTTACAAAAAAAGGAGCTTTAGCTTTCCCTGCTGAAACTCCCTTCATCACATCACTATACATTCTAGATTTTCTTCACACCTGGCCAGCACTTCAGCTGGCATGGGGACCTGCAAATGGACAGATGTTAGTAGCAGTTTCTAGTTCCGCATCACCATTCAAATGCCCCCTGGCAGAAGCGTTTTCCCCTTGAAAACTTGGACATCTTTTCTGGCAAAACTTAAAGCTGCAGTGAGAAGAAATAAAATTTCAAGTGACTCAGTGGGCGTGATGGTCAGACATCTTATCCCGCTTCAATCCCTTGGCTCTCTGGTCCATTTAAACTAGCTGCTGGAACATGCTACCATATGTTGGCAAATGGTTCAGTGCACATTGCGTTTCATGGAAGGCAGCACTGAAACTCCATAAGACTTTTCCTCCCAAACTTACATATGCTCTCAACTCTAATCAGTCTAGTTATTTCTCACTGATAGAACATACACTAATATTAGTGATATCTATGTTCCTAAGCCTATTGCTCCAACTTTTTTGTATTAAAAGTACCTCTTGGTCTGAAGCAAAATTGTTTTTGATACCATTCATGGACAGATATTCTATAAGCCTTCAGATGATGATGATGTATAGATGCCACAGTCAGGGACAGAGTCCCTCTTTCCTGGATTATGTATTAATTCTGATAAAAATGAATAGATGTACCTTTCGAAGTGCAAGGAGGCTAATGTAATTGACCAGCCTTCAGCTGGCAGTCAGGCTTCCCTATGCAGTATCAAGGACTCAGCATCTTTCTTTCCTGGTAAGTTGGGCATTTGCAGATGTCAACAGCGAAATGGCTTGGTGAGAAGAATTCTATTTTGTTATAATAATGCGTAGTCCTCATCCTTCTCCCTCTATCCACCCTGCCCACAGGCCCATTGTAAAATTACTTAAATAGTGCAAGAGAAAATCTACCTAATTTCTATAGCGTGTGTCTTCTTTTCCTCTGTGCTAGCTAGTTGCTGTCTCTTGAACTTTCATGAAACAAAGATTTACGTATTTTTCTTTTGTTAACAGAAATCTATCTATATATCCCTCTGTAAGACCTAGTCTGACACCAGTATTTCAGGTTTCTTCTTACCAGGTGAGCAACTGTCCATATTTACCTCGGTACACAGGTTAGTGCATATAAGTTTCAGGATAATTTTGTTCCACAGAAAGTGGATGACTGGTTTACTGATTGCAAATCTACCAGAAAGATTTTCTTCCATCTCTATCCTTCAGAACTACCCTGATATGGCAATAATATGGCAGCAACTCATTTACAGTGAATGCTAACACAAAGCATCAAATCATTAGGAAATGAGATTTGGATCAAAGTCCTTTCCTCTTCCTTCAGCTGGTTATAGGTTATAGGTCATAGGTCACCATTAGCAATTGAGGTGTATTTAGGGAGAATGTAAGCAAATGTAAGTGACCTGGATTTGGGCTACCTGTTCATGTAGTTTCCACATTCCTTTTGTACCCACTCAAGGCTCAATGACCCAAATATACCTACTATCAATGAAGAACACAAGATTTTTTTTTTCCACAAGGCAGTCATGGCCAAATTTCCTAAAGGTAATATTTTAAATAAGAATAGAATTATAGCCCTGAAGCCATATGGTAAAAACACTCTCTTCCCCTTACTCTATAAAGGTGAACTGACTTGGATGAAATTACAAAGAAAGCAACTGGACAAACTAAATGCTGGAGACTGTGTTACTCTGCCCAGTGAATATGGCACAGCCGCAGAATGGTTTCAATAAAGGCTAGGATCTTGTTAAGTTTCTGGAAGTCCACTAGTTTCTTCATTATCTCTCCATTCCATGAAGAGGCCAGATGGATGAATTGAATGCAGACCACCACACTGAGTCTTTCAGGTGCCTTCGATGGTGCCTCTATTTCTGCATTCATTCAAGAACACAGTATCTCTTCCTATTTTCTATCTTAAGGATAAACTGGTAGGTATTGCCTACATCTTCACTTTGCTCTTCCCATGATATTCTTAATCCATGGATAAGGGAAACTATGCAATGACAATGTTAGTTGCCAAGTTGGTAGATATGTTGATAGACTCTAATTATACACATGTATGTATATGTGTGTGTCTATGTGTGTAATTATATATCAAGGACATAATTATAGGATGAATCTATGAGTGAATTGAGCCATCTATAAGGTGAACGTGGCTCCAAACTCAGTTTATCATCCAACCTCCTTAAGCCTCCACATGAACTGGAGGACCACAGGGCTTTGCAATTACCCTGGTACCAAAATTCACTGCCCTGAATTTATCACAT
This sequence comes from Ursus maritimus, assembly GCF_017311325.1. NCBI lineage: Eukaryota > Metazoa > Chordata > Mammalia > Carnivora > Ursidae > Ursus > Ursus maritimus. Next base: position 61,963,827 of record NW_024424452.1, read on the forward strand.
TGTTATTGTAAGGCCTAAAATAACATAAAAATAGGTAAATCAAGTCCTCAATCCTCATAAGTGTCACTGCTCTTCCCCATGTTATGACTACTTGATATCTCAATACATTAAAGTCTACATATTCCTATACCAGTTAATCACAAGAAAAAAATCTTTAAAAAGTACATTGCCACTTCTTGCCAAGGATGACCATTACCTCACTTACCAAGAGGAATGAGGTCCCTATTGCTTTAAAATAGGTTTTTGATTAAAAATCCGATTGACTGTCTTGAGTGTCTGTTTGTATTCCTGAAACTGGTTATTTTGGACCAAGTAAGTTTTAAAGAAAATAAATACCCAAAGGGAAGATTTAGTTTTATGTATTGGTGGTTATGAAGCCTCGGCAATGCGAGAGATGCTACAACAACATGTTACAAAGACTAATGGAAAGAAAATAAGTTAATTTATTACCAAGCTCCATTCTCTCCTTAAAAAGACCCAGCTAGTATCTTTGGAAGAATCTATTAGAGGGAGACACAGAGAAGTAATCAATCTTTTAGTTCCCACTCCTCTGTTGTTCATTATTAAAAATTTGTCCCAAAGATAGGTAACCCCACCAGACTTCTGTGTAAGTTAAGTTGGTCTGTTTGGCAGTTTCTGGGGAAACAAATGGGCATATTCAGTGTCGGTCACAACAACAGTGGCTCAGGAAGAAGATGAACCTAAAATAATTTGAAGCATCCCATAAGCTGTACATTGAACACTTAGCAACACTTAAAATGTAGCCTTTATTTATTTATTTATTTATTTATTTATTTATTTATTTATTTTTATTTTAGATTTTTTATTTATTCGCTGAATGGGGTGCCTGACACAGGGCTCGATCCCAGAACTCCAGGATCATGACCTGAGCCAAGGCAGGTGCTTAACCGACGAAGCCACCCAGGGACCACCAAAATGTAGTCTTTAAAATATTTTTTATTTTATAAAAATAAAATTTTTATAATCTAAATTTTTATAATCTAATTTTTATAATCTAAATCCAAGCAGAAGAGAAATTACTAAAATATGTTAGCCACACCAATAGGCACTGTAATAGTTATCAATTTCTTGCCTCTCAGCTCCAATCCATTCTTTTTTGCCCTTTGTGCTACTAATGCTCTGCTCTGTAAATATTTCTCAGGACTTCTCTCCCTGGTCTTCGGTACTATTTCTTCTTCAGCATGGCTGCCAGCCAGTATGCTGGACATGAGCGGCACTCACCTCAGGACTCCTAGCAGAGCGTTTCCACCCTACCCACACGCACTAGTGTATTTCTTGGCCTGTAGGGGGACATTCCTTAGGACTAGCTCTAGCCCATTTGTACGCTCCAGAAAATGTGCGCAGCACCTACTGAATCATTCCCATGGATCAACTACAGTCCATCCTCCAGCGAATTTCTCAGCTACGTAGGACACTGTCCTTGTGAATCAGCTCCCACACTACTGCGCTATCCAGTGAGTTTCTCCACCGTCTGTGAGCTATTCCAGTGACTTAGCACCAGACTGCTCTACTTTCCACTGAGTTTCACCAGCACCCAGCAGCCTGCTCCTTCAGAGCACCTTCCGCCCAGAAATCTGGCAAGTTTCTTTGTCAGTGGCAGTCTGTATGTTCCTGTGGTTGCTGTTTGCCGTCTGCAACTGGGTCAGAATCTTAGCTTTGAGGGACTGGAAGGCAATTTCTGAACACGCATTTCCTCTTTTTTCACTCTCCCTCCACCCCAGAGGTAGTACTTTCTTCTTGTACTGGATTCCTTAGCATACTCCTTTGTCCCATTTACTCTTTTACTAGTTAATAATTCTTTATATTAAGTGTTCCATGAGCAAACTTCTGATTGTACCTTAACTGACACAAGTAACATCTTCTTGGCAATTTTTTGATTATTTGAATGCCTTTTGCATTTAGCCAATTTTCCAAAAGCCAAGTTGCACTCCAGCTTGGAGCCACCTTGCAAGTCTGAATCTGGCCCTGGATAACTGCTGTCCATGGTAGCATGCTACTGTAAAATTAGAAGTTGTAATTAGGTTTAATGGAACTGCTTTAAACACTATAGCAGTTACCAAACTGGGGTTCTCTGATCCATGAAAACTCAAACTCAGGCTGGGATACTGATACGTGTGTGTGTATACATATATATATATATATATATATTTCCAATCAAATGACTGTGACTTCCATGTAATAATTTTCATGCGCTGGTGAGAACTCTGATGAGTCATTCTGCCCCATTCCCTTCAGGACTACTCTATTATTAGAGAAAACGACTTCTTTACTATTAGCATTATATAGGAGTCTTTTTCATTCCAATGTTGCTATTTTTTTCAGAGACAATAGCTTCACCAAAGTGGTATGGGAGTTGTTCTGAAACTGGAATTGTCAGACTAAACATCCACCTCACTAGAAAGCTGATATTGGACAGAGCATCTGTAGGTATATCTTAAATTCTACCATCACTCCTGTGTTGTACTTGTTGGTTGAAATAGAAGAATTAGCTAAATGAGAACGAAATGTAGCAGAGCAGAGGACAGTGAAGATTTTTACATATCTTCTTATTTTTTATTCGAAGTATCTTACTTAACAATTTAATGAAAACTTGCTCATCTCCAGCCAAACAAAATCAACTATTTGTAAGTCACAGAATTACTAATATTACATTTTGCTTGGTATGTAGAAATGAAATTCCCTAGATATCATTTTATAAGTACTGATTCTGCAAAATGTAGTAATTTAGGTTTCATTTATTTTATAGGGCACATAATATAATGCTGAATTTGCATTATATAGAAATATGGTTAATTTAAATATAAAATTTTCTAGGAAAGCAAAATGATCTACATCATCCACTAAATTTCTTCCCCACTAAAATAATGTTATAATTAATCTTCAAATAATTTTAGAATAGCAACTATGACTATCACATACTTCGTAGTAATAAACATAATTTTGTTTATAATGGAATTTTCCATTAATTTGCCAACAGAGGAGATAACTCTACTTTCTAAAATAAAATAATATAAAAATTAAATGGATACTATATTCATAGAGCTGTATCTTTTGGTTGCAAATGTTAGTGTTGTGTATAAAAAGTTAAATAAGATATCAGCTTGTCTCAACTTATAACTACGCCATTTCATCTTTGTGCACGTTAATTCTCAAAGAAAGAAAAACTCTATCCCATGATTAAGTGAAAACCAGCACCACTACAACCATTCCAGAATTGTTTTCCTTAAAAAATTCATCATGTTTTTAAGCTTTTGTTTTCTAAACTCTATCCATATATATACTAATGTAGGACAACTCTAAATAGTTAATTGAAAAGACACTTGTGAGACCAATGCTAAAAAACAACAGAGGTCAGGGTCTAGGAAAAGTGAATCATGAAATAAAATATTACAAAGTACATGAAAACCCAAAGCATGTTATTTAAATTTTTTTTCATATAGCATGTGGCTTTCAAAATCAAATGATTCTGTAACTTCAGAGGAAAATCAATTCCTAAAGATTAGTATCCCATTATGGGAAAATTAGAGAGTAATATGAGATTGAATTTAGAGGAAAATATGAAAAGGGAAAAAATCTCATATAGTATGTGTAACTCCTCCTCTATAGCCTGTTAACAATGTACTTTCTATGAGATAAAGAGAAAGGCAGAATAATAAAAAAGTTATAGTCTTTGCTGTGTTAGGCTCAGTGCATAATTAATTCTTAGGTATAGTGAATACTATTGGTTGTTTTCTTTGCATTTATTTCCCACTTATGGTTTACTAAAAGAAGTCTAATTTTGTTCAGACATTCTCACATGATCCTGGGGAATGTGACCCTTCCCATTCCATCCCACCTTCCCCCCTTTATCCACTGAGATAAATTCCAAGAATTAGATCACAAATATTCTAAACCAATTACAATAATCTGTTTCCCTTTAACAATTACAGGTTCAAGAATGGGCAGATAGCCCAATAAGGGCCAATAAGAAATAACAGGAAATTAGCTCAAGATGTTATCAAAAATCTTTCTTGCTCCTCAGAAAGAGCCCTAGAAACTTAGTTTCAATTTTTGCTCTGTAAGGGGTCGCAACTCGGACGTGACATCTGAAACTGCCCCAGCTACTTATTCCCAGACTGTGGATTAAGCTAACATAACAGAAAAGCTAGACCCATCCTCATCCCCACCTTTGAATGTCTTTTTTTTCCCTTAAATAATACATTTCCTATTGTTCAAACCAGTTTGAGCTGTGTTTTCTCGCCCTTACAGCTAAAAGTAGCCTAACTTATTGAGTATATTTTAGTAAGATTTAAGCTCTTCTATTCTAATTATGCCTGATTTGCTCTATTTCAATAAAAACAATTATTTAATAACTCGAAATAAATCATGGATAAAAGTCAATTATTTTGTAATTGATCTAATTTTAAATAAATGATTTAAATATATATATATATATATATATATATATATATGTATTTACATAGCCAGAAATGGCTGCATAATATCTTCATCTCCTATAAGATAGGTATTGTGTTAAATTTTATAAACCAGAAATTACTAAGGCAGGTCGTATGTCCTCAAAGTGCCAAAATGAGCGGATGAAAATTAAATAAGTATGATATATAATCAGTACATTTGGATTTAATGTACAGAGTACAGAATAAGATGTGGAAAGGCTTCATCAAACATCTAAAACTTATGAGCAGTTTTGATGAATTAATGCAAGCAATATTGGAGGAAGGAGAAAAATGGAAGTAATCCCAATTATTCAGGCAAGATAAAACAAGTACCTGGACTTTGGAAGAAGTGGGTATTAATAGCTGGGATGGAGTTATTAACTGTTACACATGAGAGAGATGGAAGATATCAAGACCGCCTCAAACTCGTATCACTACACGAAACATAACACAGCTGACTATGAAATAGAAGACAGAGAAGAAGTTATATAGCTGATGATAATGACTGCTTTATTTGAATGTTATTTGAAAGTCCCCTTTACATATTCAGGTAGAGATGTGGCAATTGGAGATCAGGACCTGTAGTTAAAAATAGTTGTAAATATCTATGCAGGAATCATTGATATACATGATTTAAAACTCTAAATTGGATGAGCTCTGAAGAATTCTTGACAAATCTGGAAAGGGGAAAGGGAAACATGAAACTGTCAAAACACTGTTATTTGATGATTTGATGAAGAGGTAGATTTCATAAGGAGGACTAAGAAGCTATTAGAAAGTTTATAGGAAAACCAAGATAAAGCTTTGTTTATTTCCTTTGGTCATTTTCCAGAGACTACAAATGAGTATGTTTTGATGGTCTTGTCCAGTTTTGTCCAGTTTTAATTTTAAAGGATTTTATTGTTAAGAGCCTAGTATCTTTATAATCATAATATGAAAACTAAATTAATTTAAGGAATAAATTAAGATCATAAAGATAATGAAAAATTAATGTCAAGTTGAACTACTTCTGACTTTCTAAGTGGATTAATTTTCAACATTAAATTTTTACAATTCATGGTACAGTTAAGTCAGTTTTATATCATCAAAATTCAGGAACATTACAGAATAATTTAGTAGAAAATGTACAGACACATGTATGACCATGGAGAGAAGATTCACCAAGAACTTCTAGCCACTATAGCCAGAGATCTCCAGATTCTCCTTCAGTAGGTTCTGTGCTCATGGCTCCCTGGATCTAGGTGGTGTTTATTTTCTTTTAAAGATTTTATTTATTTGAGAGAGAGACAGAGATAGCAACAGAGATAAGGAGCAGGGACAAGAGGGAGAAGCAGGCTCCCCACTAAGCAGGGAGCCTGACATGGGGCTTGATCTCAAGACCCTGAGATCAGCACCTGAGCCAAAGGCAGATGCTTAACTGACTAAGCCATGCAGGCACCCCTAGGTAATCTTTCAATTTGACTCAGTTTCATCCATAGTTTCTTCCTCAGTCCTTATGCATTTGGAAGTACCTCCAGCTCTTCCTTCTACTGAGGTCTTTTACAAGGTCAAGAAGCTCAAGTAAAAAGAATGAAAAATGGCAAGTAGCAGGTCTCTTTCACAGTGATTCTCTGCCTCAACAGAATCTGGAAATGCATTAGTCTCCAAACTACAGACTCATTATGTCCTGTCACAGACTATGTTCACAAGCAATTAACTGTATCCACTTGGTTTTTTGTCCCCAAGCTCTCTGAGTGTTTTCATGAAGGTCTGTCCCTAGGCTTGAATTGAAATGTTGGCACCTACTGAAAACTTTCCCTTTGTTGTGAACTACTCACCCACTATTCTGTTTCTGGAATCTACCCTGTTGATTCATATCTAGGGCATTAATTTTAATTGCAAAATAATATTACTTGTATGAATACACTGTTTGTTATTTACCCATTTCCTTTTGAAAATACAACTTTTTTATCTGAGTAGGTTACCAGAAAAGAGTATTAAATGGTGTATCACCATAGGTTAATTCACCTTAAAAATATTAAAGGTTATTCTCTAGCATCAGGCTTTAGAGATTTATAGAAAATATAAATATAATTACTGAGTCTTTTGTGAAATGATCTTAAGGAGTCCAAATCTGAACAAAATTAACCATAGGCTATAGGTTACAACACAGCATGAAACATAAGCACATAAAATCAAGGTAACTGATTGTGACAAGTAATAGCATGAAGGATAATAATATTATTTTAAAAATTATGTATGAGTAATATTATATAATCTATATAACAATATACTATTATCATCTTCATTTAAAGATGTGAAAACTCAGGCCGAAAAAGTTTACACACTTTACCCCAATTTTAAACAGTAATTTGCAGACCCTGTATTTAAATCCAAGTACTCAGACTCTAGAGTTCTTATGCTTAATCCAGATTGAATATCTGAAAAACAGATTCTAGATTAAACAATCATGTATTGAAAATACATTCTCACCAATGACTTAAAGGCAGACATTCTAAATACATGAGGTAACATATAATAAATCCCATGAGCTTCTAAAGGCAGTGGAATGTCTACATCAACTACACTTACAAAGAATAGCATGAGGTTAGCCCACCATCATTTTAGAAACATTCTTTCCTTCCTCATGAAGTCAATCTATTTCATATTTTGTCTACAGCCATACCACTCTGAACGTGCCCTATCTCAACCTATCTCATATTTTGTATTAGAGCTCTATCAAAATAATTCTCCTACTGATGAAGGTAGTTGGTAAAACTACTATTAGAAACTTTGCAACTGCAGAAGGTCACAACAATCAGATGATAATTTTATGGATTTAGCTACAAAAGAATAAAATATGTTCAAAATAAGAAAGCAAAAAATCAATCAATCAAATAACCAATGAGGAATCTTAATAACCTCATGCTGAGGAAAAGGATCTTAATTCCCTTCTTAAAATTTTAATGAACATCTATAAATGAGGTTAGAACACTGCCACTTACTAAAAGTAGGAAGCATATCTGCAGTATATCTTCTCCTGAACTTTTAGTTCAAACATTTTTTTCTGCTCTATTTTGAAAATAAACACAATATCACATTAAAGGGAACATTATTTGCACCTCTCTCTCACACACACAATTGAGTTTGTCAGCTATTTCTATAATACTACATGCTCTTTTCCTGAAATGGCTATTTCCAATATCCTTTTAAATAATTTAATTATATAGTGTAACTACAGCAGTTCTAGTTCATTGGCCTTTAGCCCTACTTAAATGGTTTGCATTTCCAGATCAGTGAGTAGAACTGCTAACTCTGCTTTCCTCAGGCTAAGCTGTCCATCAAAGGAGGTAGCATCTCTTCTCGAACTTCTTCCTTTTACCTGCAACTCTCTTCTGCTCCAGGGTCATCAAAAAAAATGAGGTAGGTTACATCATCTGATAGGGCAAGGCATTGCTACACGAATAGGAGACTTTTTCACTCCTAGAAGATGCAAGATTAAATTTTAAAAGGATTCTAATGTTAAGAGCTTAATATCTTTCTTATTATAATATGGAAAGAAATTAATTTGAGGAACAAATTAAGTTCATAATGACAATGAAAGATTAATGTCAAGTTGAACTACTTCTGATTTTATAAATGAAGGATTAATTTTCAACATTAGGTTTTTATAATTTGGTGGTACAGTTAAGTCAGCTTTATATCATTAAAATTTAGAACATGAAGAGTAATTCTGTAGAAAATGTACAGATAAATGTATGAGCTTAAGCCTGGCTTTAAAAGAGCTAAGTTAAATGAACATGTGTTAGATCGTGTTTAAGACTGGAGGCTCTAAGACCTGTTCTTCAGGGAGATCAGTTTACTGCAACATTTGAAGCCAAGGGGAGCAGCCCTCACTAACGTACCCCTGCTACAAAAAAATAAAAAATAAAAAAGTCTACCATTGGCACAGAGTAACTCACAACAGTTTAAAACATGTGAGCTCACCCATATTTTTAAAAGTCCAACATAGGAACATAAATTTTCCATTAAATATAATTAAAGACTCCATTAATTACATTTTTGACAGTTTTATCATATCCTTTTTAAGGAAGTTAAGTTCTCCTAAACATATTCTTGGTGATGTATGTTGCCAAATAGCAAAGTGCCATAGTATCAAACGCTTATGATAGGGTATTCAGAAGTAAAAAAAATGCACAATATTGTTAATATTTTATACATTTACACAAAGATTTTAATAACTGTTTATTGAAATGTGATTTCTCATATGAGTATCATTTTAATACATACAGTATAATTATAGTAATAACACTGAAGGGTGATAGTATACTCATTTTGCCAATATTGAGACTGAAGCTGTAAATTTAAATAGGTGATTTTGACATAAGTATATCTGACTTCACAGTGTGTGTTCTTCGATGCATTTTGTAATCATTACCACTATTTGCCAAACACCTCCAGCTGTCTGTCCTCCAAGAACATAGTAGGATTGCACTTTCCAAAACTCTTGTTGTTAGGTATGACCATAGACATAGTTTTAACCAAGATGAGCAAATTGAGGTGTGTTTTTTTCCAGGCTGTGGTATTTTATGTCCTCAAGAGATCCTTTTGAGATCCTCCTTTACCACAGTGACTTTCAATGTCCAAAATGGCAGCTACCTTGTCAGTCTGGGTCCTGGAATGACAGAGTATGAAGTATAGCCCCAGGGTCCAGCAATGGACATGCAGAATGAGAAAGAATCAACTTTTGTTGTTATCAGCTACTAAGATTTAAAGAGTGTTTACTACTCAACATAATTAGCCTGTTGTGTTTGAGAGGACACAAAACAATAGACAAGAATGAAATTCTCAAAAAAAGATATTTAAATCTGGATTAGGGCTTGACCAAGAGTATTTATCCCTACTACTTATTTTTTATAATCCATGCATGGGAGCCAAACACATAGGGGCTTTAACATCTTCATTTGAGTTTGTGTAGTCGTGGGAGCTAAAATGTGTGTAGAGCTGGCTGATGGTGATAAGTTGGAGAACGTACTAAGTCCAACCTATAATCACATTGGGACTAAATCTCAAAGAAAAGAGATTTTCTTTATAAAAGTAAGATTGGTTGAAAGTCCCACCAAAACCAAAATGCCAGCCTAATCGTAGTTCTGTCATGTTTCTACCTCCTACAGCTTATATTCTTCCTTGCTACCTATATTTTGTGCAATTACTGCAAGTGTAGTACAAAGCATCACCCAATGGGACCCAATTTTCTATCATTATTTTATTCCACTCAGTCTTTCATGAGTCTCTTTCCATCCCAATATATATGTCTTGCTTTGCTTTACAGCGATTGAAGTATGTATATGTTTAAATTTCCTCAATAATATTTCTCTTTATGTGCTCACCAAAATTAAAGTCTAACTTTCCCAAAGGAATGACACCTTTTCAAGAATTCTTCGCAGAAAATGGGGTTAGCCTTTTCCTTGCTATCCAGTGCTTTTTATAACACTATGCTTTCCTTGATTTTATCATCACCCTTTCTTTCTCCTAACCTTACCATTATTTGTTTTTATGCATATATTCATATCTATATAGTATCATAATAAAAATGAATTCCCCTATTTCTTTCATATGTGGACTTAACACAGTTGGTTTCCCAATCAAAAATTTTCCCTTCTTCCATGCAATTTACTAGTTTAAAATTGTAAACATTTTTTAAGACTTGAAAATTGTCCCAGTCTATTTTCTAGCTTTCTTACCAATATGGTCACTAATACATAAATGCATATAGCTCACATTCTTTCATCTGAAATAACTTTGCTTTCACTAAAAAGCATCGCCCTTTTCATCCACAGTGCCTTTGTTCTTTTAATATTTTTGCTTCTCCAGTTCTTCACTGTAATCTATAAAACCCTCCCCTATATTTTAAAGTCAGTTTGAGTCACCACCTCTTCTGTGATGCCTAACTGGTTGCTTTAACTACAGAATACTCTACCCCTTTGAACTATTATATTCACAGTAATCACCACCTTGGAGAACAGTGGTATGTTTGTTTCTCAAAACCTGTAAATTGTAAACTTTGTCAAGCTCATCATAACCTTGACATGATCAACTTTATGCCAGTCTTTCCACAGATCTGTTTATGTAGTAAGCATTCAGCAAACGCATTGTGGAATAAATAAATTAACTACTGGAGTCTAATTAGATTAATTTGAAGGGTGGTTTGGATTAAATATGTTTATCTTAACAGCATGGAACTGTAGGTGCTCAAATGTTCACTAAATTGAATTGTTTATATAATTGAAATTTGTTGGATCAACTTGTGTAATAAAGTGTGGTAAAACTGACTCATAATTTGTTAGATCCTTTCCTTATCAAGTTGACTGGACAGATTGACGTACACTAATATGTGTATTTCTGGTGGAATATCTCAATCTCTTGAGATTGAGCTATGATTGATAAAAATGGAGGAGGGAATCAAGGAGGTTTTAATTAGATTGCTTTGCATTCTGGAATTATGTTTTCAAAATTCAAAGGCATAAATGATGCAAATCTCAGGATTTGACTGTACATGCCAAAAATAAGCAACGAAAAGTAAAATATGTGCTCAATTATTCATACTGTTTATTTGTACTGAATGAACTATTTTTTATTTCACCCCTATTAATTGTGGCATTATACTTATAACTTAATATTGCCCAAATTCAGTACTGCGTTAACTCTGAAAAATCTGGTCCTAAAAGAAGGAACAAGCAAAAACTCCAAATCCTGAATGATGAATAGATTAATTGAATGTGAACATATGGACCAAATATGAATCTTTGCAAACGTTAAACTATTTGTTATCTTGTGGGCAAAATAGTAACTAAAGTTTTCTCTTTTTGAGCAAATGAAAAAATCTTTGGTCATGATAGTATAAGTGCACTATAATTTTTACTTGGCACAAAATTTAAATATAAATTTAATTTTGATACATGATATAAATCTTTAAATTAAAAATCATTATTTTCTCAAAGATGAAAAAAGCCAAGAGTAACCATTTATGTTCATGAAGTTAGTTTTACCTCAACCCCTTATATTTGACTACTTTCTCCAGTGTTGAGGATACCATCAGAATCCATTGCCATGAAGAAGCAGAACTGATTGTAAAAATAGCTAGAGTGTTCTCTGTGTTCTACTTAGAGAAGTCATCTTTAATCTCACGAATTTAAAATGATGACTTCCAAAATTGAAATCTTAATTTTATTTTAATTCAGAATTTAAAACTCAGGGAAATTAAAAATTTTAACTCTCAATAACTATGTCACTGTGACTGGTCAATCAAATAAAACTTTAATTGTGGGCATGGAAATTAGTCTAAATTATTATAGGACAGAATTGAATGTATAAGTAAGGTTATTGATCTACTAGCTTTAAGTGGACAGTCAAACACTAACTTCATCTATTAAACATTTAGAATAGTTTCTATTGTAACATCTTGATTTCCTGAGTTTTGTCCTTGAGAACAGCTGAAACTTATTGGACTGTAAAAGCAAAATTACCTGGAGCAGAAGGTATTTTTAAACACATGTTTTCCCAAAGTAGGCAGCTGCTCACTGCGTGGATTCTTTGAGCACTCCTGTGCTCAGCAGTTAACTTTCTTTACTTGTAGGTAGCAGGGCAAGAAAGACAACCTCAACACATTGTTTTTCTATTATTTTTACTATGTTCTCAGTACTATCAAAGGGTTGATACTGACAGCAAAGGAAGTATAAAAAACACTTGAAAAAAGGGACGTTCCATTTTCTTAGGTGAAAATATTAGCAAATCTTCATAGTCACTTTGGTATTTTTCTAAAGAGTAGCAAAGAAAGTCTATATTGTCTCTACAGAGAGAGGGAACTTCATAGAAAATTTCTTTTTCTTTAGTTGTTTTAGCACGTGTATTTAAATATTAATTTGTACTTTTACTTAATGCAATAATGCACTGACATTGTAACATTGAATATAATTAAGTCAAAACGAAGATAATGTTTGTATTCTTATCACATATTCTGCCTTTGTACATATGAATGTGTAAATGCACCTATTAGCTAATTGCTTATAGAAAATGTTAATGAATGCTAATATTTTCCATAGCTATGCAAACCTACTGCCACATATGATAATTAGACTAGGCTACAATTATTTCTTACCATCTAAAATTTATGTAATGTCCAAATGTGCTCCATGATTTGTAGCTTTTGAGACTTGTATTTAATAGGTGTCTATAATTAGGAAATAATCTTTTGAAGTTGAAGTCAAGAAGGTCCTATATTAGGTTGAGTGAGAGAGTAGAATTTTTGGATAAAAAGAGAAAAACAAATTCCAAATTGGAATACCAGAGAATCTATCCGTAAACCAAACTAAGATTGCCCCTCTCCCCAGCCAAATAAGGAAATGACTAAACGTTTATTTTTGCCATAGCTGACATCCAGTCATCAAGAGTATAATGCCTTCCCCCCAGACAAACATGAGGCGTGATGAAGCTATAGTGACTTACACCTGCTGCCCCTAATACCTAAGACTGCTCCTTGGTGCCTTCCCAGGAGAATGATGATGCCTTGTGAGTGAATGGCAGGTAGCCAGAGTCAACTCGAGAATAACTCATTCTTCAGTTATATCTTTCTTTTGGTGTGACCTCATCTTAGCGTTTTCTTTTTCAGTCTTTTTGAAATGTATTTAGCTGACCCACAAACAGGATTCCTTTCAGTTGGTGGTGGCTCTCACACTATGTAGAAATAAACCTTTACCAAACTCTTAATGTCTATGAAAAAGTATAGATTATTCCTTCAGTGGTTAACTTTGATATACAATGATTTAGTTGAGGTTCATTAAATAGAGAAGGAGGACTTACCTGATTTGGCGGGCACAACACTGGTCTCACAAAGATGCTCACATCCTGATCTCTGAACCTATGAATATGTTGCCACAAGTGGTAAAAGGAACTTTGCAGCTATGACGAAAAACCTTGGATAGGAACATTATCCTGGATTGTCTCAGTAGACCCAGTGTAATCACACAAATCTTTTTATAAGAAGGAGTTAGAGGGCCAGAATCAAAGAGACAGGACAATGGAATCAGAGATTAAAATGTTGTGCATTGAAGATGGAGTATATGGCCCCAGCCAAGGAGAGCAGGCAATCTCTAGACGCTAGCAAGGAAATTGATCCTTCCTTAAAGCCACTAGAAAGGAATGCAGTCATGTGGGCAACTTGATTTTAGCCCCCTAAGACCCATTTTAGACTTCTGACCTCCAGAATTATAAGATGATGATGATGATATTGATGATGATGATGATCATGATAAAAGATTTATGTTATTTTAAGCTACAAGTTTGTGGTAACATGTTAAAGCAATAAGAACCTAATGCACCCTATACAGAATATTCTAGGCAGAAAATAGAAACTAAGAAAATTCACTGAAAGAATTCCCCAGTGACACTGGATAGGATAACAAATTCAGAAATGAATTAAATTGCTAAGCCACACTCTTTTTCATGTAAATATTTATCTATTTATCCCAGTAGTTCTATATTTATTCCAGTAGCACTTTTTCCCTCACTGCTGAGTCTTCGTGAACTCTCATGCTTTTCTTTTCACTTGTCTCAATAATTGTGTCCCTTATAATCTTGAGATTAGAAACATATGACCTCTCCTTAAGTGATCTTATCCAAGAATTCACAGAAAGCATACTACTGATTTACTTTTACCTTTAAATTTATGAATGATATGGAGAGCTAATCTTGTTATGCAATATATAAGCATTTTGAGATTTTTCTATAAACATTCTTATAACTACTTATAACCTCAATCTATAGACATAGCTTGGATATTTATAAATGTCATAAATCTCTTAATTTAAGGTGAAATCTCTGTCATTTTTACACTTTCCCAAATCTAAGTGGGCAAGGTATTCTCTCCTACAATAGAACATTTAAAAGTTCAATCTAAATAATAATCTCTTAGAAATACAAATGGAAATGTCATAAAAATATCAAAACACTAATGACTCTTTAATCATACTAATTAAGACCTAATTTATGTTCTTCTTATTTTTGGTCCTTTGTAATCAGTACTTAAAAAAAAACTAAATAAAAGAAAAACTTTTAGACAACAGACTTTCATTTCATAATATTGTATTATTTATATCCTACCTGATTTTTATGTCTAAATCCTTCAAAATTATTTTATTTTGTTACCAATTGCTCATGCCACTTAAATTTCAAGCATATCTTTTTCAACATCCAAGAGCTATTGGTAAAATACCTAAGCATTTATTACCTTTAAAAATTATTTACTAACTTTATTTATATTTCAATGAAATAAAATCTCACTTTCAAGACTAGTTATTCTACTTCAGAGCTGATATACCACAGATAAATGAATTTATAATTAAGCAATTATTACCAAGAGATCTGAATGACTAGTGATTATACATCAATCAGGAAAGGTAATTATATTAGTGTTTATAGCTGTGGAATTAGTTTCCAAATTATACCAAAATTATTGGCTTACAAGCAACATAAACATTTTATCTTATAGTTCTATAGGTTAGAAGTCTGACATGAGGCTTCCTCCTAACACCAAAATCTCTTTTCTGGAGGTTCTAGGGGAAAATGTGTTTCACTGTCTTTTCCAGTGTCTAGGGGTTGTTTACAATCCTTGGTTTACATTCTCCTTACTCCCTCCACTTGCAAAGTGATCAACACTGACTGCACCTCTGACCATTCTTCAATATTCACATCTCCTGCTGACTCTAGCCAGGAAAATTTTAATTTTCAGAACCCATGTAATTAGATTGAGCCTTACATGATCATCCAGGATAATCTCCCCATCTCAAGGCCTTCACTTAATCACATCTACAAAGTCCTGCCTAATATGTAAGGTAACATATTCACAGGTTCTAGGGATTAGAGTGTGAATAATTTTGGCAGTCACTGTTCTGCCTACCATAGTGATCTTCTACAGCATTTCATTTTTTTTATTAGTGACTTGAGAAATTTAAGAAAGATAAAGGTAAACAAAACAAATTTGCTGACAAAATGAATGACTTTGGCTGGCAAAATATTAGCTATTCTCACAGAGATAACTGCAAAGTCCTGTATTTTTAAGAAACCCAAACCAATCACCAAAGTGAAAAGAAAACAGAGAAATAAAAGAACTACATAGAGAGAGGAGTTAGGACTTTCAGCTAAATTTAAAAACAATAGGAATCAACTCAATCACATAATATATCTGTTTAAAAAGGCAAGACACTGTCTTAAGCAGTCTTTATACAAGTACAATTTTCAGAACATGAAGTGTGGTCATTTAACACATTTCTGAGCTGACCAGATGAAAACACAAGGCACTGATATAAAACAGAATGTGTCAAGAAGAGAGTGACGGTGAAATAGGTGATGGGGGTCAAGAGTACACTTATCATGATTAGCACTGGATGGTGTTTGGAATTGTTGATTACTGTATTATACACCTGAAACTAAGTTAACACTGTATGTTATCTCAAATGGAATTAAAATAAAAAACTTAATTTAAAAAAATGAAGAGAGCGACTAGAATGAGAACTAGTATGAATTTATGTTTGATGAGGAACAGTTCAGACAACCAGAGGTGATAAACCAGGAATGATAAAAATACGGTGGTTATCATTACACACTAGCAATCCTATAAAAGAAACTAGTATTTAATAAGAGGCTTTCTCTTGCCACTTCAATTTTCTCTCCTGATTGTTGCAATCTTATTGTTATTAAATTAGTTTAAAGCTTTAAATATTTTTGAAATAAAGTAGGAACCTACCTAAATTAAACTCCCAGGCATAAACTATGAAGAATGAATTCTTATGAAATAGTTATCTGGACAATAATATTTTAGATGGAATTACTATACTCAGCACAGTTTAGTTACATATTTCTAAAATTTGTTACAATTCTAATTAATGATAAATGGGGATATAACGCTGATGAATTTGTCAAAGGGCATTTTTACCATATCAACATTGTTTATCTTGGTAACTTTCAGTTTATAATAATTACTAAGGTAGACAGATTAATAAATAGAAACATAAGACGTCCAGTAAAATTTGAATTTCAGATAAACAAAGAAAAATGTTTTACTATAAGTAAGTCCCATGCAATATTTGCTTTTTATCTGAAATTCAAATTAAACTGTACCTCCTGGGGGTGCCTGGGTGGCTCAGTCAGTTAGTGTCTGCTTTCCACTCAGGTCATAATCTCAGGGTCCCAGGATCTAGCCCCACATCAGGGCTCCCCGAACAGTGGGGAGCCTGCTTCTCCCTCTCTCCCCCACCCCCGCACTTGTGCTCTCTCTTGCTATCTCTGTTGCTATCTCTGTCTCTCTCAAATAAATAAATAAGATCTTTAAAGAAATAAAAATAAAAATAAACTGTACTCCTGTATTTGTGTCAATCCTTATTAACAAAATACAAACATAAAAAAGCAACCATTGTGTTGTAAGAAAAACTATTCCAAAACTTCAAGATTTACTTTAATGAAAAATAAAAACTTGTGAATCAAGTAAGCTTGATGATTGCTCATTTTTAATTAGTCTTTACTTTCCGCTTTTGAGTACACTTCAGATTTACTTTTCACTTTTTATCTTCATTCTATTCCTGTGGATGGCTTTTCACGTATTGCAAATAATCACTATTTTTATTAAATAAAAGGAACTTGAAGAACTCTGAAAGTTACCAAAAGATCTGATCTCAAAGCAAAAGTTGATGTGATAAAAAGTTTAATCTGAAAAGAAAAGAAAAAAAAGACCTCTATCAAAGAACTTGAAGTTGTAAAATTAGTAGTAGATACATAATGATGATGCATCCAAGTTTCCCTCACTTGCAATCCAACATAATTCTCATCTTATCCACAGGTCAAGAGTTTAGGATTTGTCTATTATTTTGGAATATTAACTAAGTAGTTTCATTAATCATGATGTTCAAGGAGGGAAGAACCAGCATTTAACACATAATAACAGTTTACAGTTTAGTGATATAACAGACAATCTCATTATATTAAATAAAGAGCAAGAAAAAAAGAACAAGAACTGATAAAATACTCATTTATTAACTCATTTATGACACATCATTTCTATTATGGTATGCACATAAATCTGGGGAATGTTAAATTACGTTGGAAATGCCATTTGCCACAATATAAATATAAATAGATTTTGAGGGCAGTATACTAAGTGACATAAATCAGAGAAAGACAAATACTTTCCGTTCTCACTCATACGTGGAATCTAAAAAAGCTGAATTTGGGGCACGTGGGTGACACAGTCGTTTAAGCATGGGACTCTTGGTTTCAGCTCAGGTTGTTATCTCAGGATTGTGAGATCAAGCCCCTGTGATGCTCCCTGCTCAGCAGGGAGTCTGCTTAAGTTTCTCTTTCCCTCTCCCTCCGCCACTCCCCCACTGCTCTCACACATTCTCTCTCTTTTTCAAATAAATAAATATTTTTTAAAAAAATAATAAATAAATAAATAAATAAATAAATAAATAAATAAATAAATAAAATTTAAAAGCTGAACTCAAAGAAATAGAGAGTATAGTGGTGACTGCCAAGGGGTGGAGGTGGAGGAAACAGGGAGATATTAGCCAAAGAGTATAAACATCCAGCTCTAAGATGATTAATTTCTGGGACTCTAATGAGTAAAGTTAATGATACTGTACTATATACTTGAAAGTTTTTAAAAGAGTAAATCTTAAAAGTTAATTACCACCAAAAAGAATGGTAATAACGTGAGGAGATGGAGATGTTAACTAACCTTATTGTGGTAATGGTTTTGTAATATATTCACGCAACAAATCATCTCATTGTACACCTTAAAACTTATGCATGTTATATGTTCAGTATCTCAATAAAGGTGGAAAAATTTCCAAAAAAGTAAAAAACACAGGAAAGTTTTTCTGCTGGTGTGGAAGAAATCGTTACTACCTTTGATACAGTGGGAAAAGAAATGCATTTCACAAATGGCACACATTAAATTGGTAAAAGTAAGATATGTGAATAATAGTCTGAGACCCAGGATAAGAACTGTCTAGAAGTGTTGATGCTATGCAGACACTCTGAAAACAAATTTTTAAATCTTTTGACAAGAGAGCTAATGGACAAGTGTTATAAATGAAACAGCAGGTCACACCTAAAATCATGCTAAAATATTGATTTCCTGCCATTGAATTTAAATGTGGTACTGTGGGCGACTGGGTGGCTTGGTCGGTTGATTAAGCGTATATCTTTAGCTCAGGTCATGATCCCAGGTTCCTGGGATCAAGTCCCACATCTGGCTCCCTCCTCAGTGGGGAGTCAACTTCTCTTCTCTCTCTGCCCCTCCCTCCTGCTCCTGCTTGCTCTCTCAAATAAATAAATAAATTCTTTAAAAAAATTTAAATTAAAAAAAATGTGGTACTATAATTTCACCAGTCCTAGGTCGCCTTATTTATTTATGCTTAACTGGTTCAGATCCCTCAGGTTTCCATAGTTTCTTTTATGTACCTGTATTACGATTCACGTACAGTGGATTTTAATTTTGGACTACTTGCTCTTGTTGGATTTTATGTTATTGCTATCTTATATTTCCAGATAAAGTTACCTTCTGACTATTCTTAAAATAATCCTAATATATAATAAATATTATATAAATTCTATAGTCTTTAAAAAATGAGGTTTAATAATTAGGCTAAAATGCAATTGGTACTTTCATTGAACTAATAACTTAGGAAAGATAAACTTTAAAGTGACCCAGAATGAAAGATGGCAAATTTTAATTAACAATTTGCAAATTTTAAAATGTATGGTATGTTAATGAATATACGTTCTACATAACAATTGTTATTTTTAAAGAACTGTGAATTCTAAAAATAACTCCAATACTATAAGATATATTTAACAATAAGAAAAGTGACCCTGAAAATAAATCAACCAGTAAGGATTCAGAGGATATTTTAAAAATTTATGAGGCCCCAAGTTGTTCATTTGCAGTAAAAGGATCTGTGATTCTGATCCAAATCTGTAACCTTTGGTAAGCCTGCAGGTTTATTTGTAATAATAATTCTTAACAATACTGAGATCAACATATATCCCAAATGTTATTCTGCAGGTTGTATACATGTTATCTCACTTAACACTTGATGGCAGTATAACTAAGTACTACAACTATCCCTGAGATTCTGTTTTATGTGTATTTATCATATTATTACAAGGTTGAGTTTGAGAAACATGCAGTTAATAATACTCTAGAGGTAGCATCCTTTAAATACTTGCATGTGGCATCATACCAAGGAAGTCAAACAGGTACCTTCCTAGTCATTTAGTAGTTTTAAATATTTTCAGCAATAATATCATTACTACTCTTGTGGAAATAAAGAGAAATGTTGGCAGTGATGTACACTGACTTAAGGGATTCCCAGAAATGTGGTTTTCCTATGTCTTTCCAGCTCAATGACAATAAAATGAATAATAAATTTCTTAAAATGGATCACAATGGAGTTTTATCACTGACATGTAAAACATAATTAAGCAACAGTTATATAGGAGAGAGAAAGAGAGAGGAAGAAGAAAAAAAGAGAATGAGAGAGAGGATTAAAAAATCATAATGTGATAATTCTACCTACTGATCAACCCACTGGGTGTGTGCCATAAAGGAAGACCGCCATATCTGCCACCAACCTCAATTCCTGAGCACTTCTTATAGTAAGAGTGAGGTTTAATAATTAGGTTTAATAAAATAAATATGAGGTTTAATATATATATAAAGGTTTAATAAAATATGGTTTAATATTTTATTAAAATATTAATGGAGTGTGAATTTCATTTTTAAAGTTACTGTGTATATGTGTTATCCAAGATAGTTTCAATTACTTTATCTGGAGCTTAAGTGAAAAAAATGAAAAGGACTTTGTTTCAAAATGGGAGAGAAAAGGGGGCCTGGGTGGCACAGCGGTTAAGCATCTGCCTTCGGCTCAGGGCATGATCCTGGCGTTATGGGATCGAGTCCCACATCAGGCTCTTCTGCTATGAGCCTGCTTCTTCCTCTCCCACTCCCCCTGCTTGTGTTCCCTCTCTCGCTGGCTGTCTCTCTCTCTGTCAAATAAATAAATAAAATCTTTAAAAAAAAAACTTTAAAAAAAATGGGAGAGAAAAAGGTTGATCGAATTTTTTGAGAGACCATATGTCAGATTACAATGTGGTACCTAAATATGGTAACACACAGGGGAGTAGAGTTAAGATGGCGGAGGAGTAGGAGACACCGTTTTCAGCCGGTCCTCCGAGTCGAGCTGGATAGGTACCAGACCAGCCTAAACAACCACGGAACCAGCCGGAGACGCAGGAAGACGCATCTGGATCTCTACAAATGAACATCTCCAGCGCTGAGTATTGAGGTACGAAGCGGGGAGCCATGAAACTGTGCACAGATATTGGAAGATAAACGGAAGGGGGAGGGAGCCGCCATGTTTGGGCGCCGGGAAGCGGTAGAATGAGTATTCTTTGGTTCTGGGGTGTAGTGTTCTATATATATCTATGAGGTCCAACTCGTCGAGTATGGCTCAAAGCCTTTGATTCTTTGCTTAGTTTTTGCCAGGGTGTTCTGTCTATTTCTGATAGTGGAGTGTTGAGGTCCCCTACTATTAATGTATTTTCATTTACATATGTCTCTTTATTCTGGATAAGAGTTGTTGTGTATCTTGCTGCTCTGTTGGGGGACATATATATTCTATAATTGTCATATCCACTTGTTGAATACTTCCCTTAAGAATAATATAGTGCCCTTCTGCGCCTCTAACTATAGTCTGTAGTTTAAAATCCAATTTATCTGATATGAGAATTGCTACCCCAGCTTTTTGAGGACCATTTGCGTGAAAGATGGTACCCATCCCTTTACTCTCAGTCTGAATGCATCTTTGGGTTTGAAATGAGTCTCTTGTAGACAGCAAATGGATGGGTCATTTCTTTTTATCCAATCTGCAACCCTGTGGCGTTTTATGGGATGGTTCAAACCATTTACATTAAGACTGATTACTGAGAGATATGATTTTAATGTTTGCCATGTTGTCCAGTAAAAGTCTTTGTTTGTATTGGCTGTGACTTTCTGTTCTGTATCACTCTTGGGGCCTTTTTTACTTTTATAGAACCCCGTATACTCTCCTGTAGGGCTGGTTTCACGTAGTTACAAAATTGGTTAGTGACTGGCAATTCTGAAATGTCTTTATTTCTCCATCAATTCTGAATGACAGCCTTGCTGGATAAAGGATCCTGGCTGCATGTTTTCTCTGAAAGAGCTTTAAATATGCTCCCCAACCCTTTCATTCCAGGTCTGTGTAGACAGGTCTGACGTAATTCTGATGCTTTTGCCTTGGTACAGTGAGAAATTTCTTTGCCCTGGCCGCTTTCAATACTGAATCCTTGCATCTAATATTTGCGAAATGCACTATGACGGACGTGTGGTAGGTTTGTCGTGGTTGAGCTTGGGAGGGGTCTCTCTGCCTCTTGGACACGAATGTTTGTTTCTTGCTAGATTAGGGAAGTTTTCAGCTATAATTTGTTCAAAATATCTCTTCTAGACCTCTGTTTTTCTCCACTCCCCTCGGGGATGCCGATGATTCTAACATTGGATCAGTTTCCATTGAGTCGTAATCTCCCCGTAACCTACATTCGTGGGCGTGATTTTTTAAGACCATCTTCTATTTTCATTTTTTCCTCTATTAACCCATCCTCCACACTAACCCTTTCCCTCGCTTCTGCGACCCTGGCTGTCAGAGCCTCTAGTTTGCCTGCATTTGGCTCATAGAATTTTAATTTCTGTCAGATTCAAGCTCTCATTTCTGTCCTTAGGGATTCTATATTCTCAGTAACCTTTTCGTTTATACTTTTTCATCACACTCATCATTTTGACCATCGTACTCTTGAATCTTATTTCTGATAATTTGGTTACATCCATATCCATTATTTCTGTGGCAGAGGCCACAGTCTCACTGTCTTTTCTTTGCTGGGGGCTTCTCCTTCTTGTCATTCTGATGAAGAGAGGTTGCGGGGTTTCCAGAGCCCAAATTATTGACTGGGTCCCAGGCCGGCCCTTGTTTTATAGGGATCTTAGGGATGTGGGCTTCTTCTTTAAAGATTTTATTTATTTATTTATGTGGCAGCCAACCAGCGAGAGAGGGAACAGAAGAGGAGTGGGAGGAAGAAGCAGGCTCCCAGCGACGAGCCCGATGAGGGACTCTCCTTTCCGAACGTCGGGATCACGCCCTAAGCCGAAGGCAGGCGCTCAAACTGCGCCACCCCGGCGCCGGGTTGTGGGCTTCTTGATTTTTCAGCCTGCCTTCTGGGAGGGCCTGCCGCGCCGATACTCAGGCAGCCCTGTTTGGGTAGAGTCTCCGCCCCCTGCGAGGGGATGGGGATGGGCACTCTCTGAGCCGGGTATTTCCAGGCTTGTTCTCTGGCGGCTTTCCTGGCGGTTTGCTGTGCCTCCTCTGAGAGTCAGAGCAGCAGCGGCACCCCAGCCTCTGTCACAGAACAGAAGGGATTGCGGCCCGTTCTACTAATGTTCTGGCCACTTTAACTCTGTTTCTGTTGGTGCTGCCTCAACCCTGCAGGCGTCCCGGGATGTGCGCCACACCCGCGCGTCCCAGCCTCACTTCCAGGGCCGGCGCTGCCTCGTCCTTTGTAATTCTAATGCCGCCAGCCGCCAGCGTCCCGCCGCAGGCTCCCGGATCTCCCCGGCTCCAGTCTGGATCCAGTGAGCGCACCGGGATCCGGGTTCCGCGAGATGCCTGGCGGCGCGCGCGCACTCGGCCTCACGGTCTCAGTCTGCTGTTTTGCCGAGTGCCGACGTGAGCCCCGCCCGCTCCCGTGCAAGTGGCGCGAT
>NW_024424452.1:61990537-62008028 GCF_017311325.1 Ursus maritimus
AAAAAAAAATATGGTAACACACAAAGATGAAATTAAATTAGAAAGGACTGACAATTTTGCCTGGAAGGTTTCATCCAAATAGCATCTCCAACTAATTTCTCTTTTCCAAACTTCTTTTGGAAAAATATCAAAATTCTCCTTCCTTGCTTATTAATAAAAAATCATTAAAAAATAAATAAATTAATTAAAAAAAAATATGGTAACACACAAAGATGAAATTAAATTAGAAAGGACTGACAATTTTGCCTGGAAGGTTTCATCCAAATAGCATCTCCAACTAATTTCTCTTTTCCAAACTTCTTTTGGAAAAATATCAAAATTCTCCTTCCTTGCTTATTTTACTCGGTAGAGGTCAATTATCAAATATATCCTTGTTCTCTTTGGACAAACTACAACTTTTCGAAGTTCAATTTGTAAGTCACAAGTATTCTAAGATAAGTGGCAAAAAGGATCTAGTGTACGTTCTCTAGATCCACCCATGTTGTCACAAATGGCAGGATCTCATCCTCTTTTTATGAGGCTATTATGCTAAGTGAAATAAATCACACTGAGAAAAACAAATGCCATCATGATTTCACTCATATGTGGAATCTAAAAGAACAAGTGAATAAACAAACAAAGAGCAGAATCAGACCTACAAATACAGAGAACAAACTGATGGTTGCAAGGGGAAGGAGGATAAGTAAAATGGGTGAAGGGGAGTGGGAGTATAGGCTTCCAGTTACAGAATGAATAAGTCAGAAGAATAAAGGGCACAGCATGGGGAATATGCTCAGTTATATTGTAATAGCATTGTATGGTGACACATGGTAGCATAGCAGAACATACTGAAAAGTTGAATCACTATGTTATACACTTGAAACTAACATAATATGTGTATTGACTATACTCAGAAAATTTTTTTAAAATAATTTTTAGCTAGAAAACATTGTCTGGAAATCAGATACATTTTAATTTTTTGGAAATCATAGGATGAGGGATAAAACCTAAACTAATCTTCTCTGCACAAAATGTGAGTCTCACGTAAGTGAAGAATTATGTAGTGTTTGAGGTCATTCCCTACTTCAAACCCAACAAGTTATCCTGTCACAGTAGCATGGAAGACACAAGAATCCTGGGACTTTACACTCATGGATCAGCACGCAGCATGAACTTCACGTTCATATTATTTTTTCTCCCCTCCCACAGTTCCATAGAGATGTATATCAGGGCTGCTAACACACCTGCCCAAATCTTTCCCCAAAAGAAGATGTTATCTTAATTATTCTGCTCAAGAAACAATTCTGAACTCTGCTGTCAAGGACGAGACACTATCTCTAACTTCTTAGGCTGTTTTTTAATATCCTTGAAAGGTGGTCCAAAATGGAATCTGATACAAGATGTGCAGAAATGTGAGACTCATGGAGAGCTGTCTCCAGATACTATGCTTACATCAAAATACTTTGGGAAGAGTAAAATTTTCTTAATGAGAAAGTCATTGTTTATATACTAATACCATATATATCATATTTTGTGTATCAATGTGTGTGTCATGGAATATAAAATCAAACATAAGGGATTGGGGAATTTCAGATAATTTTGATTATGCATTATTTTTACACTAAATTTTAATGTAAAATGTGTTTCCCCTCCCTTTTTACTTAATTTTCAAAACTTCTGAGAACTATGAATTGGTTTTATTATTGTTGTTGTGTTGTATATAAGGCAAAGGAGGTTCATAGAGGTTAAGTAAGTTTGCCCGAGGTAACAAAGCTAAAAGGTTTTTGTTAAAATGTACAGTGCTGTTTTATGAAAATAATTACCCAAAGATGACAGTTCCTCACTCTACTACAGATATGAAGATTTTAGGAGTAAATGATATTGATTTTTTTTCTCCACATATTGCTTTTTTTTCCTGAATTTTTCAATTCAGATTAGAGTTAGTTGAAGAATATAGTCTCCTTCTTTGAGAAGAACTCACAAAGTACAGTGGGAAGAAAACTTCTTAGAAGATGGAACCATGCCAAAAGAATTTCATTTCTACCATTTATTAATACTATAATCATAGTAAGGACTTGATTTTTCTGAGCCTCCTTTTCGACATTAGTAAAATAGGAATATTATTAGTTACCACAGAGCTTTATTCTACAAATTAAATTATATAGCATATGTAAATTTAACAGCACATAATAAGTATTCATCAAATTGGAATGATAATTTTCATATTCTGAGTAAATTAGTTATTTCAGCTCCATTTCCCCCTTCTGTTTTCAAGCTATTAGACATAAGGAGTCTGAGTTTTTAAGTAAATTAGAAGACAGAATTTTGTCCAGATAGAACTGCTCCATTAATTTTTTTACAGCATCATAAATCACTTTTAAAAATAAATAATCCAAGAGACCTTTTAGTTATTAACATGTTGATTTGTGTTCTAGTTCAAACACATGACTTGAATTCAGCAAAATATTACAATATGTCGGTTGTTCAGTATTTTGCATGACATGCTAACTCATCTACATCAAATTGTAATTTTATGGTCATCTTACAACTGATTGTAAAAACTGAAGATAGTGTAAAATTCTTTTAAAATATATTTCTAACTATGCCTTAAAATTATTCTTGTTCTATTCTTTATACAAAACTAATTTTCTCTTATGCATGTATTTTCCTCTGAATTTTTGTTTCACACTTTATGATTTGATAGATATTTTGTATATTTTGAGTGGTGCTCCATTTGTTGTTTAAATTAGTAGCAAGTGCATTTTTTTTCAAATATTTTTAATTTATTATTTATTTGAGAGAGAGAGCAAGGGAAAAATTGATAGAACAAGTGGGGGGAAGTGCAGAAGGACAAGTCTCCTTCCAGAGCAGGGAGCCCAATGCAGGACTCCATCCCAGGATCCTGGGATCATGACCAAAGCCTCAGGCAGACGCTCAAGGGAATAAGCCACCCAGGAACCCCTAGCAAGTAGATTCCATACAAATATTATTATTATCTTTTGAATTGGTAAAGGTGAATACATTTTTAAAAAAAATTTTAAGGCGAATACATTTTGATTTTTGGCTGTAAAGTACAACTTTAACAGCATTCTTAAATTAATATAATGAATTGTTATATGGTTCACATGAAAATGAATTTGATATGTCATTATAATAAAGCAGATAATCAAACATACACAGTTTCCTTTTATCCCCCCTACACAAGTATTAGTACTCTTCTTACCAGGGGTATACCAGCTACAGCTGGAAAGTCAAATCTGGCCCACTATCCATTTTTGTGACTCAAGTTTTACTGAAACACAGCCAAATTCATTCATTTATGTGTTGTCAACATATGTTTTCTTATTATAATGGCAGAATGAAGAAGTAATGATAAAGACCCTATGTCCCTCAAAGCTTAAACATTTATTTGCTGGTGTTTGAAAAAAAAAAAAGTTTGTTGGCCCCTGCATAACACAATTATATATGTATTATTTGCAAAACACACAAGAAATTTACCTTTACATTATCTTTGATAAATATACAAATGATATTGAAGCATATAAACTAAAGCATGAATGATTCTCATCCACTCTCAATCTTACCTGCCATCTCTCTCATCCTCAGCATAGGCCCTTCATTCTTTAATGTTTATTCACTTGGACCATTTAACTTTTAACTACCAAAAGTGTAGTTTTTGGGGTGCCTGGGTGGCTCAGTCAGTTAAGCATCTGCCTTCTGCTCAGGTCATGATCCCCGGATCCTGGCATAGAACCCATGTTGTGTCCAGCTTCCTGCTCAGCGGGGAGCCTGCTTCTCCCTCTCCCTCTGCCTGCCACTCCCCTGGCTTGTGCTCTCTGTCAGATGAACAAATAAAATCATTAAAAAAAAAAACACCAAAGGGTATTTTTATATTAAACATCTGAAATTCCATTAAAAAAGGCAAAATATATACCTAAATTAAATCTAAATCACTGCTTTCAGTACCATCTAATCTATGTCCACAGCCATCTGATTCTTCCCTGTTCCTTACAATGAACCACCATTATCGGATAGGAGTTTTTCAAGAATGAATGCATTTATACAATTATTTTTGTCTATAGAAAAGTGTAATTGTGGTATGTGTGCTTGAGTTATTTGCATCTCCTATTACGTACTTTTCTGCAACTGCCATTTTTCACTTAACTTGTCTTGGACATTTGTTGGTATCACTATATTTATGCCTTTACCATTTTAAAAACTTTTCATGCTTAAAAAAAATTCTTCCACTTAAAGAAATTTAAGGCCATTCTAATTTCTCCTAAGTTACACAAAGCTTAGTTCCTGCTTTAAGGACTAATTCATTGTTTCAAAGCACATTTCCTTGAGAGATTATAAAGTTGGACGTTCTTTATTGACAACAATGTTACTACTCCCAACTGCATATGCATATACACATACGCTGATATATTTTCCCCATTGCACTGACTTGTTTATCCTTCTTTTTCCTTAAAGTAAAATAAATAAATAAATAATAAAATCCAGACACACAATATTCATAGTGTCATGCAATGAATCAAAAATACTAAATATGCAAAGTGGGACAGTGTTGGTTTTTTTTTTAAGATTTTATTTATTTGACAGAGAGAGAGACAGCCAGTGAGAGAAGGAACACAAGCAGGGGGAGTGGGAGAGGAAGAAGCAGGCTCCCAGCGGAGGGGCCTGATGCGGGGCTCAATCCCAGAATGCCAGGATCATGCCCTGAGCGGTAGGCAGATGCTTAATGAGTGAGCCACCCAGGCACCCCACAAAGTAGGACAATGTTACTCACCATCAAGAGAAAAGAGTCAAAGTAGAACCAAAAATTACAAAGTTAATGGAACTAGTAGGCAATGATTTTAAAACAACTACTACACTATGCTTAAGAATTACAAAGAAATGATGAACATATGAAAAGAAATAGAAGCTATATAAAAGCAAGTGGAACTACTAGAGATAAAAAATATAAAATCTGAAATAAAATATTCACTAGTTTTGATTAACAACATGTTAGGTGCTTCAGAAAAAAAAAACAAAGTGAATTCAAGAAAGATGTAGCAATAAAGCTACAATTAAATATAGAGCAATGCTGAGAACTGAACAGGGCTTCGGTGAGCAATAGGAGAAGAGCAATTGATTTAGAATACATATTATCAAGTTCCAGAAGAGCAAAAGAGTAGTAAAATATTGGAGAAAGTAATGGGTGGTTATATTCAAAATTGGCTTAAAAGCATAAACTCTTCAGTCAAGGTGGTCAATGGAGGTGGAAAAAGGAAATATATTCTTATATACAGCTAACATAATATTTTTGCATGAAAATGAGATGTATTTCTTCTAAGACTAATGCAAAAATATCCACTCTTAATATTTCTATACGACCTTTTACGAATCACCTTGAAGCCGATGGAATAAAGCAATAAAAACAAATTACATGTAGATTAGAAAAGAAGTAATACACTCTTTATCTTGCAAAGTTTATGTATAAAGAAAATTTTAAAACAGAAATCTGCAGACTTTTCTTAAAGAACCCGTTATTAAGTATTTTAAGCTTGCAGCCCATACCATCTCTTTTGCAACTACTCAACTCCGAACACATAGCTTGAAAGCAACCATCAATATTTAAACAGATGGCTATGTCTATATTCCAATAATTTTGCTTATGAAAATAGACCAGTGGTGTCAGTGAAAATGTAGGAGTAGGGAACCTCCCCAGAGATACCCCCAAAATGATGAAAACTGCCAGGATCAACCTTACTGAAACTGGAAAATATCCTAAGGTTTATAGCAACCAAGGAAATGTTTAGCCGGGATAAAGACCCCTGAAAAAAGAATAGGAGATCTTTGTGGCATATTAACAACCATCACCCTATACCACTCCCCAGCATGGTGGTGTCCAAACAGGGCAGCCCATGTTCCTGGTATGGATAGCTAGGATTTCCAAGCTAGGAAACTGTCAGGTTAGAGAAGCTCTGTGGTCCTCAAAAACAATAAAAGCCAAATGAAAAAGATGTTTCTGCTTGCGGGGAGGGGGTGAGAGTAAAAAAAAAAAAGAAAAAAGAAACAGAGTAAACAATAAAGACACCAAAATTCTGGGAGAAAGACCAAAGAGTGAGTATTATGAGGGAATAGGGATTTTTAAATCTAGTATGCATAATGGGTGAAACCAGGGTAGATGAATGTTCAGGTCAGTTAACATGCTCACAAAAGACCTGAGAAGACAATAAACTCCCAACTGTGGCTTGTCTTTGGGCTCAAAACAAGTAGGAAATATAAGCTAGGTAGAGTTATAAAGGGCCTGGCTAGATGTTTGCCCCAATAAGAGTCAATTTGCAAAGACTTGAAGAGTAATATTTTACTTTGCTTTGCTTGTTTTTTCTTTCTTCTTTTATTTTATTTTCTTTCCCTTCCTCTCTTTGCCTTCATTCCTTTTCTTTTCCCTTTTCTTTCCCTTTCTTCTTTCCTCTCTTTCTTCCTATGTGAATTTCTATCTTCATTTTTCCCCATCAATTTTTTTTGCATATAATACTCAAAAAGTCCAATTTTTAACAAAAATTTACAAAAAATACAGAGAAAGATAAACATGATCCATTTACAGGAAAACACAAAATTAATATAAATTGTGTATGAGCAAGTGGAGATGTTGACTTCCTAGATGAAGACTTTAAATCACTTTCTTAACTGTGCTCAGATAGCTAAAGGAAACCATTGACAAAGAGCTAGAGGAAATGGAAACAATGTATGAAGTAGAGAATATCAATAAAGAGAGAAAGTGTAAAAAGGACCATAGAGATTCTGGAGCTGAAAAGTGCAATAACTGAAATGAAAGTTTCACTCGAGTTCAACAGCAGATTTGAGAAGACAGAAGACTGACTTGGTAAACTTGAAGATAAGATAATTTAACCAGTCCGAGGAGAAGAAATAAAAAAGAAAGAAAAATGATCAGAGCCTAAGGATCCTTGGTACACTATCAATCACACCAACATATGAGTTATTGGAGTTCCAGAACGAGAAGAAAGAAAAAAAGGCAGAATATTTGAAGAAATAATGGCCCCAAATTTCCCAGATCTCTTAAAATGTATCAGTATATCAATCTAGATGTCCAAGAATCTCAATAAACTCTGAGTGGGATAAACAAAGATATCCACACTAAGACACATTATAATAAAACTGCAGAAAGCAGTTTAGAACATAGAACCTTGGAGGGCGCCTGGGTGGCACAGCGGTTAAGCGTCTGCCTTCAGCTCAAGGCATGATGCCAGTGTTAAGGGATCGAGCCCCACATCAGGCTCCTCTGCTATGAGCCTGCTTCTTCCTCTCCCACTCTCCCTGCTTGTGTTACCTCTCTCGCTGGCTGTCTCTATCTCTGTCAAATAACTAAATAAAATATTTTTTAAAAAAAGAACATAGAACCTTGGGGGAGTCTGGGTGGCTCAGTCATTGAGCATCTGCCTTCGGCTCAGGACGTGATCCCGGAGTCCTGGGATCGAGCCCCACATCAGGCTTCTCTGCTGGGAGCCTGCTTCTTCCTCTCCCACTCCCCCTGCCTGTATTCCCTCTCACTGGCTGTCTCTCTCTCTGTCAAATAAATAAATAAAATCTTTAAAAAAAAAAGAACATAGAACCTTGAAAGTGTCAAGAGATAAGTGAAATCATTCTTCTCAAGTTACTCCAAAAAATGGAATAGACAACATTTCCTAACTCTTTCTGGAAGGCCAGCATTACCCTGATACAAAAGCCAGACAAAGACAGCACAATTAAAGAAAACTACAGACCAATATCCCTTATGAATATGAGCGGAAAATTCTCAACAAAATATTAGCAAACTGAATCCAACAACATGTTAAAATAATTATATACCATGACCAAGTGGGATTTATCCCAGGAATCAAGGGTGGTTCAACATAATAAAGCTAATCAATGTAATACACCACATTAATAGAATGAAGAGGAGTTAGGCACATGATCATCTCAATTGATGCAGAGAAGGCATGACAAAATCCAACATTCTTTCATAATAAAAACACTCAGAAAATGAGGAATAGAAGGGAACATCCTGAATATATAAAGGACATTTATGAAAAACCCCATGCCTAATGTCATGCTCAATGGTAAAAGATAGAAAGCTTTGTTCCTAAGATCAGGGAAAAGATAAGGATGGCTCTTTTTACCACTGCTATTTACATTGCATCCAAAGTTCTAGCCAAACAACTATCCTATAAAAGAAAAAAAACCCATCCAAATTTTAAAGTAAGAGTTAAAACTATCTCTAATTGCAGATGGCATAATTCTATGTATAGAAAATCATAAGGAACCCACACATACACCCTATTATAGCTAATAAACAAATTCACCAAAGTTGTAGGGTACAAGACCAACACAAACAAATCAGTTGTGTTTCTATACACCAACAATGAACAATTGGAAAAGAAAATTTAAAAAAATAATAATTCAGTCTACAATAATATTCAAAAGAACAAAATATCTAAGAACAAATTTAATGAAGGTTAAAGACATACAAAGAAAACTGAAATATTGCTGGAAGAAATTTAAAAAGATCTACACAAATGGAAGACATCAATGTTTATAGATTAGAAGACTTACTATTATGCAGTTGGAAATACTATTCAAGATGATCTATGGTGATCTATAGTAGCAATGCAATCTTTATTGAATTTATTGAATCCCTGTTTCAATGGGCTTTTGGGGGGGGGCAGAAATGGAAAGCCAATCCTCCAAAATGATCTTGAGAAGAAGAATAAAATTGGAGCACTCACACTTCTATTTCTAAACTTATGATAAATGTACATTTATCAAGACTCTGTGTTACTGGCAGAAGGATAGACATATGGATCAATGGAATAGAATTAAGACTCCAAAAATAAACTTGTATTTATGGCCACTTTGCTTTCAATAAGGCGGTCATCACCATTCATTGAGGGCAAGAATATTTTCCTCAAAAATGGTGCTAGGATAATCAGTTATCTTAATGCAAAAGAATGAAGTTGTATCTCTAACTTATACTATATACAAAATTAACTAAAAATGTAACAGCAATATAAATATAAGAGGAAAACAATAAAACTCTTAGGAGAAAACAGAGGTAAATCTTTATGGCCTTGGATTTTGCAATGGATTTTTAGATGGGACACAAAAAGCATGAATAAAATAAAAAAATAGACTTTGGACTTCAGTAAAATTTAAAAATTTTGTGCCATTAGGAAAGTGAAAAGACAACCTACAGAATGGGAGGAAATATTTGCAAAGTCTATATATGGTATGGGTCTAGAATGCAGAATATATGATGACTCTTACAACAGCATAAAGACAACACCACCAAAAATGGCGAAGTACTTTAGCAGACAATTGTCTAAAGAAGACATACAAGATTTCAACAGGCACATGAAAAGATGATAAATAACATTAGTCATTAGGAAAATATTATTCAAAAATAAAATGAAATGCTGACTCATTTTCTAGTCTCTTTCTGGGCCTCCAAAAAGATACATGTTACAGGATATGATATTTTTCCATAAAGAGCTATGTTTTATTTTGAATCTTTTTTCATTCTGTTCTTCCAATGCTGTGATTTCTAAGTATCCATTTTCAAGTTCACTGACTCATCTTTCTACATGGTCCAAATTGATATCATGACATGGCAATCCAGTGATTTTTAAAATTTCAGATGCTTTATTTTTTATGTCAGATTTTTATATATACTGTATTTTAGTTCTAAAATCTACATTTAATTATATTTAATTTTTTTAGTTTCCTACTTATTGAACTACCTATCTGTTCACTAATGAGTTTGTATTTAAAATAACTGCCTTACAGTCTTCTTATTTTAATAAAAACATTTAGGTCATCTCAGAGTTTACCCCTATCTGAGTGTTTTGTTTTTTTATACATGATATCTTTGAAAGTGGAGAGAAAAAGCCATGAGCTAAGGAAATCAGAAGGCCTCAAGAAACTGAGAAAGGCAAGCAAAGATTCTCCCTACAGCTTCTAAAGAGGAAGTCAGACTTTCAATACCTTGATTTTACCCCAGTAAGACTCATTTCAGATTTTTGACATATAGAAATGTAAGATGATAAGTATGTATTACTGAAACTGCTAAGTTTGTGGTAATTTTTATAGTAGCAATAGGAAATTAATAAGCTTCCTAATCAGCTGACATCTGACAGCTAATTTAACCCATGTTTTAAGGTCCATATCAAGAAAAGACAGATGATAAGTGTATTAAACTCAACAGTTTATTAGCAAGATTAATGAAGTAATGCACATAAAATATGTTATCTCCATGCCTGGCTATTGGAAGTGTTTAATAAATGTTCATTATTCAAGAAAATTTATTGAGCATCTACCATGTGTTACTCTCTATTCTAAGGGTTGAAAATAAAGTGGGGAATAGAAGAAAAAAATTGCTGTTCTTCTACCATTTAAATCCTAGTGATAACAACAGCTAGTACTTAAAGTATTTCTCTGTGTTCTGGTAACTTTTCTAAATGTTTTACATATATTAATTCATGCAATCTTCACAACAACCATATGTGATAAATTCTATTATTATCATTACTACTTGACAGATTAGAAAACTAACTTACTCAAAGTAGAAGAGCTAAGTTATGAATCCAAACCATTTGTCCAGAGTACATGCTCTGAAATTCTATGTTGCCTACTTCTTACTATATTCTGGTTATTACTGTTATTATGTAATTTAATGTTCAATGTGAAGGGCTTAATTGTGACATGAGAGAATGCATTCACATTTACTAAAGAATGAAAACACTATGATGTTGCTTTCTAGAGAGTAGGTTTATGACAATGAGAGTGAATGAAATTAACAGCTGATTAGAGCACAATCACATGAGATATACCACTTAATCCATTGTCCCAAACATCATGCAGCCTATTTAGAATATACAGAGAAAATGTTGAGTGACAAGTTGACATTGGTAATGATACGGTTTTCCTTTAGGTTTTGTTTTTGTTTCAATCTTAGTTTATGGTTAAGACTCATTTAATTTCTCGCTTCTAATTACCAAGTATCTGACTTTTTTCTCTTTTTAAATTCATATCTTTGAAAGAAAGTAGTTTCTAAAAAAGTTTTAAAAAATATTTTCTGTGGACGAATTCTACCATTTTCTAATTTGTCAGTTTCTATCTTCATTACAGTTATTTTGCCATCCTTCTAGATTTTTTTTCTGGCTTCCACTTCACCATCATGTAGCTTTTTTTTTTCTTTAATAACTAGCATGTACTATTGGAGAATATACATTGACATGGAAAGATGTCTAAGCCACACTGATAGAGTATTTAAAATTTTGTGAAGGAGGGATCATATTAAGATATTTCTATATATGTAGATAGTCACACACATGCATACTTAAGTATTACTTTGCTACATATGTTTGTGCATATATAAACTGTATAGATGATGTGTAAGACTGGGTATATTTCAGTTGTGGAAATTATTTTATTTTTGCTTTTCAAATTTTTCTACAATGAACATATATCCACTATTTATTATTTTTGAAGGAAAAATTATTGAAATGTTAACTTGATCAATAATATACAGTGCTACATGGAATCAAAATTTCTTCAGAATAAAAGTTGTTCATTGGATTTAGCAGTAAATGGATTTACTGACCCATCTACAAGAGTAGTTTCAAAAGAGTATTGGTGACAGAGGCCACTACATTTAGTTAAGAATTAAAGGGCATCTATATATCAAATATTCTGCAATAAAGTTGAATTGGGGGATGGCGAGAGCTGGGTACAGTATACTTTATTGATGGTACATGACAAGATGGGTCTTCCCATGTCCCTCCCCTTCTTCAGCATGTCTGGGATAGAAACTGTGGAGAGGTTGGGAAAGTCTCAGTGTGTTGGGGGATGATTTGTGGGCAAGGACTCCCCAGCAGCCAAGGGCTTTGCTCTTCCTCTTCCTCTTTTTGGGGCTGGTGGTCCAGGTGGCTCTTACTCCTTGGAGGCCCTGTGGACCACAAGGTCCACCACCTGGTTGCTATAGCCAAATTCATTGTCATACAAGGAAATAAGCTTGACACAGTGGTCATTGAGGGCAATGCCAGCCCCGGTATCAAAGGTGGAAGTAAGTGCCACTGTTAAAGCCTCAAGAGACAACCTGGTCTTCAGTATAGCCCAGGATGCCCTTGAGGGGCCCTCTGATGCCTGCTTAATCACCTTCTTGATGTCATTGTATTTGGCAGCTTTTTCCAGGTAGCAGGTCAGATCCATGACTGACATGTTGGTGGGGGGACATGGAAGACCATGCCAGTGAGCTTCCCGTTCAGCTCAGGGATGACCTTACCTACAACGTTGGCAGCTCCAATAGAAGCAGAGATGATGTTCTGGGCAGCCTCTCGACCATCACGCCATGGCTTCCCAGAGGGGTTGCCCACAGTCTTCCGGGTGGCAGTGATGGCATGGACTATGGTCATGAGTTGCCCCCATGATGCCAAAGTTGTCATAGATGACCTTGGCAAGAGGACCCAAGCAGTTGGTGGTGCAGGAGGCATTGCTGACAATCTTGAGGGAGTTGTCATACTTCTCATGTTTCATATCCATCACAAACATGGGGGCACCAACAGAAGGGACAGAGATGGTGACTTTCTTAGCCCACCATTCAAGTGGCTTCAGCCTTCTCCAAGGTGGTAAAGACCTCAAAGGTGGTGAAGACTCCACAACATACTCACCACCAGCATCACCCCATTTGATGTTGCCAGGATCTCACTCCTAGAAGATGGAGATGGGCTTTCTATTGATGACAATTTTCCCATTTCAGCCTTGAATGTGCCATCAAATTTGCCATGGGTGGAATCATACGGGAATTTGTAGACCACATAATTGAGGCGAATGAATGGGTCATTGATGGCAACAATATCCAATTTGCCAAAGTTGAAAATAGCCCTGGTGACTAGGCACCCTATACGGTCAAATCCATTTACTCTTACCTTCACCATCATGTCTCAGTGATGCAGATGGCAATACACCAGAAGATGCAGTTCTCCAATGGGAAGTGTTAATCTATGAAGCCACTTTCATCATTGATCAACATGGAAATTTGAAAAAGCTTGTATCTTCATTAATCAGGATGTTTGAAGTTGCATTCCCTATCCGCAGATGTTCTTCTCAGAATTAAGTAGATGGTACTTTTCTTTAAGCGTTCACTCACACTCTTGACAATGCTTCCATCTTCATGACCCAAGATGCCAGTTGAAAGATGTTTTTGGTACAGGATTTCCTGAGAGTCAAGAATACAGCACTTCCTTTTTCTCTCAGGCACACATTTTGAAAAAGCTTCCATCTTTACGACGGAAGATGTGAGTTG
This sequence comes from Ursus maritimus, assembly GCF_017311325.1. Lineage (NCBI taxonomy): Eukaryota > Metazoa > Chordata > Mammalia > Carnivora > Ursidae > Ursus > Ursus maritimus. The sequence continues at coordinate 62,003,862 of NW_024424452.1, forward strand.
AAAGATGCCATGTATCTAGTGCTCTCACTGAGCATTAAGCATTTGGTGCTTTCCTTAAGGTTCAACACACACACACACACACACACACACACACACACGAGACACTTGTATCATTGAGCATTAGGACATTAGGTTGATGTTGCGTTCAGTCTACACAGATTTGATTCTCAGAATTAAGTAGACGGCACTTTCTTTACACGCTCGCACACACTCTTGCCAAGGCTTCTATCTTCACGACAGAAGTTGTGAGTTGAGACATGGTGTCTATACAGTGTTCTTCTATACAGTTAAGCAAAGCGCTTCATGTTTATGTTTTGGTACACACTTTTGCACATGCTTCCGTTTTCATGACAGAAGACTGTGAGATGCAAGATGCTTTCTCTACGGGGTTCTTTCTTAGACTTCAGTATATGGCACTTTCCTTATGTTTTCTTATACACCTGTGCAAATGGTTTCATCTTCACGGCCGAAGACGTGAGTTGAAAGATGGCGTCAATACAATGTTTTTCCTGAGGATTGGTTCATGGCCCTTTCCTTAAGCTTTCATTCACACTCTGAAACATGCTTCCATCATCATGACAGACGATGGGAGTTGGAAGACCCTTTACATACCCTCTTCTTACTGAGAGTTATGACTATGGCAGTTTCCTTAAGGTTCAACACACATATTGGGAAGCCCTTGTATCTTCACTGACCAATGTTGCCGTCTCTCTACACAAACTTGGTTCACTGAATTGACTGATGGCACTTTCTTTTTGTTTTCACACAACCTTTTCAAATGGCTTTCCTCCTTATGACAGATGTGAGTTGACAGATGCTTTCTGTGTAGTGTTCTTACGTAGTTAAACAAAGGGCATTATCTTGATGCTTGCAGACACCGTTTTGCACAATGTTCCCACTTCATGACACCAGATGTGAGGTGCAAGATGCTTTTATATAGAGTGTTCTCTCCTAGCATCCAGTAGGTGACATTTTCCTTATGCATTCGTAGACATTTTTGAAAAACTTGCCATCTTCCTAACAGAAGATGTGACTTGGAAGATGGTGTCTATTCAGTGTTCTGAGATTTGTGTATATTGCCCTTTCCTTAAGGTTCAACACACGTATTGGAAAATGCGTGTATATTCATGCGTCATGATGTGACTTCAATGTTGCCTTCTAGCAACACAGACTTGGTTCTCACAACTACTTAGATAGAACCTCTCCTTATGCTTTCACTCACACTTCCACAAGTACTTTCATCTTCATTACAGAAGATGTGAGTTGGAAGATCTTTTCCAAAGGGTGTTCTTACTTGAGCATACAGCACATTCCTTATGTTTTCATACACACTTTTGGAAAATACATCCATCTTCATGAAGGTAGATGTGATTTGGAAGGTTGTTTCTAGATGGTGTTCTTTCTTAGTGTGTTCTGCATATGGCACTTCTCTTACTGTCCAACACAGATATTTGAAAAAGCTTCTCTCTTCATGCATCAGGATGTTTCAAGTTGCATTCTCTATACAGAGACTTGGTGCCAGAGTTTAGTAAGCGTCATTTCTTTACACATTCCCTCACCCTTGAGCCAATGCTTCCAGCTTCATTAGAGAAGATGTGAGTTTCAGATGGTTTTCTATGGAGTTCTTTTGTAAAGTTAAGCATACGATAATTTCCTTATGCTGAGAAACACGCTTCTGAGAATGCTTCCAACTTCATGAAAGAAGACGTGCTTGAAGGATGGATTCGCTACTGTCCTTTCTTGAAGCTAAGTCTCTGCCACTTTCCTTATGCTTTCAACACAACATTGCAAAAGTTTCCATCTTCATGACAGAAGTTGTGAGTTGTGAGCATCTTATGCTATCTATCCAGTGTTCTCACCTACTATGGCCCTTTCCTGAAGGTTCAACACACATACTGGAAAACGCATGTCTGTCTTTATGAGTCACGATGTTAGTTCAATGTTGCATTCTCTCTACAAAGACTTGGTGCTCAGAATTAAGTGGCTGGATCTCTTCTTAACACCTTCACTCATACTTTTTGCAAAGGCTGCCATCTTCAGGACAGATGTGAGTTGGAAGATGGTTTCCCAAAAGTGTTCTTACTTCAAGTGAAACATACGGCTGGTTCCTCAATGCTTTCATGCACACTTTTGCAAATGCATCTATCTTCATGAAAGATGGGTGTTGGAAGATTCTATATGCTCTACAGACGATCTTTTATATTTTTTCTTCATGTTACTTATATGGCGCTTCCCTTATCATTCAACACAGGTGACGTGAGCTGAAATTTGGATTCGATACAGTGTTCCATCTTCCAAGTAACTGTATGGCCCTTTCCGTATGCTTTCATACACACTTTTGAAAAGGCTTGAATCTTCATGAGAGAAGATATGAGTGGGAAGACGTTGTCTAGCTAGTGTTCTGACTCAGTGCTAAGGATATGGCACTTTAATTAAGGCTCAACACACATGTTGGATGGCAGAAGATATGAGTTGGATGGTGGTTTCCATAGGGTATTCTTACTTGAAACTGAGTATGCAGTATGTTCGTTAAGCTTTTATGCACATTTTGCACAGGCTTCCACCTTCAGGACACAAGATGTGAGTTGGAAGACCTTTTCTCTACGGTACTCTCCCTGAGAGTTAAGTAGATGGCAGTTTCCTGAAGGTTCAACACAAATATTGGAAAACGCTTCTCTATTCACAAATCGGGATGTTAGTTCGAGGTTGCATTCTCTCTACACAGCCTTGGTTCTCAGAACAATTAAGTAGATGGCACTTTGGGCTTTCACACAGCCTTTTTGAAAGACTTCCATTTCATGACAGAAGATGTGAGGTGAACTCGTTCTTTCTGATAGCTGAGTAATATTCCATTGTATATATGGACAACAAATTCTTCTCTCATCTATGGAACATAAGAACTAGGAAGATCAGTAGGGGAAGAATGGGATAAAGAAAGGGGGAGTAATCAGAAGGGGGAAAGAAGCATGAGAGACTATGGACTATGAGAAACAAACTGAAGGTTTCAGAGGGGAGGGGGGTGGGGGAATGGGATAGACTGGTGATGGGTAGTAAGGAGGGCATGTATTGCATGGTGCACTGGGTGTTATACACAACTAATGAATCATCGAACTTTACATCAGAAACCAGGGATGAACTGTATGGTGACTAACATAATATAATAAAAAACATTAAAATTAAAAAAAAAGATGCAAGGTGAGAGATGGTTTCTATACAGCGTTCTTACATAGAGTAAGTAAAGGGCATTAGCTTTGCTTTTTCATGCACACTTCTGCAGAAGCTCCCATCTTCATGGGAGAAGATCTATGAGATGCAAGGTGCTTTCTATACTGCAGTCCTCCTTAGCATCAGGCACATGGCCCTTTCTTTTTTATTATTATTATTTTTAATAATTTTTTATTATATTATGTTAGTCACCATACAGTACATCCCTGGTTTTTTTATGTAATGTTCCATGATTCCTTAGTTGCGTATAACACCCAGTGCACCATGCAATACATGCCCTCCTTACTACCCATCACCAGTCTATCCCATTCCCCCACCCCCCTCCCCTCTGAAACCTTCAGTTTGTTTCTCATAGTCCATAGTCTCTCATGCTTCTTTCCCCCTTCTGATTACTCCCCCTTTCTTTATCCCATTCTTCCCCTACTGATCTTCCTAGTTCTTATGTTCCATAGATGAGAGAAGAATTTGTTGTCCATATATACAATGGAATATTACTCAGCTATCAGAAAGAACGAGTTCACCTCACATCTTCTGTCATGAAATGGAAGTCTTTCAAAAAGGCTGTGTGAAAGCCCAAAGTGCCATCTACTTAATTGTTCTGAGAACCAAGGCTGTGTAGAGAGAATGCAACCTCGAACTAACATCCCGATTTGTGAATAGAGAAGCGTTTTCCAATATTTGTGTTGAACCTTCAGGAAACTGCCATCTACTTAACTCTCAGGGAGAGTACCGTAGAGAAAAGGTCTTCCAACTCACATCTTGTGTCCTGAAGGTGGAAGCCTGTGCAAAATGTGCATAAAAGCTTAACGAACATACTGCATACTCAGTTTCAAGTAAGAATACCCTATGGAAACCACCATCCAACTCATATCTTCTGCCATCCAACATGTGTGTTGAGCCTTAATTAAAGTGCCATATCCTTAGCACTGAGTCAGAACACTA
>NW_024424452.1:62008038-62011497 GCF_017311325.1 Ursus maritimus
TAGTGTTCTGACTCAGTGCTAAGGATATGGCACTTTAATTAAGGCTCAACACACATGTTGGATGGCAGAAGATATGAGTTGGATGGTGGTTTCCATAGGGTATTCTTACTTGAAACTGAGTATGCAGTATGTTCGTTAAGCTTTTATGCACATTTTGCACAGGCTTCCACCTTCAGGACACAAGATGTGAGTTGGAAGACCTTTTCTCTACGGTACTCTCCCTGAGAGTTAAGTAGATGGCAGTTTCCTGAAGGTTCAACACAAATATTGGAAAACGCTTCTCTATTCACAAATCGGGATGTTAGTTCGAGGTTGCATTCTCTCTACACAGCCTTGGTTCTCAGAACAATTAAGTAGATGGCACTTTGGGCTTTCACACAGCCTTTTTGAAAGACTTCCATTTCATGACAGAAGATGTGAGGTGAACTCGTTCTTTCTGATAGCTGAGTAATATTCCATTGTATATATGGACAACAAATTCTTCTCTCATCTATGGAACATAAGAACTAGGAAGATCAGTAGGGGAAGAATGGGATAAAGAAAGGGGGAGTAATCAGAAGGGGGAAAGAAGCATGAGAGACTATGGACTATGAGAAACAAACTGAAGGTTTCAGAGGGGAGGGGGGTAGGGGAATGGGATAGGCTGTTGATGGGTAGTAAGGAGGGCATGTATTGCATGGTGCACTGGGTGTTATACGCAACTAAGGAATCATGGAACATTACATAAAAAAACCAGGGATGTACTGTATGGTGACTAACATAATATAATAAAAAATTATTAAAAATAATAATAATAAAAAAGAAAGGGCCATGTGCCTGATGCTAAGGAGGACTGCAGTATAGAAAGCACCTTGCATCTCATAGATCTTCTCCCATGAAGATGGGAGCTTCTGCAGAAGTGTGCATGAAAAAGCAAAGCTAATGCCCTTTACTTACTCTATGTAAGAACGCTGTATAGAAACCATCTCTCACCTTGCATCTTTTTTTTTAATTTTAATGTTTTTTATTATATTATGTTAGTCACCATACAGTACATCCCTGGTTTTTTTATGTAATGTTCCATGATTCCTTAGTTGCGTATAACACCCAGTGCACCATGCAATACATGCCCTCCTTACTACCCATCAACAGCCTATCCCATTCCCCTACCCCCTTCCCCTCTGAAACCCTCAGTTTGTTTCCCAGAGTCCATAGTCTCTCATGCTTCATTCCCCCTTCTGATTACCTTCCCTTTCTTTATCCCTTTCTTCCCCTACCGATCTTCCTACTTCTTGTGTTCCATAGACGAGTGAAACCATATGACAATTGTCTTTCTCTGTTTGACTTATTTCACTTAGCATTATCTACTCCAGTCCCATCCATGTTGCAGCAAATGTTAAGAAGTCGTTCTTTTTGATAGCTGAGTAGTATTCCATTGTATATATGGACCACATCTTCTTAATCCAGTCATCCGTTGAAGGGCAACTCGGCACCTTCCACAATTTAGCTATTGTGGACAATGCTACTATGAACATTGGGGGGGAAATTGTATTGATTTGGTGAAAAATTATAAATCATGTATACACACACATATATATAATTATGTAATTAATTTTTATAAGGATGTGGAAAGAAAGAAGTAATGTCTATTTTTTTTGAAAGATTTTATTTATTTATTTGACAGAGAGCACAAGCAGGGGGAGGGGCAGAGGGAGAGAGAGAGAAGCAAACTCCTCTCTGAGCGAGGAGCCCAATGCGGGGCTCCATCCCAGGACTCTGAGATCGTGACCTGAGGCAAAAGCAGACACTTAACTGACTGAGCCACCCAGGAGCCCCAAAAGTAATATCTATTGAAAATACTTGGGCACCTGGAAGGCTCAGTCGGTTGAGCATCTGACTCTTGGTCTCAACTCAGGTCTTGAGCTCAGGGTCATGAGTTTGAAGAAAAAAAGAAAAGAAAAGAAAATACTTAGAAAAGGAGCAAAGGGACCTAGACACATAAGTGCATTGTATCCATTTAGAGTTTATCTTTGTGTATGGTGTGAGAGAGTGATCAAGTTTCATTCTTTTGCATGTAGCTGATGAAATTTCCCGCACCAGTTATTGAAGAGACTGTCTTTTTTTCCACTGGATGTTCTTTCCTGCTTTATCAAAGACTAGTTGCCCAAAGAGCCGAGGGTCCATTTCTGGGTTCTCTATTCTGTTCCATTGGTCTATGTGTCTGTTTTTGTGCCAGTACCATGCTGTCTTTGTGATCACAGCTTTGTAGTACAGCTTGAAATCCGCCATTGTGATGCCCCCAGTTTTGTTTTTCCTTTTCAACAATTCCTTGGCAATTCGGGGCCTTTTCTGATTCCACACAAATTTAAGAACTATTTGTTCCAGTTCTTTGAAAAATCTCATTGGTATTTTGATCGGGATAGCATTGAAAGTGTAGCTTGCTCTGGGTAGCATGTACATTTTAACCATGTTAACTCTTCTGATCCATGATCATGGAATATTTTTCCATCTTTTTGTGTCTTCTTCAATGTCTATCAAGAGTGATTTGTAGTTCCTAGAATATAGATCCTTTACATCTCTGGTTAAGTTAATTCCGAGATAATGTATGATTTTTGGTGCTATTGTGAATGGGATGGATTCCCTAATTTCTCTTTCTTCAGTCTCATTGTTCATGTATAGAAATGCAACTGATTTCTGAGCATTGATTTTGTATCCTGCCACATTACTGAGTTGCTCTATAACTTCTAGTAGTTTGGGGGTGGATTCTTTTGGGTTTTCCATATAGAGTATCATGTCATCTGTGAAGAGAAACAGTTTGGATACCTTTGCCGATTTGGATACCTTTTATCCCTTTCTGTTGTCTGATTGCTGTTGCAAGGACTTCTAGTACTATGTTGAATAATAATGGTGATAGTGGAAATCCTTGTTGTGTTCCTGATCTTAAGGGAAAGGCTTCTAGCTTTTACCCATTGAGAATGATATTTGCTGTAGGCTTTTCATACATGGTTTCTATGAGATTGAAGAATGTACCCTCTATCCCTACACTCTGAAGTGTTTTAATCAGGAAAGGACACTATTTTGTCAAATGCTTTTTCTGCATCTATTGAGAGGATCATAACATTCTTGACTTTTTTTTGTTGTTGTTGATATAATCTATCACACTGATAGATTTGCAAATGTTGAACCACCCTTGCATCCCAGGGATGAATCCCACTTGGTCATGATGGATAATCTTTAATGTACTGTTGGATCCTATTAGCTAGGTTCTTGTTGAGAATTTGGCACCCATATTCATCAGGGATATCGGTCTGTAATTCTCCTTTTTGATGGGGTCTTTGATATGGTCCTTTCCTTATGCTTTCATACACACTTCTGAAAAACCTTCCATGTTCATGGGCAGAAGAAGAGTTGGGAGATGCTGTCTTTCTACTGTGCTGACTCCGTGTGTTAAGAATATGGCCCTTTCCCTGTGCTTTCATA
>NW_024424452.1:62011507-62022406 GCF_017311325.1 Ursus maritimus
CTTTTACCTGTAGTGTCATTTGCAAATATCTTCTCCCATTCCGGGGGCTGCCTCTTAGTTTTTTGACTGTTTCCTTGGCCGTGCAGATTTTTATCTCGACGAAGTCCCACAAGTTCATTTTTTCTTTTGTTTCTCTTGCCTTTGGAGATGTGTCATGAAAAAGGTTGCTGTGGCTGATGTCATAGAGGTTGCTGCCTATGCTGTGCTCTAGGATTTTGATGGATTCCTGTCTCACATCAAGGTCTTTCATCCATTTGGAGTTTATCTTGGTGTATGGTGTGAGAGAGTGATCAAGTTTCATTCTTTTGCATGTAGCTGATGAAATTTCCCGCACCAGTTATTGAAGAGACTGTCTTTTTTTCCACTGGATGTTCTTTCCTGCTTTATCAAAGACTAGTTGCCCAAAGAGCCGAGGGTCCATTTCTGGGTTCTCTATTCTGTTCCATTGGTCTATGTGTCTGTTTTTGTGCCAGTACCATGCTGTCTTTGTGATCACAGCTTTGTAGTACAGCTTGAAATCCGCCATTGTGATGCCCCCAGTTTTGTTTTTCCTTTTCAACAATTCCTTGGCAATTCGGGGCCTTTTCTGATTCCACACAAATTTAAGAACTATTTGTTCCAGTTCTTTGAAAAATCTCATTGGTATTTTGATCGGGATAGCATTGAAAGTGTAGCTTGCTCTGGGTAGCATGTACATTTTAACCATGTTAACTCTTCTGATCCATGATCATGGAATATTTTTCCATCTTTTTGTGTCTTCTTCAATGTCTATCAAGAGTGATTTGTAGTTCCTAGAATATAGATCCTTTACATCTCTGGTTAAGTTAATTCCGAGATAATGTATGATTTTTGGTGCTATTGTGAATGGGATGGATTCCCTAATTTCTCTTTCTTCAGTCTCATTGTTCATGTATAGAAATGCAACTGATTTCTGAGCATTGATTTTGTATCCTGCCACATTACTGAGTTGCTCTATAACTTCTAGTAGTTTGGGGGTGGATTCTTTTGGGTTTTCCATATAGAGTATCATGTCATCTGTGAAGAGAAACAGTTTGGATACCTTTGCCGATTTGGATACCTTTTATCCCTTTCTGTTGTCTGATTGCTGTTGCAAGGACTTCTAGTACTATGTTGAATAATAATGGTGATAGTGGAAATCCTTGTTGTGTTCCTGATCTTAAGGGAAAGGCTTCTAGCTTTTACCCATTGAGAATGATATTTGCTGTAGGCTTTTCATACATGGTTTCTATGAGATTGAAGAATGTACCCTCTATCCCTACACTCTGAAGTGTTTTAATCAGGAAAGGACACTATTTTGTCAAATGCTTTTTCTGCATCTATTGAGAGGATCATAACATTCTTGACTTTTTTTTGTTGTTGTTGATATAATCTATCACACTGATAGATTTGCAAATGTTGAACCACCCTTGCATCCCAGGGATGAATCCCACTTGGTCATGATGGATAATCTTTAATGTACTGTTGGATCCTATTAGCTAGGTTCTTGTTGAGAATTTGGCACCCATATTCATCAGGGATATCGGTCTGTAATTCTCCTTTTTGATGGGGTCTTTGATATGGTCCTTTCCTTATGCTTTCATACACACTTCTGAAAAACCTTCCATGTTCATGGGCAGAAGAAGAGTTGGGAGATGCTGTCTTTCTACTGTGCTGACTCCGTGTGTTAAGAATATGGCCCTTTCCCTGTGCTTTCATACACACTCTTGAAAATCTTTCCATCTTCATGACAGAAGATATGACGCAGAGGAAGAATTCTGTATGATGTTCCTACTGAGAGTTACGTGTGTGGCACTTCCCTTAAGGTTCAACATATAAACTGGGGTACGCGTGTATCTTCAGGACTTATGGTGTTAGTTAGATGTTGCATTCTATCTACATCGCCTTGGTTCTCAGCATTAATTAGATAGAACTCTCCACATGTTTTCACCAACACTTTGGCAAATGCCTCCATCTTCATGACAGAAGGTGTGAGTTGGAAGCGGGTTTCAATGCGGTTTTCTTACTTAACATTTTGTATATGGCACATCACCTATGGCTTTCGTACACACTTTTGGAAAATGGATCCATCCTCATGAAAGAAGATGTGATTTGGAAGGGTGCTTCTAGAAGGTGTTCTTACCTAGTGTTAATCTATGAAGCCACTTTCACTATCGATCAACACGGAAATTTGAAAAAGCGTGTATCTTCATTAATCAGGATGTTCAAAGTTGCATTCCCTATCCACAGACGTTCTTCTCAGAATTAAGTAGATAGTACTTTCCTTTAAGCGTTCACTCACACTCTTGACAATGCTTCCATCTTCATGACCCAAGATGCCAGTCAAAAGATGTTTTCGGTACAGGGTTTCCTGAGAGTCAAAAATACAGCACTTCCTTTTTCTCTCAGGCACACATTTTGAAAAAGCTTCCATCTTTACGACATTAGACGTGAGTTGAAATATGCCGTATATCTAGTATTCTGAGGGTTAAGTATTTGGTGCTTTCCTTAAGGTTCAATACACACACACACACACACACACACACACACACACACAGGAGACGCTTGTATCATTGAGCATCAGGACGTTAGGGCGATGTCACATTCGGTCTACACAGATTTGATCCTCAGAATTAAGTAGACGGCACTTTCTTTACACGCTCTCACACACTCTTGCCAAGGCTTCTATCTTCACGACAGAAGTTGTGAGTTGAGACATGGTGTCTATACAGTGTTCTTCTATACAGTTAAGCAAAGCGCTTCATGTTTATGTTTTGGTACACACTTTTGCACATGCTTCCGTTTTCATGACAGAAGACTGTGAGATGCAAGATGCTTTCTCTACGGGGTTCTTTCTTAGACTTCAGTATATGGCACTTTCCTTATGTTTTCTTATACACCTGTGCAAATGGTTTCATCTTCACGACCGAAGACGTGAGTTGAAAGATGGCGTCGATACAACGTTTTTCCTGAGGATTGGTTCATGGCCCTTCCCTTACGCTTTCATTCACACTCTGAAACATGCTTCCATCATCATGACAGACGATGGGAGTTGGAAGACCCTTTACATACCCTCTTCTTACTGAGAGTTATGACTATGGCAGTTTCCTTAAGGTTCAACACACGTATTGGGAAGCCTTTGTATCTTCACTGACCAGTGTTGCCATCTCTCTACAGAAACTTGGTTCGCTCATTTGACTGATGGCACTGACTTTCGTTTTCACACAACCTTTCCAAATGACTTTCCTCCTCATGACAGATGTGAGTAGCAGATGCTTTCTGTGTAGTGTTCTTACGCAGTTAAATGAAAGGCATTATCTTGATGCGTGCAGACATAATATTGCATAATGCTCCCGCTTCATGACACCATATATGAGGTGTAAGATGCTTCATATAGATTACTCTCTCCTAGTGTCCAGTGGGTGACACTCTCCTTAGGCATTCATAGAAAATTTTTTGAAACACTTGCCATTTTGCAACAGAAGATATGAACTGGAAGGTGGTATCTATTCAGTGCTCTTTCTGAGATTTGTGTATATTACCCTTTCCTTAGGGTTCACAAACGTGTTGGAAAAGAAGTGGATACACATGAGTAACGATGAAACGTCGATGGTGCCCTCTATCAACACAGACTTGCTTCTCACAACTAGGAGAGAGAACCTCTGGTTCACTTTCACTCACACTTGGGCAAGTACTTCTAGATTCTTACATAAGATGTGAGTTGGAAGATCTTTTCTGAAGGGTGTTCTGACATCAGCATAGAGCACGTTCCTTATGATTTCAAACACACTTCAAAAAACAGCCCTCTTCACGAAGTTAGATTTGATTTGGAAGGCTGTTTCTAGATGATGCTATTTCTTAGTTTATTAAGCATATGGCACTTCTCTTACCGTCCAACACAGATATTTGAAAAAGCTTCTCTCTTCATGCATCAGGATATTTGAATTTCCATTCTCTGCACAGGGGCTTGGTTCTCAGAGTTTAGTAAATGTCATTTCTTTACACGTCTCCTCACCCTTAAGCCAGTGCTTCCAGCTTTTGAGAGAAGATGTGCGTATCAGATGTTTCTCTATGGAGTTCTTTCGTAAAGTTAAGTGGACGATCATTTCCTTATGCTGAGAAAAACACTTCTGAGCCTGCTTCCAACTTCATGAAAGATGGAGTCGGTAAGGCTCTTTCTTAAAGACAAGTCTCTCTCACTTTCCTTATGCTTTCAACACAACTTTGCAAAAGTCTCCATCGTGACAGAAGTTGTGAGTTGTGAGATGCAATCTATCCAGTGTTCTCACCCACTGTTCAGTTTATGGCACTTTCCTTAAGGTTCAACACACAGGGAAGAAAACCTTGGTAACCTTCATGCAGCAGGATGTGCATTTGCTACTGTAGTCTATCTACCCAGACTTGGTTCTCAGAATTCACTGGATGGCACTTCCTTCACTCTCTCACACCCACTGCTACAAATGCTTCCGTCTTCACGATAGATGATTGGAGCTGAGAGATGGTTTCTATGCAGTGTTTGGACATAGCGTTAAGCATGGGGCACTATCTTCATGCTTTCACGCACACTTCTGAAACGCTTCCATGATCACGAAAGAAGGTGTGCGATGCAAGACGCTTTCCACAGAGTGTTCTTTCTTTCAGCTAAGTAGACAGCACCACTTTCCTTCGGTTTTCTTACACAGCTTTGCAAATGCTTCCATCTTCAAGGCGGACGATGTGAGTTGAAAGATGGCTTTGACATAATGTTCTTCCTTAAAGATTGGTTAATGGCCCTTTGCTTTTGCTTTCATTCACACTCCGAAACATGCTTCCTTCATCGTGACACACGGTGTGAATTGGAAGACCCTTTCTCTGTATACCCTATTCTTACTGAGAGTGAAGTCTATGGCCGTTTCCTTCAGGTTCTACACACGCACCGGGTAACCCTTGCATCTTCACTGGTTAATGTTGCCCTCTCTACTACACGAACTCGGGTTGCTGAATTGACTGATGGCACTGGCTTTTCGTATTCACACAACCTTTTTGAACAGCTTCCCTCTTCATGACAGATGTGAGTTGAGAGGTGCTTTCTGTGTGGTGTTCTTACCTAGTTGAACGAAGGGCCTGATCTCAATGCATAGAGACACTGTTTTGCATAATGCTCCTGCTTCGTGGCACCACAGGTGAGGTGCAAGATGCTTTATTCAGAGTATTCTCTCCTAGCGTCAAGTAGGTGCCACTTTTCTCAGGTATTCATAGACACTTTTTTGAAACACTTGCCATCTTTGCAACAGAAGATGTGAACTGGTAGGTGGTGTCTATTCAGTGTTCTTTGTGCGACTTAGTATATGGCCCTTTCCTTAAGGTTCAACACATGAATTGGAAAACGCGTGGGTACACATGGGTCGCATTGTGAGTTCGATGGTGCCTTCTATCAACACGGACTTGGTTCTCACCACTAACTAGAGAGAACCTCTCCTTCTCTTTCACTCACACTTCTGCAAGTACTTCCAGATTCTTACATGAGATGTGAGTTGGAAGATCTTTTCTGAAGGGTGTTCTGACATCAGCATAGAGCACGTTCCTTATGATTTCAAACACACTTCAAAAAACAGCCCTCTACATGAAGGTAGATTTGATTAGGAAGGCTGTTTCTAGACGATGCTCTTTCTTAGTTTGTTAAGCATATGGCACTTCTCTTAAGACCAACACAGATATTTGAAAAAGCTTCTCTCTTCATGCATCAGGATATTTGAATTTGCGTTCTGTGCACACGGGCTTGGTTCTCAGAGTTTAGTAAATGTCATTTCTTTACACGTCTCCTCACCCTTGAGCCAGTGCTTCCAGCTTTTGAGAGAAGATGTGCGTTTCAGAAGTTTTCTACGGAGTTCTTTCATAAAGTTAAGTGGACGATCATTTCCTTATGCTGGGAAAAACACATTTGAGCCTCCTTCCAACATCATGAAAGAAGGAGTCAGTAGGGCTCTTTCTTAAAAACAAGTCTCTATCACTTTCCTTATGCTTTCAATACAACTTTGCAAAAGTCTCCGCCTTCGTGACAGAAGTTGTGAGTAGTGTGATGCCATCTGTCCAGTGTTCTTACCTGCTGCTATGTTTATGGCGCTTTCCTTAAGGTTCAACGCACAGGGAAGAAAACCCTGGTAACTGTCATGCAGCAGGATGTGCGTTTGCGACTGCAGTCTACCTACCCAGACTGGGTTCTCTGAATTCAGTGCATGGCACTTCCTTCGCTCTCTCACACCCACTGCTGCAAATGCTTCCCTCTTCATGACAGACGACGGGAGCTGAGAGACGGTTTCCATGCAGTGTTCGGACATCGCGTTAAGCACGGGGCACTATCTTCATGCTTTCACACACACTTCTGAAATGCTTCCATGATCACAAAAGAAGGTGTGCGCTGCAAGATGCTTTCCACAGAGTATTCTTTCTTTCAGTTAAGTAGACGGCACCGCTTTCCTTCGGTTTTCTTACACGGTTTTGCAAATGCTTCCATCTTCAAGGCAGACGATGTGAGTTGAAAGATGGCTTTGACATAATGTTCTTCCTTAAAGATTGGTTAATGGCCCTTTGCTTTTGCTTTCATTCACACTCCGAAACCTGCTTCCTTCATCGTGACACACGGTGTGAATTGGAAGACCCTTTCTCTGTATACCCTATTCTTACTGAGAGTGAAGTCTATGGCCGTTTCCTTCAGGTTCTACACAAAGCACCGGGTAACCCTTGCATCTTCACTGGTTAATGTTGCCCTCTCTACTACACAACCTCTGGTCGCTGAATTGACTGATTGCACTGGCTCTTCGTATTCACTCAACCTTTTCGAACGACTGCCCTCTTCATGACAGATGTGAGTTGAGAGATGCTTTCCGTGTGGTGTTCTTACCTAGTTAGACGAAGGGCTTGATCTCAATGCATAGAGACACCGTTTTGCATAATGCTTCCTCTTCGTGGCACCACAGGTGAGGTGCAAGATGCTTTATTCAGAGTGTTCTCTCCTAGCATCAAGTAGGTGTCACTTTCCTCAGGCATTCATAGACACTTTCTTGAAGCACTTGCCATCTTCGCAACAGAAGATGTGAACTGGTAGGTGGTGTCTATTTGGTCTTCTTTCTGCGACTTGTGTATATGGCCCTTTCCTTAAGGTTCAACACGTGAATGGGAAAACGCGTAGGTACACATGGGTAGCGTTGTGACTTCAATGATGCCTTCTATCAACACGGACGTGGTTCTCACCACTAACTAGAGAGAACCTCTCCTTCTGTTTCACTCACACTTCTTTTTTTTTTTTTTAAAGATTTTTTTATTTTATTTATTTATTCGACAGAGATAGAGACAGCCAGCGAGAAAGGGAACACAAGCAGGGGGAGTGGGAGAGGAAGAAGCAGGCTCATAGCGGAGGAGCCTGATGTGGGGCTCGATCCCAGAACGCCGGGATCACGCCCTGAGCCGAAGGCAGACGCTTAACCGCTGTGCCACCCAGGCGCCCCTCACTCACACTTCTGCAAGTAGTTCCAGATTCTTACATGAGATGTGCGTTGGAAGATCTTTTCTGAAGGGTGTCTGACATCAGCGTAGAGCACGTTCCTTATGATTTTATACACACTTCAAAAAAACAGCCCTCTTCATGAAGGTAGATTTGATTTGGAAGGCTGTTTCTAGACAATGCTCTTTCTTAGTTTGTTAAGCATATGGCACTTCTCTTACGTCCAACACAGATATTTGAAAAAGCTTCTCTCTTCACGCATCAGGATATTTGAATTTGCATTCTGTGCATACGGGCTTGGTACTCAGAGTTTCGTAAATGTCATTTCTTCACACGTCTCCTCACCTTTGAGCCAGTGCTTCCACCTTTTGAGGGAATATGTGAGTTTCAGAAGTCTCTCTACTGAGTTCTTTCGTAAACGATCATTTCCTTATGCTGAGAAAAACACTTCTGAGCCTGCTTCCAACTTCATGAACGATGGAGTCAGTAGGACTCTTTCTTAAAGACAAGTCTCTGTCACTTTCCTGATGCTTTCAACACAACTTTGCAAAAATCTCCGCCTTCATGACAGAACTTGTGAGTTGTGAGATGCCATCTAGCCAGTGTTCTCGCCCACTGTTCAGTTTATAGTGCTTTCCTTAAGGTTCAACACACAGGGAAGAAAACCCTGGTAACCGTCATGCAGCAGGATGTGTGTTTGCGATTGTAGTCTACCTACCCAGACTTGGTTCTCAGAGTTCAGTGGATGGCACTTCCTTCACTCTCTCACACCCACAGCTACAAATGCTTCCCTCTTCACAACAGATGATGGGAGTTGAGAGACGGTTTTTATGCAGTGATCGGACATAGCGTTAAGCACGGGGCACTATCTTCATACTTTAACGCACTCTTCTGAAATGCTTCCGTGATCATGAGTGAAGGTGTGCAGTGCAAGACGCTTTCCACAGAGTGCTCGTTCTTTCAGTTAAGTAGATAGCACCACTTTCCTTAGGTTTTATTACACAGCTTTGCTAACGCTTCCATCTTCAAGGCGGACGATGTTAGTTGAAAGATGGCTTCGACACAATGTTCTTCCTTAAAGATTGGTTAATGGCCCTTTCCTTATGCTTTCATTCACACTCCGATTCATGCTTCCTTCATCATGACAGACGATGGGAATTGGAAGACCCTTTCTCTGTATAACCCTCTTCTTACTGAAAGGGACGTCTATGGCCGTTTCCTTATGGGTCTACACATGCACCGGGTAACCCATGTATCTTCACTGGCTAATGTTGCCATCTCACTACTACACAACCTCGGGTCACTGAATTGACTGATGGCTCTATCTTTTCGTATTCACACAACCTTTTCAAACGGCTTCCCTCCTCATGACAGATGTGAGTGGAGAGAGGCTTTCTGTATGGTGTTCATATTTAGTTAAAGAAGGGCATGAACACGATGCGTGCAGACACCGTTTTGAATGATCATCCCGATTTGTGGCACAACATGTGAGGTGCAAGATGCTTTTATTCATAGTGTTCTCTACTAGCGTCCAGTAGGTGCCGCTTTCCTCAGGCATTCATAGACACTTTTTTGAAACACTTGCCATCTTCGCAACAGAAGATGTGAACTGGAAGGTGGTGTCCATTCGGTGTTCTTTCTGCGACTTGTGTTTATCGCCCTTTCCATAAGGTTCAACACATGTATTGGAAAACGCATGGGTACACATGGGTCGCGTTGTGAGTTCGATGGTGCCTTCTATTAACACGGACTTGGTTCTCACCACTAAGTAGAGAGAACCTCTCCTTCTCCTTCACTCACACTTCTGCAAGTACTTCCAGATTATTACATAACATGTGAGTTGGAAGATCTTTTCTGAAGGGTGTTCTGACTGCAGTATAGAGCCGGTCCTTATGATTTCATACACACGTCAAAGAAAACAGACCTCTTCATGAAGGTAGACTTGATTTGGAAGGCTGTTTCTAGAAGATGCTCTTCCTTAGTTTGTTAAGCATATGGCACTTCTCTTAAGTCCAACACAGATATTTGAAAAAGCTTCTCTCTTCATGCATCAGGATATTTGAATTTGGGTTCTCTGCACAGGGGCTTGGTCTCAGAGTTTAGTAAATGTCATTTCTTTACACATCTACTCAGCCTTGACCCAGTAGTTCCAGCTTTTGAGAGAGGTGAGTTTCAGATGTTTCTCTACGAAATTCTTTCATAAAGTTCAGCAGTTGATCATTTCCTTTTGCTGAGAACCACACTTCTGAGCCTGCTTCCAACTTCATGAAAGATGGAGTCGGTAAGGCTCTTTCTTAAAGACAAGTCTCTGTCACTTTCCTTAAACTTTCAACACAACTTTGCAAAAGTCTCTGCCTTCGTGACAGAAGTTGTGAGTTGTGAGATGACATCTATCCAGTGTTGTCACCCGCTGTTCAGTTTAGGCTCTCTCCTTAAGGTTCAACACACAGAGAAGAAGACCCTGATAACCCTCATGCAGCAGGATGTGCGTTTGATACTGTAGTCTATCTACGCAGACTTGGTTCTCAGAATTCACTAGATGGCACTTCCTTTAATATCTCACACCCACTACTGCAAATGCTTCCCTCTTCACGACAGATGACGGGAGCTGAGAGATGGTTTCTATGCAGTGTTCGGACATCGCATTAGCAAGGGGCACTATCTTCATGCTTTCACGCACACTTCTGAAACGCTTCCGTGATCACGAAAGGTGTGCAATGCAAGACGCTTTCCACAGAGTATTCTTTCTTTCAGTTAATAAGACGGCACCACTTTCCTTAGGTTTTCTTACGCAGGTTTGCAGATGCTTTCATCTTCAAGGCGGATGATGTGATTTCAAAGATGCTTAGACAAAATGTTCTTCTTTAAAGATTGGTTAATTGCCCATTTTTTATGCTTTCATTCACACTCTGAAACATGCTTCCTTCATCATGACAGACGATGTGAATTGGAAGACCCTTTCTCCATATACCCTTTTCTTACTGAGAGGGACGTCTATGGCCGTTTCCTTCAGATTCTACACACACACCAGGTAACCCTTGTATCTTCACTGGCTAATGTTGCCGTCTCCCTACCACACAACGTCGGGTCGCTGAATGGAATGATGGCACTGGCTTTTCATATTCACACAACCTTTTCGAACAGCCTCCCTCTTCGTGACAGATGTGAGTGGAGAGATGCTTTCTCTGTGGTGTTCTTACATAGTTAAATGAAGGGCACGAACTTGATGCGTGCAGACACCGTTTTGCCTAATGCTCCCGGTTCATGGCACCACGTGTGAGGTGCAAGATGCTTTATTCAGAGTGCTCTCCTAGCGTCAAATCGGTGACACGTTCGTCAGGCATTCATAGACACTCTTTTGAAACACTTGCCATCTTCGCAACAGAAGATGTGAACTGGAAGGTGGTGTCTATTCGGTGTTC
>NW_024424452.1:62022759-62031336 GCF_017311325.1 Ursus maritimus
TTATAGTTTCTAGAATATAGGTCCTTTACGTCTCTGGTTAAGTTAATTCCAAGGTAACGTATGGGTTTTGGTGCTATTGTAAATGGGATGGATTCCCTAATTTCTCTTTTTTCGGTCTCGTCATAAGTGTACAGAAATGCAACTGATTTCTGAGCATTGATTTTGTATCCTGCCACATTACTGAATTGCTCTATAACTTCTCATAGTTTAGGAGTGGCTTCTTTTGGGTTTTCATATAGAGTATCATGTCATCTGCGAAGAGAGGCATTTTGACTTCTTCTTTGCCGATTTGGATACCTTTGATCCCTTTTTGTCGTCTGATTGCTGTTGCAAGGACTTCTAATACTATGTTGAATAATAGTGGCCAAAGTGGGCATCCTTGTCGTGTTCCTGATCTTAAGGGAAAGGCTTCCAGCTTTTCCCCATTGAGAATAATATTTGCAGTAGGCTTTTCATAGATGGTTTTTATGAGATTGAGAAATGTACCCTCTATTCCTACACTCTGAAGGGTTTTAATCAGGAAAGGATGCTGTATTTTGTCAAATGCTTTTTCGGCATCAGTTGAGAGGATCATATGGTTCCTGGGTCTTTTCTTGTTGATATGATGTATCACGCTGATTGATTTGCAAATATTGGACTACACTTGCATCCCTGGTATGAATCCCACTTGATCATGATGGATAATCTTTTTAATGTACTGATGGATTCTATTAGCAAGTATCTTGTTGAGGATTTTGGCCTCCATATTCATTAGGGAGATCGGTCTGTAATTCTCCTTTTTGAGGGGGTCTTTGCCTGGTTTGGGGATCAAGGTAATATTGGCCTCATAGAATGAGTTTGGTAGCTTTCCTTCTGTTTCTATTTTTTGAAATAGCTTTAGGAGAATAGGTATTATTTCTTCTTTGAATGTTTGGTAGAATTCCCCAGGGAAACCATCCGGGCCTGGAGTTTTGTTATTTGGAAGGTTGTTTATCACTGACTCAATGTCTTCATAATTAATTGGCCTGTTTAATAAATCATTTCTTCTTTTTTCAATCTTTGTAGTTTATAGGTTTCCAGGAAGGATTCCATCTCTTCTAGATTGTTTAGTTTATTGGCATATAGCTGTTGATAAAAATTTCTAGTATTCCTTCCAATTTCAATGTTGTTGGTCGTGACCTCTCCTTTTTCATTCATAATTTTAATAATTTGGGTCCTTTCTCTTTTCTTTTGGATAAGTCTTGCCAGTGGTCTGTCAATTTTATTGATTCTCTCAAAGAACCAGCTTCTAGTCCTGTTGATCTGCTCTACTGTACTTCTGGTTTCTGCTTGATTGATTTCTGCTCTAATTTTGGTCATCTGCTTCCTCGTGAGTTGATTAGGCCTGGTCCTGTGTTGCTGTTCCAGCTTCTTGAGGTGAGAATATAAAAACTGCATTTTAGATTTTTCTATTCTTTTGAGTGAGGCTTGGATGGCTATATTTCCCCCTTAGGACTGCCTTTGCAGTATCCCATAGGTTTTGCACTGTTGTATTTTCATTCTCATTGGTCTCCATAAATTGTTTAATTTGTTTTTTGATTTCCTGGTTTATCGAGTCATTCCTGAGCAGGATGGTTCTTAGTGTCCAAGTGTTTGAATTTCTTCCAAATTTTTCCTTGTGGTTGAGTTCCAATTTCAGAGTGTTGTGGTCTGAGAATATGCAGGGGATAATTTCAATCTTTTGGTATCGGTTCAGACCTGTTTTGTGACCCAGAACATGGTCTATTCTTGAGAATGTTGCATGGGCATTAGAATAGAATGAGTATCCTTTGATCTGGGGTGTAGTGTTCTATATATATCTATGAGGTCCAAATCGTTGAGTATGGCATACAAAGCCTTTGATTCTTTGCTTAGTTTTTGCCAGGGTGTTCTGTCTATTTCTGATAGTGGAGTGTTGAGGTCCCCTACTATTAATGTATTTTTATTTATATGTCTCTTTATTCTGGTTAAGAGTTGGCTTGTGTATCTTGCTGCTCCCCTGTTGGGGGCATATATATTTATAATTGTCATATCCACTTGTTGAATACTTCCCTTAAGAATAATATAGTGCCCTTCTGCATCTCTAACTATAGTCTGTAGTTTAAAATCCAATTTATCTGATATGAGAATTGCTACCCCAGCTTTCTTTTGAGGTCCATTTGCGTGAAAGATGGTACTCCATCCCCTTACTCTCAGTCTGAATGCATCTTTGGGTTCGAAATGAGTCTCTTGTAGACAGCAAATGGATGGGTCATTTCTTTTTATCCAATCTGCAACCCTGTGGCGTTTTATGGGATGGTTCAAACCATTTACATTAAGACTGATTACTGAGAGATATGATTTTAATGTTGCCATGTTGCCAGTAAAGTCTTTGTTTGTATTGGCTGTGACTTTCTGTTCTGTATCACTCTTGGGGCCTTTTTACTTTTATAGAACCCCCCGTAATATCTCCTGTAGGGCTGGTTTCGTGGTTACAAAATTGGTTAGTGACTGGCGATTCTGAAATGTCTTTATTTCTCCATCAATTCTGAATGACAGCCTTGCTGGATAAAGGATCCTTGGCTGCATGTTTTTCTCTGAAAGAGCTTTAAATATGCTCCCCCAACCCTTTCTCTCATTCCAGGTCTGTGTAGACAGGTCTGACGTAATTCTGATGCTTTTGCCTTGGTACGTGAGAAATTTCTTTGCCCTGGCCGCTTTCAATACTGTATCCTTGGATCTAATATTTGCGAATTGCACTATGACGTGACGTGGCGTAGGTTTGTCGTGGTTGAGCTTGGGAGGGGTCCTCTCTGCCTCTTGGACACGAATGTTTGTTTCCCTTGCTAGATTAGGGAAGTTTTCAGCTACAATTTGTTCAAATATCTCTTCTAGACCTCTGTTTTTCTCCACCCCCTCGGGGATGCCGATGATTCTAACATTGGATCGTTTCATTGAGTCAGTAATCTCCCGTAACCTACATTCGTGGGCGTGGATTTTTTTAAGACCAGCTTCTATTTTCGTTTTTTCCTCTATTAACCCATCCTCCAATTCACTAACCCGTTCCTCTGCTTCTGCGACCCTGGCCATCAGAGCCTCTAGTTTTGCCTGCATTTGGCTCATAGAATTTTTAATTTCTGTCAGATTCGCTCTCATTTCTGTCCTTAGGGATTCTATATTCTCAGTAACCTTTTCGTTAATAGTTTTTTCAATTCTACTCATCATTTTGACCATCGTTACTCTGAATTCCATTTCTGATAATTTGGTTACATCCATATCCATTATTTCTGTGGCATTTTCCAGTGCCCAAATTATTGACTGGGTCCCATGCCGTGCCCCTTGTTTTATAGGGATCTTAGTGATGTGGGCTTCTTCCTTAATGATTTTATTTATTTATTTATCTGAGAGAGCCAACCAGCGAGAGAGGGAACAGAAGCAGGGGAGTGGGAGAGGAAGAAGCAGGCTCCCAGCGGAGGAGCCCGATGAGGGACTCTTTTCCGGATCGCCGGGATCACACCCTAAGCCGAAGACAGGCGCTCAATGACTGCACCACCCAGGTGCCCCGGGTTGTGGGCTTCTTGATTTTTCAGCCTGCCTTCTGTGTTCTGGGAGAGGGGCCTGCTGCGCCGATACTCAAGCAACACTGTTTGGGTTGAGTCTCCGTGTCCCCTGCGAGGGGGATGGGGATGGGCACTCTGTGAGCCGCTATTTCCAGGCTTTTGTTCTCTGGCGGCTTTCCCTGGCGGTTTACTGTGCCTCTTCTGAGAGTCAGAGCAGCAGTAGCGAATCCCAGCCTCTGTCTCAGAACAGAGGGATTGCGGCCCATTCTCCACTGATGTTCTGGCCACTTTAACTCCGTTACTGTTAGTGCTGCTCAATCCTGAAGCGTCCCGGGATGTGCACCCCACACTTGGCGTCCCTGCCCTCACTTCCAGGGCCGGCGCGTCTCTGTCCTTTGTTTTTCTAACGCCACCAGCCGCCAGCCACCCCCATGCACTCCCGCATCTCCGGGTCTCAGTCTATTTCTGGTGAGCACACCGGGATTCCGGAGTTCCATGAGAAGCCTTGTGGCGCACGCACCCGGTTCAGGGTCTCAGTCTGCTGTTTCGCGGGTGCCAACCGCGAGTCCGCCTGCTCCCCCGTGCAGGTGGCTACTGCTTCCTGGCTCCTGAACATGGCGGCTCCCTCCCCCTTCCTTTTATCTTCTGACATCTGTGTGCGGTTTCACAGCTCCCCGCTTTGTAGTTCAATATTCAGCGCTGGAGATGTTCATTTGTAGAGATCCAGGTGTATCTTCCTGTGTCTCGGGCTGATTCCGTGGTTGTTTAGTCTGGTATGGTACCTATCCAGCTCGACTCAGGGGACCGGCTGAAAAAGGGGTCCCCTACTCCTCTGCCATCTTAACTCTCCCCTCCATAGACACTTTTTTGAAACACTTGCCATCTTCGCAACAGAAGATGTGAACTGGAAGGTGGTGTCTATTCAGTGTTCTTTCTGTGACTTGTGTATATGGCCCTTTCCTTAACGTTCAACATATGTATTGGAAAATGCGTGGGTACACATGGGTCACGTTGTGAGTTCGATGGTGCCTTCTGTCCACATGGACTTGGTTCTCATCACTAACTAGAGAGAACCTCTCCGTCTCCTTCACTCACACTTCTGCAGTACTTCCAGATTCTTACGTAAGATGTGCGTTGGAAGATCTTTTCTGAAGGGTGTTCTGACTTCAGCATAGAGCAGGTTCCTTATGATTTCATGCACACTTCAAAAAAACAGCCCTCTTCATGGAGGTAGATTTGATTTGGAAGGCTGTTTCTAGTCGTTGCTCTTTCTTAGTGTTAATAACTTCTCTTGCCGTTCAACACAGGTATTTGAAAAAGCTGCTCTCTTCATGAATCAGGATATCTGAAGTTGCATTTTCTATACAGAGGCTTGGTTCTCAGAGTTTAGTAAATGGCATTTCTTGACATGTGCCCTCACCCTTAAGCATATGCTTCCAGCTCATGAGAGACGGTGCGAGTTTCAGATGGTCTTCTAGGGAGTTCTTTCAGGAAGTGAAGCGTACGATCATTTCCTTATGTTGAGAAACACACTTCTGAGAATGCTTGCAAATTCATGAAAGAAGACGTGACTTGAAGGATGGATTCGGTACGGTCCTTTCTTGAAGCTAAGTCTTTGCCAGTTTCCTTATGCTTTCAACACAACATTGCAATAGTTTCCGTCTTCATGACAGATGTTGTGAGTTGTAAGATGCTATCTATCCAGTGTTTTCACCTACTATTAAGTTTATGGCACTTTCCTTAAGATTCAACACACAGGAAAGAAAACCCTGGTATAAATCATCGTCAGGAGGTGAGTTCGATATTGTATTCTATCTACCTAGACTTGGTTCTCAGAATTAAGTAGACGGCACTTCCTTCACCCTCTCACACCCACTTTTGTAAATCTTCCCTCTTCATGACAGATGATGGGAGCTGAGGGATGATTTCTATACAGTGTTCTTAAACAGTGTTAAGCACGGGGCACTAGCTTTAGGGTTTCATACATACTTTTGAATTGCTTCAATGATTAGGAAAGAGGGTGTGAGATCTAAGATACTTTCTACAGTGTTCTTTTTTTCAGTTAATTATACGGCACCACCCTCCTTTTGTTTTCTTACTTACCTTTGCAAATGCTTCCATCTTCAAGGCAGGTGATGTGAGCTGAATGATGGATTTGATACAAGGTTCTTTTCTTAAAGGCAAGTGTACGACCCTTTCCTGATGCTTTCATATGCATTCTTGAAAATGCTTCATGACAGGAGATGTGAGTTGTAAAATGGTTTCTGCAGGGTGTCCTTGCTGAGAGTTATGTATGTCGCCCTTTCCTGAAGGTTCAACACACATACTGGAAAACGCGTGTCTGTCTTTATGAGTCACGATGTTAGTTCGATGTTGCATTCTAGCTACGAAGACTTGGTGCTCAGAATTAAGTGGCTGGATCTCTTCTTAATGATTTCACTCACACTTTTTCAAAGGTTGCCATCTTCAGGACAGATGTGAGTTTGAAGATGGTTTCCCAAAAGTGTTGTTACTTAAAGTGAAACATACGGATCGTTCCTCAATGCTTTCATGCACACTTTTGCACATGCATCCATCTTCATGAAATTGGGGTTTGGAGCATATAGAAATATGCTCTACAGATGATCTATATTTTTTATTCGTGTTACGTATATGGCGCTTTCCTTATCATTCAACACGGGTGACATGAGCTGAAAGTTGAATTCGATACAGTGTTCTGTCCTCCAAGTAAGTGTATGGCCCTTTCCTTATGCTTTCATACACACTTTTGAAAAGGCTTGCATCTTCATGAGAGAAGATGTGAGTGGGAAGACTTTGTCTAGCTAACATTCTGACTCAGTGCTAAGGATACGGTGCTTTAATTAAGGTTCAACACACATGTTGGATGGCAGAAGATACGAGTTGGATGGTGGTTTCCATAGGGTGTTCTTACTTGAAACTGAAGTATGCAGTACGTTTGTTAAGCTTTCATGCACATTTTGCACAGGCTTCCACCTTCAGGACACAAGATTGGAAGACCTTTTCTCTATGGTGTTCTCCCTGAGAGTTATGTAGATGGCAGTTTCCTGAAGGTTCAACACACATATTGGAAAATGCTTCTCTATTCATGAATCAGTATGCTAATTCTAGGTTGCATTCTCTCTACACAGCCTTGGTTCTCAGAACGATTAAGTAGATGGCACTTTGGGCTTTCACACGGGCTTTTTGAAAGGTTTCCATTTTCATGACAGAGATGTGAGGTGAGAGATGGTTTCTATATGGCATTCTTACATAGAGTTAAGTAAAGGGCATTAGCTTTATGCTTTCGTGCACACTTCTGCAGAAGCTCCCATCTTCATGAGAGAAGATCCATGAGATGCAAGGTGCTTTCTATACTGCAGTCCTCCTTAGCATCAGGCATATGGCCTTTTATTTATTTTTTTATTATTATTTTTAATAATATTTTTTTGTTATGTTAGTCACCATACAGTACATCCCCGGTTTCTGATATAAAGTTTGATGAGTCCTTAGTTGCATATAACACCCAGTGCACCATGCAATACGTGCCCTCCTTACTACCCATCACCAGCCTATCCCATTCCCCCACCCCCCACCCCTCTGAAGCCCTCAGTTTGTTTCTCAGAGTCCATAGTCTCTCACGCTTCATTCCCCCTTCTGATTACCCCCCTTTCTTTATCCCTTTCTTCTGCTACCGATTTTCCTACTTATGTTCCATAGATGAGTGAAACCATACAACAATTGTCTTTCTCTGCTTGACTTATTTCACTTAGCATTATTTCCTCCAGTGCCGTCCATGTTGCAGCAAATGTTGAGAACTCGTTCTTTTTGATAGCTGAGTAGTATTCCATTGTATATATGGACCACAACTTCTTAATCCAGTCATCTGTTGAAGGGCATCTCGGCTCCTTCCATGATTTAGCTATTGTGGACAATGCTGTTATGAACATCGGGGTGCATATGGCCCTTCTCTTCACTACGTCTGTACCTTTGGGGTAAATACCCAGGAGTGCAATGGCTGGGTCATAGGGTAGCTCAATTTTTAACTTTTTAAGGGACCTCCACACTGTTTTCCACAGTGGTTGTACCAACTTGCATCACCACCAACAATGTAGGAGGGATCCCCTTTCTCCACATCCTCTCCAACAATTGTTTCTTGCCTTGTCAATTTTTGCCATTTTAACTGGTGTAAAGTTGTTTCTCACTGTGGTTATGATTTGAATTTCCCTAATGGCTAATGATTTTGAACATTTTTTCACGTGTCTGTTAGCCATTTGTATGTCATCATTGGAAAAGTGTCTGTTCATATCTTCTGCCCATTTTATGATTTGTTCATTTGTTTCTCATGTATTGAGTTTGAGAAGTTCTTTGTAGATCTTGGATACCAGTCTTTTTTCTGTAGTGTCATTTGCAAATATCTTCTCCCATTCGGTGGGCTGCCTCTTAATTTTTTTTACTGTTTCCTTGGCCGTGCAGAAGATTTTTATCTTGACGAAGTCTCACAATTTCATTTTATCTTTTGTTTCTCTTGCCTTTGGTGATGTGTTATGAAAAAGGTTGCTTTGGCCGATGTCATAGAGGTTGCTGCCTATGCTCTCCTGTAGGATTTTGATGGATTCTTGGCTCACATCGAGGTCTCTCATCCATTTGGAGTTTATCTTTGTGTATGGTGTGAGAGAGTGGTCAAGTTTCATTCTTTTGCATGTAGCTGTCCAATTTTCCCAGCACCATTTATTGAAGAGACTGTCTTTATTCCACTGGATGTTTTTTCCTGAATTATCAAAGACTAGCTGCCCAAAGAGCCGAGGGTCCATTTCTGGGTTCTCTATTCTGTTCCACTGGTCTTTGTGTCTGTTTTTGTGCCAGTACCATGCTGTCTTTGTGATCACAGATTTGTAGTACAGCTTGAAATCCTGCATTGTGATGCCCCCTGCTTTGTTTTTCCTTTTCAACAATTCCTTTGCCTTCAGGGCCTCTTCTGGTTCCATACAAATTTAAGGGCTGTTTGTTCCAGTTCTTTGAAAAGTGTCATTGTATTTTGATC
>NW_024424452.1:62031348-62041902 GCF_017311325.1 Ursus maritimus
TTGGGATAGCATTGAAAGTGTAGCTTCTCTGGGTAGCAAGGACATTTTAACTATGTTAATTCTTCCGATCCATGAGCATGGAGTATTTTTCCATTTTTTTGTGTCTTCCTCAATGTCTTTCAAGAGTGATTGTAGTTCCTAGAATATAGATCGTTTACGTCGCTGGTTAAGTTAATTCCGAGATAACGTATGATTTTTGGTGCTATTGTACATGGAATGGATGCCCTAATTTCTCTTTCTTCAGTCTCATTGTTCGTGTATAGAAATGCAACTGATTTCTGAGCATTGATTTTGTATCCCACCACATTACTGAATTACTCTATAACTTCTAGTAGTTTGGGGGTGGATTCTTTTGGGTTTTCCATATAGACTATCATGTCATCTGCGAAGAGAGACAGTTTGACTTCTTCTTTGCTGATTTGGATACCTTTTATCCTTTTTTGTTGTCTGATTGCTGTTGCAAGGACTTCTAGTACTATGTTAAATAATAATAATGGTCAGAGTGGGCATCCTTGTCGTGTTCCTAATCTTAAGGGAAAGGCTTCAGCTTTTCCCCATTGAGAATGATATTTGCTGTAGGCTTTTCATAGGTTGTTTCTATGAGATTGAGGAATGTACCCTCTATCCCTACACTCTGAAGGGTTTTAATCAGGAAAGGATGGTGTATTTTATCAAATGCTTTTTCTGCATCTCTTAGAGGATCATATGATTTTTGGCTTTTTTCTTGTTGATATAATCTATCACACTGATCAATTTGTGAATATTGAACCACCCTTGCATCCCAGGGATGAATCCCACTTGGTCATGATGGATAATCTTTTTAATGTACAGTTGGATCCTATTAGCTAGGATCTTGTTGAGAATTTGACACCCATATTCATCAGGGATATCGATCTGTAATTCTCCTTTTTGATGGGGTCTTTGATATAGTCCTTTCCTTATGCTTTCATACACACTTCTGAAAAAACCTTCCATGTTCATGGGCAGAAGAAGAGTTGGGAGATGCTATCTTTCTACTGTTCTGATTCTGTGTGTTAAGAATATGGCCCTTTCCCTGTGCTTTCATACACACTCTTAAAAATCCTTCCATCTTCATGATAGAAGATATGAGGCAGAGGAAGAATTCTATATGATGTTCCTACTGAGAGTTACGTGTGTGGCACTTCCCTTAAGATTCAACACACAGACTGGGGAAACGCGTGTATCTTCAGGAGTCACGGTGTTAGTTAGATGTTGCATTCTATCTACACCACCTTGGCTCATAGCATTAATTAGATAGAACTCTCCACATGCTTTCACCGACACTTGTGCAAATGCCTCCATCTTCATGACAGAAGGTGTGAGTTGGAAGCGGGTTTTGATGTGGTTTTCTTACTTAAGAAGTAAGAGAGCTTAAAGTTGAAATTTTAAATAAAAAGGAATAAAAAAGCAAATAGAACTACAAAAACAAAACAGCAAAACTTAGAACTATAAGAAAACAATACTCATTTTAAAAAGTGTGACCATGAATCCAGTACCTGAATCAAGAGAGGACATAGAGTTGTTGCTATTGTTTTCCCAGATGGTAGAGACTGAACATACTCTTATGCTGATTTTGGTTGAAGATCTAGATGAATAAAGATAAATTTGATAATATAAATTACAGAAGAGGAAAAAAGCAGATGGAATTTAGCTCATGGGGAATGAGGTAGGTCTTTGAAAGGAGAAAGAATATTCCTTTTCAATTAGCAAGGACGAAGAAAACTGATGTTACAGGAATGAAGAGTGGTGTATGGATTTTGATCTAGAAAAGAAACAGAAAAGTGATAGGCTATTTTGAAATATTTGTAGGAGAAAGTACATTTTTCCTTTTGTTGTATAATTTATACATAAACAGCAGCATGTTTTTATAGATACCATAATTGATGGCCCACAGCTAATATTCACTAACAGAAATGTTGTTTATGCCTGAATGAAATAAAAGAAGCCCAAATAAAAACCTGGACTTATGTGTTGTTTTGAAAAATTGCAAGTATTCTTTTGGTTATTCTAAAAGTCCCACAGTAACAATATTTTTGAAAATTACAATCCTAAGACAACTTAAGTTGTTTAATTTTCTTTGGCTAGATCCATTATAAGAAATCTACAGCCCTGTATGGACTACTCCAATCTCTGCTACGTACCACTGCCTTCTACTCTTTAAAATCTTTGACTCCTACCCATAATGTTCATCCATAAAGTACATGGGAAACTCTGAGGTAGGGAAAGAAAAGTGCCTGTTGGTGAGGCAGGGAGGGAATAGCAGTGCTCTCTTCTCATCTCAAGAAATCAAACACCAATGTGTGAGAGTTCGGAGGAAGGAAAAATTACCTACAGTGTTCTTTGATAAGGCCCTTATAGCTCAACACTATAAAACAGAAATAGCTATCATCTCCTGTGAACTCTGTGGGTAGTCAGACTGAAATTTGTAAGGCTGAAGGGTACATTAGCAATAATGGTCATTTGTAGCCCCATGATCATAATACTGTAACAGTGGACTTAAGTTCTAAACCCTGAAAAATTAATGTTAGACTTATTTTCCCATATAGTGACATATTTTCCCTTTTGTTATGGTTTCAATAATATTTTAATGGGTATTTAGAGAGGAGTAGGTCACCAATCAATATGTCAAACTAATGCCATTTTAACCTGAGTATTGACAGTACGACTCCTACCATTTTACCCATTTTTTTTTCCTTCTAGGCACTCCATACCCTGTATCTCTCTTCATAGAATACATGTCTAAAGATAAGGCACAGAGAGAAAGAAATGAGGAGGGNNNGAAAGAGGAATGGGGGAGAGGGAGAAAGGGAGAGAGAAGTGGGAATGGATTCTTGAAACTCATCATTTAAGAATGAACTTATTACCCTCAGATGATGGATTTGAAAAACAAAGAAACGCAATATTTGCAACAAGAAAACTTCCTCCCCCCCACATACTACTCTTGCTGCAGGCAGGAAAGAGGAATTCTGAGTGGAAGCAATGAAGGAAGGAGGCTGTAGGCTCAGAAGAGTGGGATAGGACTATCAGGGTCTTTGTGGACAGAAATGGAAAGACTATCATCAGATGCCCCAGTTGTTACGTCTGTGAGTCCATCACTACGCCTGAGAGCTCACACGGTTCCCACAGAATCTCCTTATTCATGGTAACACTTAACACTGCCTGAATTTGAGAAGCTACCTGGATTGTCTTACCAACTAGCTGGCTCCAGCTCCAAAGCTGATCATCCATCAACTGCTAAAGTCTAAGATACACACCATGCCCCAGGACCTGAGTCCGTTTCTACCTCCTCCATGTATTAAAGTTTTTCCATCACTGAGGAGATTCATAAGTCCTCGAGAAAAAGAATGGACTCCTAAACATCTACTCTTACACTCAGAATAGTGTCTCTAATTCTCAAGCAGTAATTAAGTCCTCCAAACTCTGTGATATGGAAGGAGAATCCCTGCTGGCATCCCTACTTCCCAAACCAGTATTTGATCAAATTAATTGGCACTAGCCAGAGATCTTTCCCTGAACTAGCACAGGGATAAACTATATTCTTTTTATACAAGTTGAGGAAAATGGATATAATTCTGAGAGCAATTGGCAGCACTTGCTGTATTTCAAACAGGACAGAGAAGCAGGTTTTTTTTTTTTTAATTTTAGGAATATCACTCTGACTGCAGTGTGGAAAATAGAAATGGTAAGTGAGGTTAGGAGACAGTCGAAGTAGTAGAAGGACCTGGGGGAACGTCTCTGTAATTACAATGACAGTATGTAAACTTGAACAAGCTTCTTACCTTCTTGAAAGTTTATTTAACAAATGAAAATAATAATCGACACATAATTATGTTGTGAGATTTCAATTACATTGTTCCTATGACCACCTGACATTGTGCTAGCTGAATATAAGCTTCTGCCATCAAAGTGTTAGTTCCCTAAGGGGAGCATGCACAACTATTTTTTAATATAGATGTCTTCCTTTACATTCATAATAAGTACTTAAATGCTTCTTCAGTCAAGGATGACTACCTATGTGTGTAATATTTATCAATGTATAAATAATACTGTTTAATATAGGCTTAATTACTGTGAGCTTCTAAAGTTTTAAAAATATATTTTGTTTTATGTAATGGCTTTTCGTAAGAACGCACCACCTAGAGTACATACCTGTGTTTATAATTAATAAAATATGTGAGGATGGTATATTTTTAGAAATAGTTTTGGATGCATAAATGTATGACATGTACAGGTCTAAGATCAATGGGAAGATATGTAAATGGAAAACATTGATTCATGAATATATGTAATGCCCAGATATCACAATGCACTGAAGGTTATAATTGTTTAATTCTAATATATAACCATTAATCAAATTTCCCTTATGACATTATTTTTAATACACTTACATAATTAATGGCTTTAGTATCATCCCCTAAACTTCCTTGTTGTAATGCTTAATATTCCAAGCTTAGATGAAAACTTTTGGAAGGAAAAGAAAAAAACTTTTAATTTGAAACTTTGGGAGTATTATTCATTATTGTCTATCATTTGAATAAGTAATTTGTTTAAAAGTATATTTTTTAAATAGATTTTAAATAAAGTATTGATGCACCTGCAAAAGAAACTCAATGAATTGCATTGACAATTTAATCCAAAATTCATTTTTTGCGGAAGGACCAGGCAAACAATAATCATAAATTTAGAAATAGGAGTTAGCTATCAAGATCTATGATGGTTTATTAAAACAAATTTCCCATATATAACATTAGGTTAACTTCTAAGTATAGAAATTTCTTAAGTCTTGGGACACCTGGCTCGGTTGGTTAAGCATCTGACTCTGGATCTCAGTTCAGGTCTTGATCTCAGGGTTGTGAGTTCAAGCAAGAAATCTTTTAAGGCTAAACTATAGGTGCCTTTTTAAAAACAGTATGGTTTCAATTTAATAAAATAAATTTGTGTACTAGTGGTGTGAAAGAGTATTTTATTCCATACAAGTAAACTATTGTTTCTAATACCAAACAAACCTCATGTATTGTTAATAGAAGGGTTTGAAATATTCATTCTTTAGTTATCATTTGTATGTTTTCTATCTAATAAGAAGGAGTCAACACAGCGGTTTAGAGTAGAATCAAACTGTCCAATTCCACACCTAGCTGAGGGATCCAGGGGAACGAAGAATATCTGTGCCTCAATTTGCTCATTTCTAGGAAGATAATAAAGACACTTATTTCATAAAACTGTTGGAAAGATAAAATAAGTTCATATATATAAAGCCCTTAGAACTGTATCACTCACACACACACACACACACACACACAGAACTTTATATTAATAACCTATGATTATTTTTAATGGTCCATGTAATATAGTTAATGATACCACAAAGAGTCTCACAAATCTAGCAATCAAGCTAGAGAAGAGCACATGAAAACAATTTATTTTCACGTCATGTGCCATGAAAATTAAGCAGACATCCTATGGCATACACATGCTAATTATTATCAACATTACTCATTAAACCATCAATATTTTAGCTAATTCACCGTGAAAGGAAAAAAGTTCAGAAGTTTGATCCCATAACACATTTTGACTCCCACAGTGTCAGATGATGGTTTTCAGCTCCAGCTGTGGCATAGCTATTAAGTTGTTTGGCATAAAGTAATTTATGAAGATTTTTAATGGGAAAACAGTAGATTATTGCATGGTTTTTTACCCAATCCAACTAAACTTGCATCTTTTTCATTTTGCACTAATGCACAATCAGATAATCACTTTACTGACCAAAATGACACTGGTAATTATGCAGATTAAACATTTTATTGAAATAGTATTCACTCATACATCCTGAATGTTATACATTACTGTTTTGAAATTAAAACTTTTGGCTCAGGACACAAGAAAAATCCTTTCAAACTGGCTTTCACTAAATAGAAATTCAGAGCCAAGGTGTCTTCAGAGCTGGTTATCTCAGTAGTACAATGATGGCATCAAGGACCCAGATTATTTCTCCTTCTGTTTTAGTATCAGGGTCCCAGCGTTGCCCTCAGTCTGGCTCCTTTCATAGACAAGGTAATTACGGAGATTACATCAAGACATACTAATTACCTGAGGCAGAATAGGAATTAGTTTTCTTAGGTCTCTCCTTAAACAAGAGAAGAAAATCTGACCAGTAATACTGGCAGACTTGTCTAGATAGCTCATTGGCCAGAAGTGGATCCCGTGCTAACCCCTAAACCAATCACTGGCAAAGGGAAGAGGAACATCCTTGCCTTAGAATCAACCACGCTTTACATCTGAACAAAAAGTAGGTGTCATCTTTCCCTCAGACACTTGGTAGAAGGATGAATGAATTATTAAAAAGAGGATTATAGTGCTAAAAGTAAAAGGGAATGAACATTGGTTAGGCAATAGTGCCTGCTTGAATAATCAGGAACATCTTTCTCTTCAAAAGTTATGCACTACCTTGTACACAAACTGCATATATACAGATGAATACTGTTAGGCTTTGCTAAAGCCATTTGTAGTATAATCTATCAAATTGATATAAAAGAATTAGTAAATTTCAGAGAAATGCATAATTTCTTTAATTCATTCTCCATCTTTTTTAACTTGACACAGAAGTGGGTAATTTAGTATATACCAGACCTGAGTCTGGTGATATACCCAAATAAATAAAACACATATGGTAGACATATGATGCTAATAAGCTTAAAGCCATAAGTTGAACATTAAATAAATATACATATAAAGATATAATTGGAGTTAAGATAAATGAAGGATAATGACCAGATACTATCAGAGAGAATATTGTTTGGGGTGGGGAGGGGTGGGAAAGAGATACGTTGGATTGTGTGATCTGGAGGATCTTGAGGGGGTCTAACTGAGAAAATGATACCTGAGTCCTGAAAGATGAGTAGGGATTGACATACATTCTCTTCTTGGCCAAACTCTATAGTCAGGCTCCCCTGAACTTTTCAACAAGGTCTACTTTCATGCTCTTCCAATTTTAGCCAGACTTTTGATAAGTCAGTTTAACCAAAAGCCCCACCTTCAAAATCTGATCAGTTTCCACAGTTTTCACCATCCCTCAGGTGATATCTCATTACTCCTGTCTGCTTTCTGCAAGTCACCCTTAGCCCAGTTTCGCTAGAATCCTCCCTTACCCCTTATGTTTCGTCTTAGTGATTCCACTTAGTAATTCTCCATCAACTGAACCCTGTCTTGCTCCTTGCCTATACATTGCTTTTTGCCCATGCTGTGTTTATTCAGAGTTAAACCTGATCTCTCCTACTGCAAAATTCCATTGCAGTGGTCTTTATACCTATCATGACAGCTCTCCCCTTGAATAATATCTGTCTTACTGTGCCCTAATAATGCTGTGGAATACATTTAAAAATTTTTTTAATTTATTTTTTTAATTATAATAATATTTTTTTATTATATTATGTTAGTCACCATACAGTACATCCTTGGTTTTTGATGTAAAGTTCCATGATTCATTAGTTGCGTATAACACCCAGTGCACCATGCAATACATATTTTTTTAACAGTATTCACCATGTAAAAAATGGCAGGCAGCATCCCTACAAGAGACCACTCTCTACAATGACTCATAAGGAAGAATGAACTTATATGTATACAGAGCAAGTAATTAAAAAGAGAAAATTTTACAGTTATCAGAAATCATAGTTTAGAGTTCTTTAGTAAGCTCCTTTTAAATTTTAAATGATTAAATCTTTTGTTTGTTATAAATACATTTATTTGTAACATAATACTATTAAAATATATATAGCTATTTTTTCCTTTTAGCTAGAGAAGCATCAAACTCATGAAAAAGACAAAATTTACAAATAGAAAATATTTGAAGTCTTGTGATTTCAGCAAAATTATGCATGTTGATTATTAGCATTTGAAGAATGCTTTTATATTCAGATTAATATAGCACAATGAAATCTTTCTAAAATTATCAACTGAATGGGATTTACAATGACACTACTTTGAATATTATTCATCTTCGAAAGGCATTCACAGTGATTGCTACTTTTCGTAGAAACCATATATATTCGCCTCAATGCTTACACTGTTTTATCATTTCACAAAAGGAAAAATTAATATGGAGTAGTTAATAACATGCATAATTTTACATTTTATATTTGTGACAGATCAGAAAATGTTACATTGTGACAGACCCAGGACTCCTGATTATTATAACCATGAAAAAAAATTCTTTAATTCTATGATTCATGATGTTTGTCCTAGAAACAACAACAACAAAAATAATACAAGGGAAAAAGAATTCTTTTAACACTCTGTGACTAATCCATTGGATTAGAATTTCCGCAGTTCTGCTTCTATCTTTTCTGTGACCCTAGGAAAAGTTTGAATTACCAAAAGCCTTGATTTACTCACCATCTTTCTAAAATATAAGCTGTAGATGGACAGGAATGTTCACTTTACTCACTGATATATCCCAAGCACCTAGAGTCCAGCCAGCCCTTTTAAGATCTCAATACTAAGAAAGTGAAACTCTTTTAAGTTTAAGAAAATGAAACTCTTTTGAGTTTCTATGACTATTAAATAATATTGTGCATTTAAGTGCTTTTGAAAAGTGCTGATAGTAGGTGCTTACTAGATATGGTTTTATCAAATAACACTTCCAAATGTGAAATATCTAGACATTGGCCTTTAGAATTAGAATATGTATTATTATAAATAAATATAGTTTTTCCCCCAGATTAGTAAGGATAGCAATTTTACTCAAAATACTTTAGCATGTATTCACTTCAAAATAGTTTTCAAAGAGAAAAAAAAATGTTCATACAAGAAAAAAATCAGCCATGTGTTTTGCAAACATTAATAACCATGGTAGGCTAGTTTAAGTAACTGAGTCATACATTTTGTTTATTCATAAGGTCATAATCCATCTATTGATAACATTTCCTGAAAACAAAAGGGGTTAAAAGATTCAAGCACAGTCATGAATAATTAAGCTACTGTAATTTAGAGTAAGAAAAGAGATACTATAGGTTGATTCATTGGGGTAAACATGTTGAAGAAAATTAAAACAATGTTAAATGAAGAGCTATCAGTGAAACTAGGGATGGTTATTTTGAACAAAATTTTAAAATGATTCTTGTACCCAATTTCCATGTGTGGGGGATTTCCCCACAATGCCCCACCACCAACAAACAATTCTCTGACACCAGCTGGGTATCCTGTAATTCGACTCAATTCTGACTATCCATCCAGAGATAGCATCAGATCCCACAAGTTAAGGGTTCAGTCTCACAAGACTGTTTCCCCCTTACACACACTTCAGATGCCAGTCACAAGTCTAGGTTGTGACCTGTGCTTCTGAGTGACCGGAGACAAAATTGGAGATTCCAACAATCCCCTTCTCTCTGGTATGATTAATTAATTTACAGAAACACTTCACTTACTAGATTACCAGGTTATAAAATGATATAATTCAGGAATAGCCAAATGGAAGAGAGGCATAGGGCAAGGTATGGGGAAAGGGCATGGAGCTTCCAAGCTCTCATCGGGTGTACCACTTCCCCACAAATCTCCAGGTGTTCACCAAACAACAAGCTCTCCAAACCCAGTCCTCTTGGGTTCTTGATGGAGCCTTCATTACATAGGCATGATTGATTAAATCATTGGCCATTGCTGATTGACTCAAACCCCCTCCCTTGATAATTGCTCTCAGCAAGTTACAGCCTTTTAAGCATCAGTAAACTTCAAGAAAAAAATATATCTTTTTTAGTTTTAAACTCCAGAAAATCATATAGACAGACCATGAGGGGTCATACATAAAATGAGATACATTTCCCCAACACTATCCCCCCCCTTTTTTTGCACACTGCTTCTTCACATCAATCCTTCTGAACATCCTTTGTTCCTTTCCATCTTCTAAGGAAAGACCTCTAAGTCTTGGGATAACTCAAGACTCAGTCTGAGAACCTCTCTTCTTCTCCATTTATTATTACCCCCCAGGTAATCTGACACAAGCTTTAATACCTTCTTGAATAGGTCACCTCTACTGTTATACCCCTACGTTTCCCATAAATTCCAAAATCCCTATTTGTCATCTTCACCTGGATTTCTAACAGACATTTAAAAGCAAGTATACCAAAAACCCTAGATTTTTGCCTCCAAACTGACTTTTCTATTGAAGCTCCTATGAGTTATATCACAATTCCCAAAACTTGGTATTATCCGATTGGTTTCTTTCACATGGACTCCAAAAAAGTCAGCCAAGAAATGCTGGCTACCCTCTCAAGAATTTCACCACTATTAACTGCAGACCAAGCTACTATTATCTCTCATCTTGAACTGGCTTTCTTGTTTCCTTTCTTGCAAGGCAAGTTAATTTCTACTTGGCAGTAGGAATGATACTTTATAGTGTAAGCTGCACCACAATTATGGTCAAAGCTATTATTTATTTCCATAAAATAAAACTCAAAAGTCTTGCCTATGGTCTATGAGTCCCTCCATGATGAACTTCTATCAGATTTCTGACCTTATCTTCTCTGTCCCTCACCCTCTTTC
>NW_024424452.1:62041909-62045590 GCF_017311325.1 Ursus maritimus
CCCTCTCCCCTTCTATTTGTTCTATATTTTTGGCCTCTTGGCTTTTTACTCAAACAGAGAAAGCATGCTTCCTACTCAAGATTTTTGCAACTGATGTTCTCTCTTCCTTAAAACCTCTTCTTCCAACTATGTCATAAAGAAAAGTGAAATTTTATAAAACAGATAAAAAGGAGTTACTGTTATTTTAGACAGAGTGGTCAAGAGAAAATTAACTGGTTAGTTGAATTTTTAAAGAGACACATTTGAGTGATATTATATCTATAAATATATCTTTTATATTTACATTGAAAACTTCATCACAGTGCTCATCTAGCTGGCTTCATTTTCATATTTTAAGTTCCCCTTTTTGAAAGTGAGAAACTTTACTCCCATTGTTGTTAATATAAAGTTACTTTTTCTAAAATCAGTCCTACTCTATACAACCAATCCCCTATGCCCATGCAGTTACCTTCTTCACTACACTATGCTCCAACTGTTTACCCTTCCATCTCCATCTCCAGATTACCTGCTTGGGTTCTGACACCCCTGCCGGACTTCCTCCCTCCATAATACCCCACTTCACCTTGTATGTACCCATCAGCCTTTTTATCAAGGCTTTCTGGGCTTGCTGAAGCTCCAACACCTGCTCAGGTCTGCCTACCACCGTTCCTCATCCACTATCCTCATGTGGATATTATTTTGCTTGCCTTCTCATTAATGATTTTAATGAGAAGTAGATTTTAAATGCTATCATGCAGAGATGAGAATAATCACCAAATCTGTTAGGGTCAGAACTCTCCTCATTTAAAAAGAGGAATTGCAAATAAAAAACACCATTATAGAACCAGTGAAAGCAGTTTGAAACATGAAGTAATAGAGAATTTTTTACTCAAGATGTAATGAGAAGGATATGGATTATAAACTAGAGATAGCCAAATATAATTTTATTATACTTTTGCAC
Organism: Ursus maritimus; assembly: GCF_017311325.1. Lineage (NCBI taxonomy): Eukaryota > Metazoa > Chordata > Mammalia > Carnivora > Ursidae > Ursus > Ursus maritimus. Next base: position 62,042,850 of record NW_024424452.1, read on the forward strand.
TGTGTTCCCCTAAAAATCTCTTTTTTTAATGTACTTTATGAAATAAGCTGATATGAAAGACAACTGAGACAGATGAAATGAACCAGACGAGAAATAAAACAAATAAAGAGAATGCTGATTGAAATGGAAAGGATGTAATGAACCTAAAAATCCAATGTTAAAAAAAATCTAACAACTGAAACTCCCCAAATTGAATCAATAAGTGTATTAGGAAAAATTCCTTTTGAGAAAACACCCTCAACCTTGTCAATACCTCTGATGAAGTTGTGAATTTTATTCTCTTACGTGTCTACCACAACATCCCCCCTTCCCATTACTCCAAGGTGGCGAGCATGTGACAGGACTAGTCAATCATAATGCCCTACTCTGACAAAAACCGAATACTATAAGTCATGCAAATATCATCCCATCAGGGGCAATTAAAGGTCTTCTGTGGAATTCTTACTTGGAAGCTTAGGGAAAAAAATTCAACTGCATTTGGAAAGCAAAAAAGCTTATGGTTCTATTGATAGTCATACAAAGGTTCCTCTGCTCTGAGAATAACAATCAAGAATGCATAAGATATAAAAGATGAATTGAAAGAGAGAGTATGTAGTATGTCTTTGTTCCAGCTCCTGAATCCCTGGGTGCTCAGTTACTTTGGGTCTGTTACGCAGCCAATATATGCTGTCCATTGCATACTTCCTCCTCTTTTCCATTCCTCCCCAAAAGCTTTTCTTATTTACTTCTCAGAGTTTATTCCTCACAATGGAGGTTGAAAATGCTAAGTATCTTCTCAGCCTCAATTCAGCTACAAATATGGGCAGAATCCTGGTGTATGGCCCAAGGAGAAATCTGATAAAATAAGAGAAATTTCAAAAGCTCTGCCCTGTTTTAACATGGTTTGAATATTGTCTAAGAATGATTGGATACCGGAAAGAGTGATGAAGAGATCAAAAGAATTATAGAAAAACTAACTCAGCCTTGACATCTTCGAACTCCTGAATACCTCTGAGACCTACAAATCTGGAAATTGTGTTTGGTATAAGAAAATGAAGCCTATATTATTTAAGCACTGCTAAAGAGATATTCTATTACATACAGCCAATTGACTACCAAATGATATGCCAGTTCATTTATTTTAGGCTAAAAACAGAATCCTACCGAAGGGGAGCAGAATTTGTCACCCTAAAATATGACTTTTTGGCATAAGGATTATTATAGGCTGGTTATTTTTAAAAAACAGCAGCATGAGAGAAGCTCTGAAAAGCAAGTTAAAGTTATCAAATTGTAAAAACAACCTTTTAGATTCTTTGGCTGGTCCAATAATTATGTTGATACAAAAACAATAGGAGAAGAACAAATAAAAGTTTAGTAATATGTATACCTCCTGTATTCATTGGAAAACCGAAGAAAATAACTCCCTGAAATGGCTCGAGCCACCACCTTAAATATCATCTCCAGCTGAAGACAAAAGACATTGGTGGGGACTGAAGGAGGCCGGTTATGGGAGGTGAGGGGGGACCATATTTTGCCACACCAAGATATGCCTGTTTGGCATATGATTAATTTAAACTGGCTGTTTTTAGAGAACTTCTGAAAACTGAGTAGAAGTTACCCTTGGTACTGGTACAAAAACAGACACATAGACCAATGGAACAGAATAGAGAAGCCAGAATAGACCCTCGGCTCTTTGGGCAACTAATCTTTGATAAAGCAGGAAAAAACATCCGGTGCAAAAAGACAGTCTCTTCAATAAAAGGGTGCTGGGAAAATTGGACAGCTACATGCAAAAGAATGAAACTTGACCACTCTCTCACACTATACACAAAGATAAACTCCAAATGGATGAAAGACCTTGATGTGAGACAGGAATCCATCAAAATCCTACAGGAGAACATAGGCAGCAACCTCTATGACACCGGCCAAAGCAACCTTTTTCATGACACATCTCCAAAGGCAAGAGAAACAAAAGATAAAATGAACTTGTGGGACTTCATCAAGATAAAAAGCTTCTGCACAGACAAGGAAACAGTCAAAAAAAACCTTAAGAGGCAGCCCATGGAATGGGAGAAGATATTTGCAAATGATGCTACAGATAAAAGACTGGTATCCAAGATCTACAAAGAACTTCTCAAACTCAATACACAAGAAACAAATAAATCCTAAAATGGGCAGAAGATATGAACAGACACTTTTCCAATAATGACATACAAATGGCTAACAGACACATGAAAAAGTGTTCAAAGTCATTAGCCATCAGGGAAATTCAAATCAAAACCACACTGAGATACCACCTTACACCAGTTAGAATGGCAAAAATTGGCAAGGCAAGAAACAACAATTGCTGGAGAGGATGTGGAGAAAGGGGATCCCTCCTACATTGTTGGTGGGAATGCAAGTTGGTACAGCCACTCTGGAAAACAGTGTGGAGGTCCCTTAAAATGTTAAAAATTGAGCTACCCTATGATCCAGCCATTGCACTCCTGGGTATTTACCCCAAAGATATAGACGTAGTGAAGAGAAGGGCCATATGCACCCCAATGTTCATAGCAGCACTGTCCACAATAGCTAAATCATGGAAGGAACTGAGATGCCCTTCAACAGATGACTGGATTAAGAAGTTGTGGTCCATATATACAATGGAATATTACTCAGCTATCAAAAAGAACGAGTTTTCAACATTTGCTGCAACATGGATGGCACTGGAGGAGATAATGCTAAGTGAAATAAGTCAAGCAGAGAAAGACAATTATCATATG
>NW_024424452.1:62045600-62067076 GCF_017311325.1 Ursus maritimus
TTTTCTAGGGATACGTTCTCCCTGCCCTAGTCCCCGTGGGCATGAGCTGGCTTCCTCCTTCATCTGGGGGCTCAGAGAATACCGATGCCCTGATCCCAGGGTGATGACCTGGGTTTTGCTAACATGTGAAGGCCTGCATTCTGCCATTACTCTCCGCCCAACAGGGGCGTAACTCTTAAGAAAAGGAGAGTTGACATTGTGTGCCTGTGCCCTCAAGTGTGTCAGTGGCACACATATCTGATAGGTATGCAGCCTGAGACTGTGTCCTGGGTACTCATGTACCCTTATAAATCTAAATGTCTGTTTCTTTTTTTTTTCTTTTTTTTTTTTATTATATTATGTTAGTCACCATACAGTACATCCCTGGTTTTTGATGTAAAGTTCGATGATTCATTAGTTGCATATAACACCCAGTGCACCATGCAATACGTGCCCTCCTTACTACCCATCACCAGCCTATCCCATTCCCCCACCCCCCTCCCCTCTGAAGCCCTCAGTTTGTTTCTCAGAGTCCATAGTCTCTCATGCTTCATTCCCCCTTCTGATTACCCCCCCTTTCTTTATCCCTTTCTTCCCCTACCAATCTTCCTAGTTCTTATGTTCCATAGATGAGAGAAATCATATGATAATTGTCTTTCTCTGCTTGACTTATTTCACTTAGCATTATCTCCTCCAGTGCCGTCCATGTTGCAGCAAATGTTGAGAACTCGTTCTTTCTGATAGCTGAGTAATATTCTATTGTATATGCAAAACACATCTTTATTTTGTGAGGGCCATTAACATTATTTTATTCATGAAATTTCAATATTAGATACATGGAATACACTATTGTTAGAATAAATTTAGATGTCTCAGTAATTATCACCTTTGATTGCACTTAGAATAAGCATTGGAAAGATGAATGAAGGAGATGACATAATGGCAAAATCTTTGCAATTTGTTTTAGTAATGGTTGGTAAACCAGGGATAATGTTAAGTAAAACAGATTTACATTAATCATACAAAGGGTGATTTTTCAGTTATTATCAATTAAAATAATAATATGGACTCTGAGAAACAAACGGAGGGCTTCAGAGGGGAGGAGGGTGGGGAATGGGATAGGCTGGTGATGGGTAGTAAGGAGGGCACGTATTGCATGGTGCACTGGGTGTTATATGCAACTAATGAATCATCGAACTTTACATCAAAAACCAGGGATGTACTGTATGGTGACTAACATAATATAATAAAAAAAAAAAAGAAAAAAAAAAGAAACAGACATTTAGATTTATAAGGGTACATGAGTACCCAGGACACAGTCTCAGGCTGCATACCTATCAGATATGTGTGCCACTGACACACTTGAGGGCACAGGCACACAATGTCAACTCTCCTTTTCTTAAGAGTTACGCCCCTGTTGGGCGGAGAGTAATGGCAGAATGCAGGCCTTCACATGTTAGCAAAACCCAGGTCATCACCCTGGGATCAGGGCATCGGTATTCTCTGAGCCCCCAGATGAAGGAGGAAGCCAGCTCATGCCCACGGGGACTAGGGCAGGGAGAACGTATCCCTAGAAAAAGAAGGCAGATAGAGGGAATGTGCTTGAGCTTTGTCTCTAAGACCCTAGCACACGCCTCCTTGTCCCATCAAACTTCAACTGGAAAAGATAAACTTATTAAGAAATGTAAGGAAGGCCTTCTGAGTGTGCAGTCAGTGCGACTATGGAGTTCTCATGCCCAGGAGGCCAGTTCTGCCCAGAAGCCAAACTGAACAAACTCCCAGCTGTCAAAGCTGGAACAACTTGAGCAACAAAATAAATATTAAAATACTGGAATATAACACAAAGAATAAAATAAACATTTATGATTCCATGTTGATTTAAATAAGTAAATAGGAACAGAGGACTAATCATCCTTATAGAAAAATCACAAATAATGTATGTAGAGACATTTTCTCCAACCCATCCCCAGGGAGAGTTTAATTCACTTCCCCTTGAGTGTGGGCTGGATTTAGTGACTCAACTTCAAAAAAGAGAGTATGATAAGAAAAAATAGCAAATTTAAAGAGAAATCTGACCATAAAAACAAAAACAAAAACAAAACAAAAAAACCCCCACAGTAACACTCTAAGCAAGTGATACATGTTAATATCGCTAACAGTAAGTAGAAGGAAAGATAAGTGAATGTATCTTACAGACCAAACGTGAGAAAGAGCTTATTCATGCTAATCTTGAGAAGTACCCTATCGAGTGACTTTTTACAAAGGCAAAGAATATATAAAATTCTCTGTAAGAATAGTAAAGGGAGCATCTCATCTGTGACAGGATCCTCCCTCATTGTAGGTATTTTATCCTACAGAACTTGTTGTGATAAGGCAGAATTCCAAGGTGGTACCCTAAAATCCCAGCTTTTTGTGTTCACATACCTTCTTTTAGTTACTCAATAAAAAATGTATCAAAGTATTGCTGTAAAGGGATTTTGCAGATGTAAAAAATATCCACAATTAGTTGACATTAAAATAGGGAGATGGGCCAGACCTAGTCACATGAACCCTTTAAAAGTAGAAAGTTTTCTACAACCAGTCAGGGAAGAGTAAATGAGAGAGGTGTGTCTAGCAGAAAGTAAACATTCATATTTGAACTGCCTATGGGAGCCACAGGCCAAAGAACTATAGGCAGCCTCTAGTTGCTGAGAAGTGTCTCTGAACAGCAGCTAACCTCAATTCTATAACTACATGCAAATACATTCTTCCAATAACCAGTGAGCCCAGAAGACCATGAGTCCCAGATAGGAACTGCATCCCATCCAACACCCTGAGCAGATCCAGCTACTCCATGCTTGGACTTCTGACCTGCTGAAAAGGTAGGAAAATAAATGTGGGCTGCTTTAAGATAAAGCTTTTAGGAATTTCTTAGACAGCAGTAAAAAAACTAATGTACTCTCTATCCCCTAGGTAAACTTAGGGGAACCCATAAATTCTACACAGGATTGGGATCATGTTATATAATAGTCCACTTTATGTAGTAATCTCCATAGCTTTTAAATCTTTTCTATTAAAAATGTGTAATTTCTATCTTAGAGTTTTTTCGGTTAACTGCATCAGACTGCTATTGGGAAAATTATACAAATAGCAAAGAAAAAGCATCATAAACTATGAATAAAAGGAAAATTTTACAATATGACAAGGAATATTTGTCTCACAATGGAAGCCAAAACCATACCAAAAACTGACAGTAGGAAAACAAGACATTGTGATGGCAAAAATTACCACTTTTGTTTAAAACAGCTTTTATGTTCCAACAATTCAGCTGTAAAGAAAAACAAACACCATATAAATATTGAAAATGAAAACGAGTAACAAAATGGTGATGGCTTGTTCAAAGTAGCTTTGATATTTCAAAAACAATTCAGTTACAGAAGAAAATAATCTTACAAATATTGAAAATAAGAACACGTTATATTTTCTACTGAAGAAATATTTACTTGCCTATAAAATCCAAGAGAATGACATGAAAACTCTTAGAATTAATAAAATAATTCATATACATTTGATTAAAAAATCCTTAAGGACAGAATAAGTTATTTTCTATATATGGCATATTTGACAAGTTAGAAATATAATGGACATAAATCCTATTCATAATAGCAATAAAAATATAAAGTACCTAGGGAAAAAACTTAACATTGCAAGGTTATATGGATAAAGTTATATTGTTATGCAGACAAAAAGAAGGCAAGCATAGGAATGAATACATATTCCTAAATTTCTATAGTAAAGATTTTGATACTTTTTAAATTATTTAGTTTATATGTATATTTTTTATTTTATTAATTTTTTTTACTTCAGCTATGTCAATTTATCATTGTGAATAGTTTCAGGGCAGGCCACCCAGAATATGCCACTTGAACGTGGGCATTATTTTGACCTAAAGACAATCAAAGCCCTATAGACTCAAGAAGAGCTTTTTACCTCCCCCTTAACTGCCTGAAAGAAATTGGATAGGGGGCTGTTGCAAACATGCTATATAAAGGCACACCCATGAGTTGTGTATTTCCACAAATCTCCGCTTTATTCAATCATAAAACAAAGTTAGCATAATTGTAAGGCAGGTTCAGGATTCCAAACTCAATGCCATTTCACTGTGCATCTAACTTGGCTTCATAAAAAAGTCCCACAAAGCAAAGCACAATGCAAATTTACACCCACAAACAAGATATGGAAAGGTAAGAAGTTAAAGAATCAAACATGAAGGCAGTCCATGAGTGCTCTGTTGCTATAAGGCCTCCATCCAGTCCTGGTCAGCTCTTGGTGAGTGCTGCTTATTATGTTCAAGCAGTGGAGCCTCTCTGTTATGTTCGAGATCAGTGGGACAGAGCCTTCAGTAGTAGCTACCTTTTTGATGTGGTCAGATGTGAAAAGGGTCAACAGCTGGAGACTGACAGTTTGCTGCAAAAGTCCTCCGCTTTTAAAGGGTCTCCTGGTTATCAGTTCTGGGCGTTGTCAGTTTGTTCTGGTTTTGGTAATATCTGGTCTTTGCTGCAATGCTCTTGGCTGCTTGACAAGAGTGATTCCATCTTGCTCTCTACAAGTGCTGTACCAGGAAGAGAGCTATTGCCAGGAAAACTTGTATGTATGGCATAGCAAACATTTGTTTACTGAGCATTTGTTCTTCCCATCTTCTGGTGAATTATTTTCCTCTCCTTTGAAGACCCAGACCCCTACATCCTTCTCCTTAGCTAAGAATGGCGTGTAAGCCTCAATTGCTTGACTATTTGAGAACCTCTCAGGCCTTATGGGGCTCTGTGTGAACCAGACTAACACCTTCGTGGACAAATCAGCCATGATGACCTCTCTGTGACCTGAAGTCTTCTTAAGCACAGCCTTCTACTTCTCTTTCTTTTTGTTTAACCATACCCTTTGGCATATCCTCAGGGCATAACATCCTTGATCTGCTCTGTTGCTGTGACTGACACACACCTATTCTCAAACATTCTCCCCCAGGTAATCTCCAAGCCCGTGATTTCCAGCCTCAGGGGCTATAACAGCAGGTCTTACTGGAGGTGGGGTTGTGGAGATCTCAACTTGTAGCCAGCCAAGATAGGCATCTATAAATCTCCTTAATAAACTCTTTCCTGTCAAGCTGTACTAGTCATCCTTTTTCTTTGGTCTTATGACTCCTTTGGCCTTTGGAGGTCAATCTGTACATTCCTGTCAGTTCTCCTATAACAATAGACCACCATTATTTTGTGTTAATTATATATGTTTTTATTTATGTATGTTCTAACAAAATGTGTACTTTTATTTTATGGGAACATATTTAATTCTGTTTGTTTTATTTGATTATAGTGGACACACAATGTTACATTAGTTTCAGATATATGACATAGTAATTCAACTTCCGTATACATTATGCTATGCTCACCACGAATGTATCTACTACCTGTCACCATACAGCACTATTACAATACCATTAACTATATTCCCTATGTTGTACCTTTCATCCCTGTGATTTATTTATTCCATACCTGGAAGCCTGTATATCCCACTCCCTTCGTTTCCTGTTTTTGTTATTCTTTCTCACCTATTTTTTTCCCATAAACACAACTCTATTGCTATGTATACATCTAATTCATTGCTTCTAATTGCTGAATAATAGTTCATGGTACAACCACTATGCTTTATCTATCCATTCTCTGATGATGGAAAGTCATATTGTCTCCAAATCCCTGTGCTGCAAATAATGTTGAATGATCGTACTTTTACATATCCCCTTTGGAACTTTGGGGAATTTTTTTGGGACATACACCCTGTAACAGTATTGCTATATTATAAATATGTCTATACTTAATTTGCCCAAGTATTGGTAGATTGATTTCCAGAATAGCTGTTCTCTACACTCTGGCAAGATAGCAGCACATCAGGCTCTCAATTCCCAGTATCCACCAACGATTAAATTTTTTACCTTCTAATTTTTACCTGTCTAATATACATTAATGATATCATTTTATTTCAATTTGCAGGTCTGAATATTAATTATTTTGAACAGGTACTTGATTGTTACTATTTAAGGGTTTCCTTTTAAAAATGGCCTATCTTTACCATTTGCCTATTTTCCTCTTGAGTCTTTGTCCTCTTGTTAATTTGCAGAAGTCTTTGTACATTCTAGATATTAACCGTGTTTCAATTTAAACATTGCAAGTATCTTCTTAAATTTGTTATCTTTATATTAACCTTGTGATATGCTTTATTAAATAGAAATATTTTATTTTATTATAACCTTATTAATATTTTGCATTATGTTTTGCCTTTGAAATTTCCTATTTTAAACTGTATTTTACTGTGGTTAGAACACTTAATATGAGATCTGCTCTTTTAACAAATTATTAAGTATATAATACAGTATTGCTATCAGCATAACGTTATTCAGAAGATCTATAAACTTATTCATCTTTCTTAACTGAAATTTTGTGCCTTTGGTTAGTAATTTCTTTTTCCTCTCTCCTCAGCTTCTGGCAACCACCATTCCACAATTCGATTCTATGAACTAATTTGTATACCTCATAGAAGTGGAATCATGCAGTATTTGTCTGTAATTGGCTTATTTCACTGAATTTTTATTTAAGAAATCCTTCCTCACCCTACGTCACTAAGATGTTCTATATTTGTACATATGCACAGAATGTCCAAGTAGGCCAAAGTTCAGTCCAATTAAACAGCTTCACACATAGGAAAGACTTAATACACATTGTTAACATTGTGGAAATGACCACTGTTCAAACAAGTTTTTTAACGATTTCATGCTTGAAAGAATATAAATTTTAGGAATATAGACTGTGTGTAAAAAGTAAGTAAGTAAATAAATAAATGTTTTAAAAGGGTAGTTTATATTTCCTATTGCAATATACCAAAAATATTTACATTAAACATAAATCTTTTTCCAAGGCTCCAAGAAGTTTCATGAAGAAGCTATAAATGCTCAAAGCTTGAACTATTATAAACTGTACAGAATACAGAATTTTAATCTGCTAAAATCTATGTTGGGACCCAATGTCTATCTTTACAAACATATACTTTTATAGACATCATATATAAAGTTCCTGAAGTGTATCAGGTGGAAGCATCTATCTCCTCTCTCTGCCTATCACCCAAGTACAGGACATTATCCACCCCTATAATTCTTCTGAACAAGAGATTCTGTAACCAGTTGCTGCACCAATGCTTATGAAAGAACTGGGAGAATGTCTGTAGCCAGTTCATGTTTAATTTCTGTGTAATAAATGTGGGTAACTAAATCTAAACATTAAAGCTACTAAAGACAGCGTGATGAGACCAAAAGGTTATTTTATATACAAGGAAAAATACTTCTTTATGCATCGTTTAGGGTATTTGATTTTCTCGGTTTCAGGAGGAGTGGACCTTTTTTAATGCATCCCTAGTCTCTTTTAATAAATATATTCCTGAGCAACTTTTGGATGAAATAGTCACTCTTCTGAATTGCATTTTTACGGTTTCAATTTTCTAAAAATCTTCTTCTTTAGGGTAAATGACCATCTAGCAGAACATTAATAACAAAGAATGTCACATGTCACTCTCTTCATTGACTTGCAAATGCAATCATTCATGTTCTTTTTTGAGTGTAAAGCAATACAGTGCATTGCATTACAGACTGCAATTCTCATCAAGCAGTTGTGTGAAGAGCTAGTGCTTTTTCTAATTCATATCTACTATTGAAGACTACTGTTGAAAAATACCATATTTCATAAGCAAGGTTAATCCTATCCTTCAACCAGAAAAAAATAAACTATCTTCCTAACTGAGGTGTAAGTAATAGAAGTAAAGTCAATCACAGAGTCAATATCAGAAAAAGAAGAAAATCTGAATCCAACAGCCAAAGTATGAAAAATCAAATGACTTAAAACAGAGATACACATGAATTTAAAAACAATGGAGAAAGGAAATAGAATTATTTCTAGGTTTTCAAAAAAGATTTAAACACCTTATGATTTTATATATTACTCAGAGGACTACCTCCTCGACAGGATATATTAAGCTGGGAATACATCTGTACATGTGTATCCTAATTTTGTGACATATTTTTCAACTTTTTTGACCATGACTTATCTTAAAAATGAAATAGATCTATTAATAAAAGATAATGGTCAAAATTATAGGAAACAACCAAAATTTTTAGAAAAGAAAAAAATTTGGAGCATTGGACCAAAGCAGTCCAATTCTGGACCAATTAAAGCCCTTTTTCATTGCATAACAGAGAATCAGAAAAACAGGAGATAAAAATGATGAAAGTTATATGTCCAGGACAAGTGATTTTATTATTGCTTGTTGTCATGATTTTTTAGATAAAATCTAGTGCTACTCAACCATCAGTTAAGACCATGGCTATCGCTAATGAAACATGCCCTGCTGGAGAAATAGTTAAAACAATATCATTTCAAAGGTGGCTCCAACTTTTGAGAAAGCTTTAGAGGAAAATAGAAAGGAATTAGAGAATTAAGATTCAAAGAACCAAAGTCTATCAATACAGATTTACCAGTGGGTGTTTTTCCTTCCTAGACATTGCAGGGAAAAATTTCTTTGGTTGAGTGATGATAAAGGATTATTGAAAAGAAATGAGGATGTTTCTGTTTTTGTGCTGGTTTTATGAACTTCTTCTGTCATTTGCTCAATTTGCCACCTCCAAAGGCTTCAAATGATGTCTTAAATTTTAATTTATGAGATGCTGAATTTAGGATTTGGTTGCACTTTTTACTGAGGGATATTTAAGTTTCCAATTTCAACTACTCTTTAGAAAACTCACCTGAAAGAGACGGAGAAACAGTAGTCACAAAATTATACTTTTTTACATAACAGTTCCGTGGCTGGAATTTTGCTGTGAAAAATTCCCATCTCATAATGTCTGCTGGTATTTATGTATCTTCTTTTGTGGCTTGTTTTCTGAACCAGTAAGTGTTACAATTATGTTTTATTTAGGTGTAGCTCTGCAGGAAATAATATCACTTTTAGTATTTAAAATATACATTTTAATAAAAAGCCTTAGCACAGTTGAAATTTTTGAATTAAGCAGCCTGTGTTCCTGATGCTAAATTTGCTTTCTTGAAAGATTAGGAACATTTAGAAGTGCCAGTATTTGTTCAGGTCACAAAGATACCATAAATCTCTTCTAAAGTGTGGCTTAGTACTCTGAAAAAAGCATATATTCTCAAAGCCCAATACTTACTCTCCCAATGAAATTTATATTCTGGTGAGAGCAGAGCTAGTAAGCTTCTCAATTCTTTTTACTGTGCTAAAAAAATAGAAAATGTTACCAAAAGAAAGAATAAACAAAACAGCCTTATGTTCAAGGTACAGATCAGTGAGGTAGAGGTGATGCCTGTCATATAAATAATCTGGCTCCCTGTCCAGGCAGGGCCTTAGCGTTGCAGACTGAGATATGGTTAAATTTGCAGTATTTGCACATGCTTGAAAGAGTGTGACCCTGGTGGGAACAGCTCACAGCCAGATTTACAGGAAACTGACATGTTGACCAAATGACAAATCATTAATATATAAAGAAAAATCTAAAATGACAAATCATTAATGTATGAAGAGAAATGTAATGCTCAAGGAGAGTGTTAAATTCATTTCCCTTAATCTTATCCAGAGACACAGTAAGCAAAGCTTATTTTCAAGTTTGTATATACCAAAATAAAGAACATACAGGAATGTTGTTTACTAAAATTTAAATTAGGCACTAGAGGAAACTTTGATAAATAATTTCCAAATTAAGAGAAGGCCTCAAACTTAAACTAAAAAATAGCAAGGTAGCATAAATTGTTAATTGACATTACCAAATAGAAGTAATTTTCATGTCACAAAGAAGCGGAAACAATTTTAAGAAGCTAATTAATGTTTCAATTGCTCCCGATTCAGGACTCTGAAGATATGTTTTGTTTTGGGTGATTTTATATATTTGTTTTGTTTTGTTTTGCACTATCAAAAAAGTTTGTGGTAATTATGCTACTAGAGATGTTATTCTTTAAAAAAATCTTGTTTTATATCCTGTGACCAACTGATAGTTTCCTATTAAAGAAAAATAATTTGGAATTGATTCCACTTCTTCCGAAATAGAATCTCTAAGATTTATTTTTGCCCTGATAAGATAAGTTCTAATTCAAAGTCTGAAGATTTAATAGCAACTTCTACAACTTTCATGGTTTAAAAAATTTATAAGATATGTTTTTAAAATACATTCCAGTATAATCTATAAATATTCAATACATTTGAGAGGAATGACAACAACATGCTGGACTTGAGAAGACACCCCTAGATTTCTAGTTTCTGTTTAGTATATAGAAAGCTAAAAAGGGCATTGGTCCTACCAATCAAGGAAAAACTCATAATCTGTAAAAGCCATACTTTTCTGGAGCCCATTCAAAAGCTAAGGTCACTCAGCCCGATAAAGACACACTAAAATATCCCTAGCAAGCAAGACACTTAATGGTGGAAGACTGAATGTTTTCCCCTGATACCAATGAGAAGTCAAGTATATTCACTCCCATCACTCTCCTTCAGTATTTTCACTGCAGTTTTAACCAGTGCAATAAGGCAAGAGATTAAAGGATCTCTGAAAAATATCCAACACTATACATCCATCTTGGGTTGGATCTCTAAGGGGAAGGTGGAAAATAAACATTACAGGAAGGTCTAAAGAATTCCAGAGTGGAAGGAATAGTTGCTTGACTTCCGGCGTAGCATAGAAACTATCACTCTTGAAAGAAACCTGAGTTGTACATGACATGTGAGGAGTAGAACCCTAATGGATGAGAACTGTGTCTAAACAGGTGTATTTGTGGGCAGCCTTAGATGACCAGCAAAGCAGTAACTGTTAAGGAATCAAACAAGGTGAGGTACCTCAGAGCTGAGGACAGGGAGGAAAAAAGCACAAGTGGTTATCAATACTGCTGGACTCTTGAGTATTCCAATTCTCCCTTTAGGTTTAGAGTAAGACTGTAGTTCCTCACTACTTGTACCCTGGTGGGGCATGCGACTACTTCTGGCCAATGACTTGTGAATGAAAAGGATATGTTCCATGTGTAGAATGAGCACTTAGTTGCCAGTGTGAGGTTTTCCAGAATACTTGTTTTCCCTCTGCCATGGCTAACAACAACATTTGAGAGAGTGACTTCTCTCTTACCCTGGGTACCAGAGAAAGGATAATGACAATGTGAGGCAGAATTATAAGTAGTATAACTATATATAAATATATATTATAAGTATATATAAATATATATTACAGATATATTTATGTAGTATAAACAGAAGTGACACCATTTAGATTGTGAGGGTGTGTGTCACTCCTAGTATCCTGAGTAATCTTGACCCAGATAGCTGCAAAAGCACTAATTTCAGGACAACATGTACTACTACACCTATAATTCATACCTGGGATGTAATAATAGAAAAATCATTCCCAAATTCTGAGTTTAAATGAGAGGAGACTACATTGTTTGGCAGGATGTCACTAAAGTTGTTAGACTTTAGAAATCAAGTACAAGTTTATTTATGAATGTATACTAATTAAAAATAATGAATATAATGAATTAAAAATACCAATTTTGTTATATCAGAAATGACAATGAGTACGTATATATCCTTAGGTCTTAACAAAAAACCGGTTTGGAGTGTGGAGGTCTCTTAAAAAGTTAAAAATTGAACTACCTATGACCCAGCCATTGCACTACTGGGTATTTACCCCAAAGATACAGACATAGTGAAGAGAAGGGCCATATGCACCCCAATGTTCATAGCAGCATTGTCCACAATAGCTAAATCATGAAAGGAACCGAGATGCCCTTCAACAGATGACTGGATTAAGAAGTTGTGATCCATATATACAATGGAATATTACTCAGCTATCAGAAAGAACGAGTTCTCAACATTTGCTGCAACATGGACGGCACTGGAGGAGATAATGCTAAGTGAAATAAGTCAAGCAGTAAAGACAATTATCATATGATTTCTCTCCTTTATGGAACATAAGAACTAGGAAAATCGGTAGGGGAAGAAAGGGATAAAGAAAGGGGGGGTAATCCAAAGGGCGAATGAAGCATGAGAGACTATGGACTCTGAGAAACAAACTGAGGGCTTCAGAGGGGAGGGGGGTGGGGGAATGGGATAGGCTGGTGATGGGTAGTAAGGAGGGCACGTATTGCATGGTGCACTGGGTGTTATACGCAACTAATGAATCATCGAACTTTACATAAAAAAAACTGGTTTGGGACAATTCTGAGACTAATATTGGTTGTGTTTATTCTTAACACTCTTATACTTCTTGTGACTCTCATACATAGTATCTGAAATCATGTTTACCAAATGCTAATATTCTTGACAGTGAGATTTATTTATTTTTAAAGCTTTATTTATTCATTTTAGAGAGAGAGAGAGAAAGAGAGAGAGAGAGAGAATGGTGGGGGGAGGGGCAGCAGGAGAGGGAAAGAGAATCCAAAGCAGACTCCAAGCTGAGTGCAGAGCCCAATGTGGCATTTAGTCTCACAACCCTGAGATCACGACCTGAGTGGAAACCATGAATTGGAAGCTTAACCAACTGCACCAACCTAGGCACCCCAAGAGTGAGATTTAAAATGATGCTTCATTCTTTGCATTTTTGTCCATCATATGAGTTTATTTTTACCTTTGAAATAAGCATTTATCATTAGTATAAAAATTCTAACATTATAATTAAAAAATGTTACTCATAATCCAATATGAAGAGTGTTTTCCTCTAATAGAAGATTGAATGTCCTTATCCAAAATCCATAATCAGAAAGATCAAGCAAAATTAGTAATTTCATTTGTATTTACAAGATGTTAAACAATTACTCACAAGTAAGGTAATTTTAGCATCTTTGTACATGTTGAGATTAATCCCTTTCTTAAACGTGTTGTGTAGATTGTCAGCTGATTGTGTGATTGAACACTTTAATCACTTCTTATTCGTTATCGAAGGAAGAGCTGGAAATGAGCTTTTGAGAAGTCTAAATTTAGTTTAGAGACTCTAAGTTTTATCTGTAACATCAGAATTTTTCAATTTAAATCATCATACCCCTCTGCACCAAAAACAAGGAGTTTATGTTAATGGACTGAATAAAGCCAAATTAAAACTAACCTATTATCTTCAAAGATGCTAAGAAACTAGATCTCAATTGTTCTTGCCACAAAAAAGACATGTTATTGCATGAGGTGTTAGCTAATCCTGCTATGGTTATGCAAGACATAAATGTATTTAAATGTATTAAATCAACAAGTGGCACGTCTTAAATTTACACGACACTATATGTCAATTATATCTCAATTAGAAAGACCCAGGAAAGGAAGCACACACACACACACAAACACATAGTCCACAATGCTGTTCAGCTTCTAAATAGTTCCAAAACATTGCCATCATGCCAAAATAAAGCCTCATACCCATTAAATAGTTCCCTATTTACCCCTCTCCCTAGTCCCTGACACCATCCATCTGCTTTCTGTCTGTATGTATTTACACATTCTGGATATTTCATATAAATGGAATCTCACAATATGTGACTTTTTTCTCTTGCCTCTTTGACTTCGCATAATGTTTTCTAAGTTCACCTATGTTTTAGCATGAAGCAGTATTTAATTCCTTTTATGACTGAATAATATTCCATTCTATATCCATCCATTCATTGACACATGAGTTGTTTCCACATTGACATTTTGGCTTGTAAATAGTGCTGCCATGAGCATCAATGTACAAGCATTTCTTTGAGCCCTTTTCAGTGCTTTGGGCTGTATTGCTAGGAGTAGATTTTCTGGAATCATATGGTAATTCTATGTTTAACTTTTTGAGGAATCGCAAAACTATTTTTGGTAGCAGCAGAACTACTTTTCCTTCCTGCTAGCAGTGCACAGGGATTCCTATTTTCCTGCACACTTGCCAACACCTGTTATTTTCCATTCTTGTGATTATAACCAACTTAGTGGGTATTTCACCTGAAAATTTCACTTTACAATCTCATCTTTTGTCTCTTATTTTATAAATTCCATCTTTTTTTGAGAGCAAAATGTAGCCACCATGCAAAATCATGTTTCCTATGGTAGTTTTGTTCAAAGTATTTTCTTCCTCTTAGCGTTGTTTAGAATCTTCCTTAAAGTTATTGTTTCCACAGATACTTCTTAAGATGTTTCCAATCACTGATTTATACTCAAGCATAGCATCTGCTGGGGGAAAAAGTCCTGCTTTGTGGACAACTATTGTATTTTTTTTTTTGAGATATAGTTAATTCCAGAGTTAGCAAATGCAAATTATTTATTCAGGAAATTAATAGGCTGAGGAAACTAGGGAGAGGATATTTGCTATTGGCTGTCCCAGAGGGGCAATTCATACATACATAATTTAGTCAGTGTAGTGAAGCTGACATTTCAAGAATTATCTTCATATATCAATATTTTTTTTTCCTTCTGATCAGCCCACTCTAAGGGTATGCAATGACATTGGTATTCACTGCTGAATGCCACATTAGGCGTGTGGGAGACTCAGTATCTAGAATAAGCCAGGTCCCTAGAGGCTACCTGGTTTCTGTATTTGCAGTTGCTCTTGTACTCTTTGCATAACTAGTTATGAATGCTTTGGATCTGCAACAGCAGAAGGCAGCCCATGTGCTTCTGTCCCCATTCTTTGATCTATTCTTTGCATTCTTTTTTTTAAAATTTAAATTCCAGTATTGCTAACATACAGTGTTATATTAGTTTCAGGTGTGTGATATAGTGATTCAACACTTCCATACTTTACTCAGTGCTCATCATGATAAGTGTACACTTAATCCCCTTCACCCATTTATTTACAACCCTGCCCTTCCACTTCCCCTCTGGTAACCATCCGTTTGTTCTCTGTAGTTAAGAGTCTGTTTTTGGTTTGTGTGTGTGTGTGTGTGTGTGTGTGTGTGTGTGTGTGTGTGTGTGTGTGTTTNTTTTGGCTTGTTCATTTGTTTTGTTTCTTAAATTCCACATAGGAGTGAAATCATACGTTTTTGTCTTTTTCTGAGTTATTTTACTTAGCACTATATCCTCTGGATGATCTAGATTGTTGCAAATAGCACGATTTCATTCTTTTTTATAGCTGAATAATGTTCTATTATACATGTATACCACTCTTTATCCATTAACCTTTCAACGAACACTTGGATTACTTCCATTATTTGGCTATTGTAAATAATGCTGCAATAAATGTAAGGGTACATATATCTTTTCAAATTAGTGTTTCTATATTCTTTGGGTAAATACCCAGTAATAGAATTACTGGCTCATATGGTAACTTTATTTTTAATTTTTTGAGGAACCTCCATACTGTTTTGCACAGTGGCTACACCAGGTTGTATTCCCACCAACAGTGCACTGGTATTCCTTTTTCTCCACATACTCACTAACATTTGTTGTTTCTTGTGTTTCTGATTTTAGTCTTTCGGACAGTTGTGAGGTGCTATCTTATTGTGTTTTGGATTTGCATTTCTCTGATGATGAGGAATGTAGACCATCTTGTCATGTGCCTGGTGGCAATCTATGTCTTCTTTGGAGAAATGTCTTTTCATGTCTCCTGCCCATTTTTTAGTTGGATTATTTGGTTTGGGGATGTTGAGCTGTATAAGTTCTTTATATATTTTGGATAGTAACCCTTGATCACATTTGTTCTAATGACTATTAAATATATAACTATTCAAGTATTTGTATGAGAATTGAGGGAGCATAATGTATGTGCAATATTTAGTACAGTATCTAGCACATTATACATACTAAAATAATATTAGTAATAATACTAATGCTCATAATCACTACAGTGCTATAAAATAACTAACCTATAGTTAACATTATCTATATTCCACACTTAAAACATAGCACACGGATTATCACCATAGATGGCTTTAACAATTAGTACAGTACAACACTGTATTCACAAATGTGTGTGTGTCTGTGTGTGTGTCTTGGTGTCTTGCCCACCATGACAGTGATAGAAGGTGTAGAGCACTAAATGGCCTTTAGTTTCCAGATTCCCCTGTTGAATCACAACTTGTTTTCCCAAAATCATATTCAGATAGCTTAGAGCTGTGAAAGTTTTTAAAAAGCTGACAGGTGAGAGGACTGTGAGGGTTTGCAGTTTTATAGTTTTACAAAATGTACTTCACTGATCTATTGGGAACAGTTGCAGCAAGAAGGTGATGAGAGTGGTTGGAATTTGCTTAGGAAGGCTGTATGCATGTTAGGGACAAGAGCACTAGGTTGGTAATCAGGAGGCTCTGGAATGAATCACAAATCTGTCACTTTATAAATCTCAAATTTTGGCAATTATCAGCATCTTAAGCTCCAACTTTCTCACTTTGACTAAAGGGGAAAAAATGCTTGCTTTACAACATTGTTTAACAAAAAGAAAATTAAAAATATGAGACATTTATAAGGAGACACATGATTTTGGTAGTCTACAAATGCCGACTCCATTTTTTAATATCAAAATAGGTCAGAAATTACTGGCTCATATGGTAATTTTATTTTTAATTTTTTGAAGAACCTCCATACTGTTTTCCACAGTGGCTACACCAGGTTGTATTCCTGATAAAATCAGGAACCTGATTTTAGTAGTTGGGTTTCCTTTTTTGCTTCAATTGTTATAAACAATACCTATAACAAATCATTCTTCTTTAAAGATCAATGCCAGTTACTTATAATTACATAAAACACCTACCCCTAAAAAAAATCTATTTTCCCCCTGCTTTTTCTAATATTACCCAGTAATTTAGATAGAGGTTTTTGATTTCTTTTTTGGTCTTTAAATGAGGTATCAGCTTATTTTTTTAATTTTTAAATTTTTTATAATAATATTTTTTATTGTATTATGTTAGCCATCATACAGTACATCCCTGGTTTTTGATGTAAAGTTCGATGATTCATTAGTTGCGTATAACACCCAGTACACCATACAATACGTGCCCTCCTTACTACCCATCACCAGCCTATCCCATTGCCCCACCCCTCTCCCCTCTGAAGCCCTCGGTTTGTTTCTCAGAGTCCATAGTCTCTCATGCTTCATTCCCCCTTCTGATTACCCCCCTTTCTCTATCCCTTTCTTCTCCTACCGATCTTCCTAGTTCTCATATTCCATGGATGAGAGAAACCATATGATAATTGTCTTTCTCTGCTTATCTTTGGGGTAAATACCCAGTAGTGCAATGGCTGGATCATAGGGTAGCTCAATTTTTAACTTTTTAAGGGACCTCCACACTGTTTTCCAGAGTAGCTGTACCAACTTGCATTCCCACCAACAATGTAGGAGGGATCCCCTTTCTCCACATCCTCTCCAACAATTGTTGTTTCTTGCCTTGTCTATTTTTGCCATTCTAACTGGCGTAAGGTGGTATCTCAGTGTGGTTTTGATTTGAATTTCCTTGATGGCTAATGATTTTGAACATTTTTTCATGTGTCTGTTAGCCATTTGTATGTCTTCATTGGAAAAGTGTCTGTTCATATCTTCTGCCCATTTTTTGATTTGTTTATTTGTTTCTCGTGTATTGAGTTTGAGAAGTTCTTTGTAGATCTTGGATACCAGTCCTTTATCTGTAGTGTCATTTGCAAATATCTTCTCCCATTCCGTGGGCTGCCTCTTAGTTTTTCTGACTGTTTCCTTGGATGTGCAGAAACTTTTAATCTTGATGAAGTCCCATAAATTCATTTTATCTTTTGTTTCTCTTGCCTTTGGGGATGTGTCATGAAAAAGGTTGCTTTGGCCGATGTCGTAGAGGTTGTTGCCTATGTTCTCCTCTAGAATTTTGATGGATTCCTGTCTCACATCGAGGTCTTTCATCCATTTGGAGTTTATTTTTGTGTATGGTGTGAGAGAGTGGTCAAGTTTCATTCTTTTGCATGTAGCTGTCCAATTTTCCCAGCACCATTTATTGAAGAGATTGTCTTTTTCCCACCGGATGTTTTTTCCTGCTTTATCAAATATTAGTTGCCCAAAGAGCCGAGGGTCCATTTCTGGGCTCTCTATTCTGTTCCATTGGTCTATGTGTCTGTTTTTGTGCCAGTACCATGCTGTCTTTGTGATCACAGCTTTGTAGTACAGCTCGAAATCCGGCATTGTGATGCCCCCAGCTTTGTTTTTCCTTTTCAACAGTTCCTTGGCAATTTGGGGCCTTTTCTGGTTCCACACAAATTTAAGGGCTGTTTGTTCCAGTTCTTTGAAAAATGTCCTTGGTATTTTGATCGGGATAGCATTGAAAGTGTAGATTGCTCTGGGTAGCATGGACATTTTAACTATGTTAATTCTTCCGATCCATGAGCATGGAATATTTTTCCATCTTTTTATGTCTTCCTCAATGTCTTTCAAGAGTGATTTATAGTTTCTAGAATATAGGTCCTTTACATCTCTGGTTAAGTTAATTCCAAGGTAACGTATGGTTTTTGGTGCTATTGTAAATGGGATGGATTCCCTAATTTCTCTTTCTTCAGTCTCATTCTTCGTGTATAGAAATGCAATTGATTTCTGAGCATTGATTTTGTATCCCGCCACATTACTGAATTGCTCTATAACTTCTAATAGTTTGGAGTGGATTCTTTTGGGTTTTCCATAGAGTATCATGTCATCTGCGAAGAGAGGCAGTTTGACTTCTTCTTTGCCAATTTGGATACCTTTTATACTTTTTTGTTATCTGATTGCTGTTGCGAGGACTTCTAGTAATATGTTGAATACTAGTGGTGAGAGTGGGCATCCTTGTCGTGTTCCTGATCTTAAGGGAAAGGCTTTCAGCTTTTCCCCGTTGAGAATAATATTTGCTGTAGGTTTTTCATAGATGGCTTTTATGATCTTGAGAAATGTACCATCTATTCCTACACTCTGAAGGGTTTTAATCAGGAAAGGGTGCTGTATTTTGTCAAATGCTTTTTCTGCATCTAATGAGAGCATCATATGATTTCTGAATTTTTGTTTCTGGATAAAATCTAAGACACTGAAAAAATTGTGAATGTTGTACCACCCCTGAATCCCAGGGATCAATCCCACTTGTTCATGATGGATAATCCTTTTAATGTACTGTTGGATTCTATTAGCCAGGATCTTGTTGAGGATTTTGGCGTCCATATTCATTAGGGAAATTGGTCTATAATTCTCCTTTTTGTTGGGGTCTTTGCCTGGTTTGGGGATCAAGGTACTATTGGCCTCATAGAATGAATTTGGTAGCTTTCCTTCTGTTTCTTTTTTTTGAAATAGCTTTAGGAGGATAGGTATTATTTTTTCTGTTTGGTAGAATTCCCCGGGAAACCCATCGTTTTGTTTTTTGGAAGGTTTTTAATCTGTTTCAATCTCTTCATAATTAACTGGTCTGTTTAAGAAATCAATTTCTTCCTGTTTCAGTCTTGGTAGTTTATAGGTTTCCAGGAAGGCCTCCATCTCTTCCAGATTGCTTAATTTATTGGCATAAAGTTGATAAAAGTTTCTAGTAATCCTTCCTATTTCATTGGTGTTGGTTGTGACCTCTCCCTTTTCATTCATAATTTTATTAATTTGGGTCCTTTCTCTGTTCTTTTGGATAAGTCTTGCCAGTGGTTTGTCAATTTTATTTATTCTTTCAAAGAACCAGCTTCTAGTTCTGTTGATCTGCTCAACTGTACTTCTGGTTTCTAATTCATTGACTTCTGCTCTAATCTTGCTCCACTGCTTCCTCGTGAGTGGATTAGGCCTGTCCCTCTGTTGCTGTTCCAGCTTCTTGAGGTGAGAATATAAAAACTGCATTTTAGATTTTCTATTCTTTTGAGTGAGGCTTGGATGGCTATGTGTTTTCCCCTTAGGACTGCCTTTGCAGTATCCCATAGGTTTTGGACCGTTGTGTTTTCATTCTCGTTGGTCTCCATAAATTGTTTAAATTGATTTTTGATTTCCTGGCTTAGCGATTCATTCCTGAGCAGGATGGTTCTTAGTCTCCAAGTGTTTGAGTTTCTTCCAAATTTTTCCTTGTGGTTGAGTTCCAATTTCAGAGCGTTGTGGTCTGAGAATATGCAGGGGATAATTTCAATCTTTTGGTATCGGTTGAGACCTGTTTTGTGTCCCAGAACATGGTCTATTCTTGAGAATGTTCCATGGGCATTAGAATAGAATGAGTATTCTTTGGTTCTGGGGTGTAGTGTTCTATATATATCTATGAGGTCCAACTCATCTAGCATGGCATCCAAAGCTCTTGTTTCTTTGTCGATTTTCTGCTTACGTGATCTGTCTGTTGCTGAGAGTGGTGTGTTGATGTCCCCTGCTATTAACGTATTTTTATCTATATGTCTCTTTATTCTGGTTAAGAGTTGGCTTGTGTGAGAGAGGAGTTAAGATGGCGGAGGAGTAGGGGACCCCTTTTTTAGCCGGTCCCCTGAGTTGAGCTGGATAGGTAACAGACCAGCCTAAATAACCACGGAATCAGCCTGAGATGCAGGAAGATACATCTGGATCTCTACAAATGAACATCTCCAGTGCTGAGTATTGAGGTACCAAGAGGGGAGCCATAAAACCGCGCACAGATATCGGAAGATAAACGGAAGGGGGAGGGAGCCGCCGCGTTTGGGTGCCGGGAAGCGGCAGCCACCTGCACGTGGGAGTGGGTGGACTCACGGAGGGCACCCGCAAGAGAGCGGACTGAGACCGTTGAGCCGTGATCGCGCGCCACCAGGCATCTCCCGGAACACCGGAATCCTGGTGTGCTCACGGGATCCAGACTGAGACCGGGAGATCCCGGAGCGTGCGCGGGGTGGCTTGCGGCTGGCGGGCCACCTGCACAGGGTAGCGGGCGGACTCGTGGTTGGCACCCGTGAAACAGCAGACTGAGACCCTGAACCGGGTGCACGCACCACCAGGCTTCTCACGGAACTCCGGAATCGTGGTGTGCTCACGGGCATAGACTGAGACCGGGAGACACGGGAGTGCGCGGGGCAGCCGGTGGCTGGTGGCATTAGAAACACAAAGGACAGAGATGCGCCGGCCTTGGAACTGAGGGCAGGGACGCCCGGTGGGGGGCGCACATCCCGGGACGCTGCAGGGTTGAGCATCACCAACAGTAACAGAGTTAAAGTGGCCAGAACATCAGTGGAGAACGGGCCGCAATCCCTCTGTTCTGTGACAATGCAGCCTCTGCTGCTCTGATTCTCAGAAGAGGCACAGCAAACCGCCAGGGAAAGCCGCCAGAGAACAAAAGCCTGGAAATACCGGCTCAGAGAGTGCCCATCCCCATCCCCCCTTGCAGGGGACACGGAGACTCTACCCAAACAGGGTTGCCTGAGTATCGGTGCGGCAGGCCCCTCCCCCAGAACACAGAAGGCAGGCTGAAAAATCAAGAAGCCCACAACCTGGGGCGCCTGGGTGGCGCAGTCATTGAGCGCCTGTCTTCGGCTTAGGGCATGATCCCAGCATTCCGGAAAGGAGTCCCTCATCGGGCTCCTCTGATGGGAGCCTGCTT
>NW_024424452.1:62067086-62134144 GCF_017311325.1 Ursus maritimus
CTCTCTCTCTCTCAAAACAAAAACAAAATTCAGCTATTACTATGTTACAGAGCAGTAACAAGTTTATGAACACTTGCTGCCATGTAAATTACCCTCTCTTAATGCTGTTCCCTTTTTCTGCATCTCTTAGTATCCACTTCTCACAAGGCGATACAGCATGAGGGCCACAAAACTGGCAAAGAATCATATATATTTGTTTGGCCTTGCTCCTACTCAGATCTCTTTCTGAACTCCACTATGAACCACATGGTAGACTTGTGCACTTTGGTCTTCCCTGTTCTTTGCCCTCCTGTCTTTCACTCCCTACCTTCCACCATCGAGATCTCATGATAAATATTAGCCGCAAAACCCCCACAGCTATACCGAGGGAGCTATATCCACATCCTAGCTTATCGAGTCATGTAACACCTAATTCATATCATTAGTAGGTTGATTATTACTGGCTGACCAGTGGTAATCTCAGGGAATCATGCTTCATAGCAGCCTTCCTTTTTCCTGATGAAAATGCCTTTTTAAAAATCAACTGAATTGAGGTATAAAATGACATATAATAAGATGTTCCATTTTAGTGATCAGTTTAGTGAGATTTGACAAATGGATACATCTCCCATACAGCTACCAATATTCCTCAATACATTTCCATTACCCCAAAAATCTCCCTTGTGCCCTTGGTAGTAATTTTTCTCTTACCCCAGTCCTAGGCAACAACTCGTCTGCCACTGTAGGTGAGCTTCTTGCCATTCCAACAATTTTCCAAGTGAATTTGCTGCATCTTTTTCTTGTAAGCAACATAAGTGTTTTTAAGGGTTATCCATATTGTTACATGTTCCAGTGGTTCTTTTGTGTGTGCTAAGTAGTATTCCAACGTATGGATAATTGGTTTATTCATTCATCAGTTGATAGACATTTGAATTAGTTTGCACTTTTTACTATTATGAATAAAGCTTCTATGGACATTTATGGACAGCCTTCATGTAGACATATGCTTTTATTTCTTTCTGTAGATTCCTTGGGCATGATTGCTGTTCCTATGGGAATTTTGTGTTTAACTCTGTAAGAGTCTGCCAGCCTTTATTATTTTTCCAAAGTGTTTTACCATTTTATATCCCCATAAGTAATTTACAAGAGTTCCAGTTATTCCACATTCTTGCCAATATTTGATATTGCCACCTTTCTAATTTTTAGTAATTCTAGTGGGTGTGTGATTATATCTCACTGTGTTTTAATTTTCACTCCCTGATGATTAGTGATGTTGAGCATCTGTTCCTGTGCTTTTACTGGTTGTTTGTACGTCTTTGGTGGAATATTTGTTCAAATCTTTTGGCCTATTTTCAGCTTGGCTTTCTTTATCTTGCTGCGCATTCTGAGAGTTCTTTTATGTGTTTAGGATAGATACCCAGTTTCTGCAATGCCTTAGTCTGGTTTTGTCATCAGAGTAAGACCTGGCCTCATTAAATGAGAGTAAGAAGTATTTCCTCCCCTATGGTTTTCAAAAAAGTTTGTGTAGAATTTGTATTATTTCTTCCATAAGTGTTCAATGGAATTCACCAATGAAGCAATCTGGCAATCTCTAGCTGTCTTTGTGGGACATCTTTTAATCTCAAATGCAGACATCTTCTATAGATACAGGCTACTTAAATATTCTACTTTTACCTACATTAGTTTTAATTTGCGCTATTCGAGAAATGCTTATTTCATCCAAGGTGTCAACTTTTACCATAAAGTTACTTACAATATTTCCTTTTCCCCCCTTTATAGTGATAAATCCTGTTTTATTCTTTACATTTGTAAGTTGTATGTTCTTTTTTTTTCTGGATCAGCCTGGTTACAGTTTATCAATTTTAACCACCTTTAAAAAAATCAGCCTTAGTTTTATTGATTTTCTGCTGGCCCCAATTTTCTATTTAATTACTTTCTTTCTTTCTTTTTAAAATCAATTAACATATAATGTATTATTTTATTCTGCCTATCAACAGATGAATGAATAAATAAGATGTGGTGCATATACTACCAGGAATATTACTCAGCACCATAGAAATGATTCTTTTTTTCTTATCTACATATTTATTTTTAATGTTTTTTATTATATTATGTTAGTATCACCATACAGTACATCCCGGTTTTTATGTAAGTCGATGATTCATTAGTTGTGTATAACACCCAGTGCACCATCAATACGTGCCCTCCTTACTACCCATCACCGCCTATCCCTTCCTCCCCACCCCTCCCTCTGAAGCCCTCAGTTTGTTTCTCATAGTCCATAGTCTCTCATGTTCATTCCCCTTCTGATTACCCCCTTTCTTTATCCCTTTCTTCCCTACCGATCTTCCTAGTCTTATGTTCCATAGATGAGAGAAATCATATGATAATTGTCTTTCTCTGCTTGACTTATTTCACTTAGCATTATCTCCTCCAGTGCCTCCATGTTGAGAAATGTTGAGAACTCTGTTCTTTCTGATAGTGAGTAATACATGTATATATGTCCACTTGTATTATGGACCACACTTTAATCCAGTCATCTGTTGAAGGGCATCTTGCCCTTCCACATTTAGCTATTGTGGACATGCTGCTATGAACATTGGGGTGCATATGGCCCTTCTCTTCACTACGCTGTATCTTTGGGGTAAACCCAGAGTGCAATGGTGGGTCATAGGGTAGCTCATTTTTAACTTTTAAGGGACCTCCACACCTGTTTTCCAGAGTGGTGTACCAACTTGATTCCCACCAACAATGTAGGAGGGATCCCCTTTCTCCACATCCTCTCCACAATTTTTGTTCTTTGCCTTCATTTTTGCCATTCTAACTGGCTAAGGTGGTATCTCAGTTGGTTTATTTGAATTTCCTTGATGGCTAATGATTTTGAACATTTTTTCATGTGCTGTTAGCCATTTGTATGTCTCATTGGAAAAGTGTCTGTTCATATCTTCTGCCCATTTTTTGATTTGTTTATTTGTTTCTGTGTAGAGTTTGAGAAGTTCTTTGTAGATCTTGGATAATGCCTTTATCTGTATCATTTGCAAATATTTCTCCCATTCGTGGGCTGCCTCTTAGTTTTTTTGACTGTTTCCTTGGCTGTGCAGAACTTTTTATCTTGATGAAGTCCCAAATTCATTTTATTTTTTTTTCTTTGGGGATGTGTCATGAAAAAGGTTGCTTTGGCCGATGTCTAGAGGTTGCTGCCTATGTTCTCCTCTAGGATTTTGATGGATTCTGTCTCACATTGAGGTCTTTCATCCATTTGGAGTTTATTTTGTGTATGGTGTGAGAGAGTGTCATTTCATTCTTTTGCATGTAGCTGTCCAATTTTCCCAGCACCATTTATTGAAGAGACTGTCTTTTCCCACGGATGTTTTTTCCTGCTTTATCAAAATTAGTTGCCCAAAGAGCCAGGGTCATTTCTGGGTTCTCTATTCTGTTCCATTGGTCTATGTGTCTGTTTTTGTGCCAGTACCATGCTGTCTTTGTGATCACAGCTTTGTAGTACAGCTCGAATCCGGCATTTGATGCCCCCAGCTTTGTTTTTCCTTTTCAACAGTTCCTTGGAGATTCGGGCTTTTCTGGTTCCATACAAATTTAAGGACTATTGTTCCAGTTCTTTGAAAAATGTCCTTGGTATTTTGATCGATAGCATTGAAAGTGTAGATTGCTCTGGGTAGCATGGACATTTTAACTTGTTAATTCTTCCGATCCATGAGCATGGAATATTTTTCCATCTTTTGTCTTTCAATGTCTTTCAAGAGTGATTTATAGTTTCTAGAATATAGTCCTTTACTCTCTGGTTGTTAATTCCAAGAACGTATGGTTTTGGTGTATTGTAAATGGGATGGATTCCCTATTCTCTTTCTTCGTCTCATTATTCCTGTATAGAAATGCAACTGATTTCTGAGCATTGATTTTGTATCCCGCCACGTTACTGAATTGCTCTATAACTTCTAATAGTTTGGGAGTGGTTCTTTTGGGTTTTCCATATAGAGTATCATGTCATCTGCGAAGAGAGACATTTTGACTTCTTCTTTGCCGATTTGGATACCTTTTGATCCTTTTTGTTGTCTGATTGCTGTTGCAAGGACTTCTAGTACTATGTTGAATAATAATGGCGAGAGTGCATCCTTGTCGGTTCCTGATCTTAAGGGAAAGGCTTCCAGCTTTTCCCATTGAGAATATATTTGGTAGGCTTTTCATAGATGGTTTTATGAGATTGAGAAATGTACCCTCTATCCTACACTCTGAAGGTTTTAATAGGAAAGGATGCTGTATTTTGTCAAATGCTTTTTCGCTCATTGAGAGGATCAATGGTTCCTGAGTCTTTTCTTGTTGAATAATGTATCACGCTGATGATTTGCGAATTTGAACCACGCTTGCATCCAGGTATGAATCACTGAGTCTGATGGAAATCCTTTTAATGTACTGTTGGATTCTATTAGCAGTATCTTGTGAGGATTTTGGGTCCATATATTCAAGGGAAATCGGTCTGTAATTCTCCTTTTGAGGTCTTTGCCTGGTTTGGGGATCAAGTAATATTGGCCTCATAGAATGAGTTTGGTAGCTTTCCTTCTGTTTCTATTTTTGAAATAGCTTTAGGAGAATAGGTATTATTTCTTCTTTGAATGTTTGGTAGAATTCCCCAGGAAAACCTCCGGGCCTGGAGTTTTGTTATTTGGAAGGTTGTTTATCACTGACTCAATTCTTCATAATTAATTGGCCTGTTTAAGAAATCAATTTCTGGGAGGTGGAGTTAAGATGGCGGAGAGTAGGGGACCCTTTTTCAGCCGGTCCCCTGAGTCGAGCTGGATAGGTACCAGACCAGCCTAACACCACGGAACCAGCCTGAGCACAGAAGAGTGCATCTGGATCTCTACAAAATGAACATCTCCAGCGCTGAGTATTGAAGTACGAAGCAGGAGCCGTGAAACGCGCACAGATATCGGAAGATAAACGGAAGGAGGGAGCCGCGTTCGGTGCCGGGAAGCGGTAACCACCTGCAGGGAGCGGGCGGACTCGGACTGGCACCCCGAAACAGCAGACTGAGACCGTGAGCCGGTGCGACGCCTGCGGCATCTCGGAACCCGGAATCCTGGTGCGCCACCTGGATCCAGACTGAGACCGGGAGTCCGAGACGCGTCTTGTGAAGGGCGCTGGGCTGGCGGCGTTAGAAACACAAAGGACAGAGACACGACCGGCCCTGGAAGTGAGGGCTGGGACGCCGGGTGTGGGGCGCACATCCCGGGACGCTGCAGGGTTGAGCAGCACCAACAGAAACAGAGTTAAAGTGGCCAGAACATTAGTAGAGAACGGGCCGCAATCCTTCTGTTCCGTGACAGAGGCTGAAATTTGGCCGCTGCTGCTCTGATTCTCAGAAGAGGCACAGCAAACCGCCAGGGAAAGCCGCCAGAGAACAAAAGCCTGGAAATACCGGCTCAGAGAGTGCCCATCCCCATCCTCCCTCGCAGGGGACACGGAGACTCTACCCAAACAGGGTTGCCTGAGTATCGGCGCGGCAGGCCCCTCCCCCAGAACACAGAAGGCAGGCTGAAAAATCAAGAAGCCCACAACCCGGGCGCCTGGGTGGCGCAGTCATTGAGCGCCTGTCTTCGGCTTAGGGCGTGATCCCGGCGTTCCGGAAAGGAGTCCCTCATCGGGCTCCTCCGCTGGGAGCCTGCTTCTTCCTCTCCCACTCCCCTGCTTCTGTTCCCTCTCTCGCTGGTTGGCTGCCACATAAATAAATAAATAAAATCTTTAAAGAAGAAGCCCACATCCCTAAGATCCCTATAAAACAAGGGGCACGGCCTGGGACCCAGTCAATAATTTGGGCTCTGGAAACCCCGCAACCTCTCTTCATCAGAATGACAAGAAGGAGAAGCCCCCCCCAGCAAAGAAAAGACAGTGATTCTGTGGCCTCTGCCACAGAAATAATGGATATGGATGTAACCAAATTATCAGAAATGGAATTCAGAGTAACGATGGTCAAAATGATGAGTAGAATTGAAAAAACTATTAACGAAAAGGTTACTGAGAATATAGAATCCCTAAGGACAGAAATGAGAGCGAATCTGACAGAAATTAAAAATTCTATGAGCCAAATGCAGGCAAAACTAGAGGCTCTGACGGCCAGGGTCGCAGAAGCAGAGGAACGGGTTAGTGAATTGGAGGATGGGTTAATAGAGGAAAAAATGAAAATAGAAGATGGTCTTAAAAAAATCCACGCCCACGAATGTAGGTTACGGGAGATTACTGACTCAATGAAACGATCCAATGTTAGAATCATCGGCATCCCCGAGGGGGTGGAGAAAAACAGAGGTCTAGAAGAGATATTTGAACAAATTGTAGCTGAAAACTTCCCTAATCTAGCAAGGGAAACAAACATTCGTGTCCAAGAGGCAGAGAGGACCCCTCCCAAGCTCAACCACGACAAACCTACGCCACGTCACGTCATAGTGCAATTCGCAAATATTAGATGCAAGGATACAGTATTGAAAGCGGCCAGGGCAAAGAAATTTCTCACGTACCAAGGCAAAAGCATCAGAATTACGTCAGACCTGTCTACACAGACCTGGAATGAGAGAAAGGGTTGGGGGAGCATATTTAAAGCTCTTTCAGAGAAAAACATGCAGCCAAGGATCCTTTATCCAGCAAGGCTGTCATTCAGAATTGATGGAGAAATAAAGACATTTCAGAATCGCCAGTCACTAACCAATTTTGTAACCACGAAACCAGCCCTACAGGAGATATTACGGGGGGTTCTATAAAAGTAAAAAGGCCCCAAGAGTGATACAGAACAGAAAGTCACAGCCAATACAAACAAAGACTTTACTGGCAACATGGCAACATTAAAATCATATCTCTCAGTAATCAGTCTTAATGTAAATGGTTTGAACCATCCCATAAAACGCCACAGGGTTGCAGATTGGATAAAAAGAAATGACCCATCCATTTGCTGTCTACAAGAGACTCATTTCGAACCCAAAGATGCATTCAGACTGAGAGTAAGGGGATGGAGTACCATCTTTCACGCAAATGGACCTCAAAAGAAAGCTGGGGTAGCAATTCTCATATCAGATAAATTGGATTTTAAACTACAGACTATAGTTAGAGATGCAGAAGGGCACTATATTATTCTTAAGGGAAGTATTCAACAAGTGGATATGACAATTATAAATATATATGCCCCCAACAGGGGAGCAGCAAGATACACAAGCCAACTCTTAACCAGAATAAAGAGACATATAAATAAAAATACATTAATAGTAGGGGACCTCAACACTCCACTCTCAGAAATAGACAGAACACCCTGGCAAAAACTAAGCAAAGAATCAAAGGCTTTGAATGCCATACTCGACGAGTTGGACCTCATAGATATATATAGAACACTACACCCCAGAACCAAAGAATACTCATTCTATTCTAATGCCCATGGAACATTCTCAAGAATAGACCATGTTCTGGGACACAAAACAGGTCTCAACCGATACCAAAAGATTGAAATTATCCCCTGCATATTCTCAGACCACAACGCTCTGAAATTGGAACTCAACCACAAGGAAAAATTTGGAAGAAACTCAAACACTTGGAGACTAAGAACCATCCTGCTCAGGAATGACTCGATAAACCAGGAAATCAAAAATCAAATTAAACAATTTATGGAGACCAATGAGAATGAAAATACAACAGTCCAAAACCTATGGGATACTGCAAAGGCAGTCCTAAGGGGGAAATACATAGCCATCCAAGCCTCACTCAAAAGAATAGAAAAATCTAAAATGCAGTTTTTATATTCTCACCTCAAGAAGCTGGAACAGCAACAGAGGGACAGGCCTAATCCACGCACGAGGAAGCAGTTGACCAAAATTAGAGCTGAAATCAATCAAGCAGAAACCAGAAGTACAGTAGAGCAGATCAACAGGACTAGAAGCTGGTTCTTTGAGAGAATCAATAAAATTGACAGACCACTGGCAAGACTTATCCAAAAGAAAAGAGAAAGGACCCAGATTATTAAAATTATGAATGAAAAAGGAGAGGTCACGACGAACACCATTGAAATTGGAAGGATTATTAGAAATTTTTATCAACAGCTATATGCCAATAAACTAAGCAATCTGGAAGAGATGGAATCCTTCCTGGAAACCTATAAACTACCAAGATTGAAACCGGAAGAAATTGATTCCTTAAACAGGCCAATTAATTATGAAGAAATTGAGTCAGTGATAAACAACCTTCCAAATAACAAAACTCCAGGCCCGGACGGTTTTCCTGGGGAATTCTACCAAACATTCAAAGAAGAAATAATACCTATTCTCCTAAAGCTATTTCAAAAAATAGAAACAGAAGGAAAGCTACCAAACTCATTCTATGAGGCCAATATTACCTTGATCCCCAAACCAGGCAAAGACCCCCTCAAAAAGGAGAATTACAGACCGATTTCCCTAATGAATATGGACGCCAAAATCCTCAACAAGATACTTGCTAATAGAATCCAACAGTACATTAAAAGGATTATCCATCACGATCAAGTGGGATTCATACCTGGGATGCAAGCGTGGTTCAATATTCGCAAATCAATCAGCGTGATACATCATATCAACAAGAAAAGACTCAGGAACCATATGATCCTCTCAATCGATGCCGAAAAAGCATTTGACAAAATACAGCATCCTTTCCTGATTAAAACCCTTCAGAGTGTAGGAATAGAAGGTACATTTCTCAATCTCATAAAAGCCATCTATGAAAAGCCTACTGCAAATATTATTCTCAATGGGGAAAAGCTGGAAGCCTTTCCCTTAAGATCAGGAACTCGACAAGGATGCCCACTCTCGCCACTATTATTCAACATAGTACTAGAAGTCCTTGCAACAGCAATCAGACGACAAAAAGGGATCAAAGGTATTCAAATTGGCAAAGAAGAAGTCAAAATGTCTCTCTTTGCAGATGACATGATACTCTATATGGAAAACCCAAAAGAAGCCACTCCCAAACTATTAGAAGTTATAGAGCAATTCAGTAACGTGGCAGGATACAAAATAAATGCTCAGAAATCAGTTGCATTTCTATACACGAATAACGAGACCGAAGAAAGAGAAATTAGGGAATCCATCCCATTTACAATAGCACCAAAAACCATACGTTACCTTGGAATTAACTTAACCAGAGACGTAAAGGACCTATATTCTAGAAACTATAAATCACTCTTGAAAGACATTGAGGAAGACATAAAAAGATGGAAAGATATTCCATGCTCATGGATCGGAAGAATTAACATAGTTAAAATGTCCATGCTACCCAGAGCAATCTACACTTTCAATGCTATCCCGATCAAAATACCAAGGACATTTTTCAAAGAACTGGAACAAACAGTCCTTAAATTTGTATGGAAACAGAAAAGGCCCCGAATCTCCAAGGAACTGTTGAAAAGGAAAAACAAAGCTGGGGGCATCACAATGCCAGATTTCGAGCTGTACTACAAAGCTGTGATCACAAAGACAGCATGGTACTGGCACAAAAACAGACACATAGACCAATGGAACAGAATAGAGAGCCCAGAAATGGACCCTCGGCTCTTTGGGCAACTAATATTTGATAAAGCAGGAAAAAACATCCGGTGGGAAAAAGACAGTCTCTTCAATAAATGGTGCTGGGAAAATTGGACAGCTACATGCAAAAGAATGAAACTTGACCACTATCTCACACCATACACAAAAATAAACTCCAAATGGATGAAAGACCTCGATGTGAGACAGGAATCCATCAAAATCCTAGAGGAGAACATAGGCAACAACCTCTACGACATCGGGCAAAG
Organism: Ursus maritimus; assembly: GCF_017311325.1. Lineage (NCBI taxonomy): Eukaryota > Metazoa > Chordata > Mammalia > Carnivora > Ursidae > Ursus > Ursus maritimus. The sequence goes on from NW_024424452.1 coordinate 62,076,877, forward strand.
CAACCTTTTTCATGATATATCCACAAAGGCAAGAGAAACAAAAGATAAAATGAATTTATGGGACTTCATCAAGATTAAAAGTTGCTGCACAGCCAAGGAACCAGTCAGAAAAACTAAGAGGCAGGCCATGGAATGGGAGAATATATTTGCAAATGACACTACAGATAAAGGACTGGTATCCAAGATCTACAAAGAACTTCTCAAACTCAATACACGAGATACAAATAAATCAAAAATGGGCAGAAGATATGAGCAGACACTTTTCCAATGAAGACATACAAATGGCTAACAGACACATGAAAAAATGTTCAAAATCATTAGCCATCAAGGAAATTCAAATCAAAACCACACTGAGATACCACCTTATGCCAGTCAGAATGGCAAAAATAGACAAGGCAAGAAACAACAATTGTTGGAGAGGATATGGAGAAAGGGGATCCCTCCTACATTGTTGGTGGGAATGCAAGTTGGTACAGCCACTCTGGAAAACAGTGTGGAGGTCCCTTAAAATATTAAAAATTGAGGTACCCTATGATCCAGCCATTGCACTAGTGGGTGTTTACTCCAAAGATACAGACGTAGTAAAGAGAACGGCCATATGCACACCAATGTTTATAGCAGCAATGTCCACAATAGCTAAATCGTGGAAGGAGCCGAGATGCCCTTCAGCAGATGACTGGATTAAGAAGTTGTGGCCCATATATACAATGGAATATTACTCAGCTATCAGAAAGAACGAGTTCTCAACATTTGCTACAACATGGAGGGCACTGGAGGAGATAATGCTAAGTGAAATAAGTCAAGCAGAGAAAGACAACTATCATATGATTTCTCTCATCTATGGAACGTAAGAACTAGAATGATCAGTAGGGGAAGAAAGGGATAATGAAAGGGGGGGTAATCAGAAGGGGGAATGAAGCATGAGAGACTATGGACTATGAGAAACAAACTGAGGGCTACAGAGGGGAGAGGGGTGGGGGAATGGGATAGGCCGGTGATGGGTAGTAAGGAGGGCACATATTGCATGGTGCACTGGGTGTTATATGCAACTAATGAATCATCGAGCCTTACATCGGAAACTGGGATGTACTGTATGGTGACATAATATAATAAAAAATCATAATAAAAAAAAGTTGGCTTGTTTATCTTGCTGCTCCCCTGTTGGGGACATATATATTTATAATTGACATATCCACTTGTTGGATACACCTCTTAAGAATAATATAGTGCCCTTCTGTATCTCTAACTATAGTCTTTAGTTTAAAATATAATCTGTCTGATATGAGAATTGCTACCCCAGCTTTCTTTTGAGGTCCATTGGCATGAAAGATGGCATTTCATCCCTTTACTTTCAGTCTGAACGTATCTTTATGTTCAAAATGAGTCTCTTATAGACAGCAAATGGATGGGTCATGTCTTTTTATCCAATCTGCAATCCTGTGGCGCTTTATGGGAGCATTTAGGCCATTTACATTGAGACTGATTATTGAGAGATATGATTTTAATGATGCCATGTTGCCTGTAAAGTCTTTGTTTCTATAGATTGTGACTTTCTGTTCTGTATCACTCTTGGGGCCTTTTTACTTTTATAGAACCCCCCTTAATATCTCCTGTAGGGCTGTTTTTGTGGTTACGAAATTGGTCAGTGACTGGCGAATCTGGAAGGTCTTTATCTCTCCATGCATTCTGAATGACAGCCTTGCTGGATAAAAGATCCTTGGCTGCATGTTTTTCTCTGAAAGAGCTTTAAAAATGCCCCCCCAATCCTTTCTCTAATTCCAGGTCTGTGTAGAGAGGTTTGACGTAATTCTGATAACTTTACCTTGGTACATGAGAAATTTCTTTGCTCTGGCCTCTTTCAATATTGTATCCTTGGATCTAATATTTGCAAAATGCACTATGACGTGACGTGGCATAGGTTTGTCATGGTTGAGCTTGGGTTGGGTCCTCTCTGCCTCTTGGACATGAATGCTTGTTTCCTTTGCTAGATTAGGGAAGTTTTCAGCTACAATTTGTTCAAATATCTCTTCTAGACCTCTGTTTTTCTCCACTCCTCGGGAATGCTGATGATTTTGACATTGGAATGTTTCCTTGAGTCAGTAATCTCCCGTAACCTACATTTTTGAGAGTGGATTTTTTTGAGCCAAGTTTCTATTTTAGCTTTCTCTTCTGCTAACCCATCCTCCAATTTGCCGAGACATTCTTCTGCCTCATTCACCCTGGCCATCAGAGCATCTAGTTTTGACTGCATTTGGCTCATAGAATTTTTAATTTCTGCCAGATTCATTCTATTTCCGCCCTTAGAGTTTCTATATTCTCATTAATATGTTTGTTAATATTTTTTTCAAATCTACACATCATCTGGACCATTGTTACTCTGAACTCCATTTCTGATAATTTGGTTATATTCATATCCATTAGTTCTGTGGCAGAGGCCACAGACTCATTGTCTTTTCTTTGCTGGGGAGGATTTCTCCTTCTCATCATTCTGATGAGGAGAGGTTGCAGGGTTGTCCAGAGCCCAGATTATTGACCAGGACCCAGGCAAATCCATAGGGATCTTAGGGATGTGGGCTTCTTGATTTTTCAGCCTACCTTCTGCGGGAGGGGCCTGCCACACTTCTACTCAGGCAACCCTGTTTGGGTAGAGCCTCCCTGTCCCCTGTGAGGGGGGATGGGGATGGGCACACTGTGAGCCCGTCTTTCCAGGCTTTTGTTCTCTGGCGGCTTTCCCTGGAGGTTTCCTGGGCCTCTTCTGAGAGTCAGAGCAGCAGTAGCTGAATCCAGCCTCTGTCGCAGAACAGAGGGATCGTAGACCGCTCTCCACTGGTGTTCTGGCCACTTTAACTCTGTTTCTGTTGGTGCTGTTAAATCCTACAGCATCCCGGGATATGCGCCCAACAGCCAGCGTCCCAGCCCTCACTTCCAGGGCTGGCATGTCTGTGTTCTTTGTGTTTCTAACACCGCCAGCTGCCCCTGCGCGCTCTGGAGGTCTGTTTTAGTGTGGTTCGTGTGCACTTCGGAGCTCTGGTTTTCAGACTGGTCACGCATGTTCCCCAGCTCACAGTCTCAGTCTGCTCTCTCGTGGGAGCCGGTCTGTGAGTCTGCCCTCTCCCCAGTGCAGGTGGCTACTGCTTCTTGGTGCCCAAACGTGGTGGCTCCCTCCCCCTTCCGTTTATCTTCTGGCATCTGTGTGGGGCTTCACGGCTCCCTGCTTCATACCTCAATACTCATCACTGGAGATGTTCATTTGTAGAGATCCAGATGTATCTTCCTGCATCTCAGGCTGATTCCGTGGGTGTTCAGGATGGTCTGGTACATATCCAGCTTGACTCAGGGGACCAGTTGAAAAAGGGGACCCGTACTCCTCCGCCATCTTAACTCCTCCCCCCAGATTCCGGATTTTAATGTTAATACTTGAAATTCTAAAACTTCTAGAAGATATCACCAGGAATGTTTCTTGACACTGGCCATTACAATGATTTCTTTTATATGATGTCAAAAGCACAAGCTATGATAGTAAAAATAGACAAATGGGACTACTCTAAACTGAAAACTTTTGCACAGTAAATGGAACAAGCATCAGAATGAGAAGATAACCCACATAATGGGAGAAACGATTTGCAAACCATTTATCTGATATGAGCTTAATACTTATATAAGAAACTGCTACAAGGCATTGGCAAAACAAAAACAAAACAAAAATAAAACCCAAAAAACCTAATAAAACATGGGCAAAAGACCTGGATAGATATTAAAAAAAAAAAAGACATACAAATATTTGGCTGCCAAGTATATGAAAAGATGCTCAACATCACTCAGGGACATGCAAATCAAAGCCACAATGAAATATCATCTTACACCTGTTTGAATGGCAATTATAAAAAATCAAAATATAATAAATGTTAGTGAGGATATAGAGAAATTTGAATACTTGTACATTGTTGATGAGAATGTAAAATGGTGCAGTTATTATGGAAAGTATTGTGGAGGTTCCTCAGAAAATTAAAGCTAGAACTGCCATATGACCCAGCAATCCCACTTCTAGGTATTTACTCAAGAGAATTGAAATCAGGATTTCAAAATGGTATCTGCACTCCCTTACTCATTGCAACATTGTTCACAACAACCAAGATGTGGAAACAACCTAAACATCCAATCACAGATGAATGGGCAAAGAAAATGTGATATATACATACAGTTGTCCTGAAAAAAAGGAAAATTCTTTCATTTAAGAAACATGGATGAATTTGGAGGATGTTAAGTGAAACAAGCCTGTCTCAGGAGGACAAATACTGCATGATTTCACTTTTATGAGCTATCTCCTATAGTCACATTGATAAAATTAGAGAATAGAATGGTGGTTGCCAGAGATTGGGGCAGGGGGAGATGGGGAGTTGTGCTCATGGGTAAAGTTTCAGTTATGCAATAAGAATCAGTTCTAGAGATCTGTTGTAGGACATGTGCCTACAGCTAAGAACAGTGTTGTGCACTTAAAAAGGAAAGACTACAGATCCCCTGTTAAGTGCTTTTATCTCAAACACACACACAGAAGCGACACAAGGAAATCTTTAGAGATAGATAGCTGGAGGTGATAAACATGTTTCTTACCTTGATTATGGTGATGATTTCATGGATGTATGTAAATGTCCAAATTCATCAAACTTTATTCTTTAAACATGTGCCAGTGTTTTTGCCTTTTTGTTTGTTTGATTGTTGTTGTTGTTGTTTATATATCAATTATCCCTCAATAAAAGTATTTTACAAATCTGAACAAATGGAACTTTGGTGACCAGATAAAATCACAAGTTTAAATCCTTTCAATTTTGTATATAGCACCCAAAAAACCAGGTAAGACCAATTCACTTGCAGTGAAACAGACACATTATATTATACTATATTATATATTATTATATATTATACTACTATACTTTAAGAAAAAAATATAAAATTTAACAGCATAAACAGTGGTTACAGTTTTATGTTTGTAACATTGCTCTCATTTTTTATACTTTAGGTTGCAAGCAAAGAACAAAGAAAATGCTAACTTGTGTGGGAAAAAAAACATATCACGCCAAGGGATGATTATTTTAAGAAAGAGGGATATCATTATTATAGCTTGCATTCTAAACCTCAAACAGTGTTAGAGATCTACAAATCTTTAAGGATCTTGAAGCCAAACCTCACAAAAAGCATCATTTTTAAACAAAAATTGAGGCCTAGGAAGTTGTCTTTACAACTTCAGCAACTACTTAGAAGCAAATTTTGACCACTAATCCAGTGTTTCAGGTTCTATTTCCAGTTCCACAGATTGTATTATCAGCCACCAGAATATACTGAATCCAATAACACTATATTTGTTAATGGTAAAGGAATGTGATCTCTTTACCAAATCAAGAGATTGTAGTACATTGATACCTGTTCCTTTGGTCAAAAAATACCTCTATTAAAAAACCAATTTATAATAGAAACTTATGCAATAACTATTATTTCAATTTATTATTGAGAGCATAAACGCTTCTCATTATTTTGATGTTATTTCTTAGATTTCTGCAACACAGAATGTAATAAAGCATGCAGTGGATTAGCAACATAAAAGCACATGAGGATAGATGTTCATTAGTTTAAATTTTGATGCCATTCCTAAATTTTAATAAGTGCACATTACTGAAATAGCCAGTAGGTAGATTAATTATTCAGAATAACATAATTCCAGATTGTCCCTAAAATAAATCAATCCACCTATGCAAATGTAAAGCTCTATTTTCTGTTTCTTTGAAAAAAATAAAGAAATAGAGGTCTTTCCCCACAGTTATTTGTGATCTACTTGAGAAGATAAATTCATATATGTATAAAACACTTTGAAGCTGGGGCGCCTGGGTAGCGCAGTCATTAAAGCATCTGCCTTCGGCTCAGGGCATGGTCCCGGCGTGCCGGGATCGAGTCTCACATCGGGCTCCTCCGCTATGAGCCTGCTTCTTCCTCTCCCACTCCCCCTGCTGTGTTCCCTCTCTCACTGGCTGTCTCTCTGTCACATAAATAAAAAAAAAAAAAAACCACTTTGAAGCGGATACAAAGCACTCCAATGAATATACAAAGCATTCCAAGTGTTAGTTAGCATTAAAGAAATAGTGGCTTTTGTTACTATAAAATACAAATACTGAAACTGAATAATATCCGAGGTTTTAATTTCAATCACAATCATTGAGCTCTATCATAGATATTTCTATTGAAAACCATTCGACATTTTATATTAGCGATTAAATTGCCTTAATGTTGTTCAATTTACTCAGAACATGAAATCCCACACTTTAACAAGTATTGAGATGATGTAGAGTGCATGGTACATTTCTTGTTCTCTTTTGATTTTAGCAGAGATAACCAGAATACGTAATTGCTGAATAACAGCTCAGTACCCTTTCAGGTACAAAACTACATGTCCAAATTGATGGTGTTTAGGCTACTATTTTGTTTTAGAATAACACCCAATAGCATAAAACTATACATTGTCCATGACAGCCAAATGCGAAAACACACACACATTGTATGCACACACAGTACCTCACAAAACTATCTGACCCATCAGTGGGGAAATGATTTTTTCATATCAAAACAAAATAATAAATAAAAATCTTCAGGTTTATTTGGATTGCCATTTTATCAAAAGTAAATTGTAACCGAGGTCAACAGTAACCAAGGTCTTCCAGAGCAAGATATATATATATATATAACTATACTGTTCTAGTACTATATGTATATTACTGTATATTACTGAAATGTAGAGAGGAACTGCATTGTAGTTAATAAATCAAAAGTTGTTCAAAAGTTGTTTACTTTTAAAAGAATGTCAAAAGATAAAAAATTAAATAAAAAAATTAAAAATGTGCCAAAATATTCTGAAGTCAGTGTTCAAGCTCAGAAGAATAAAACGGTAATTTTTTTTTTAAATCTGTAAAATGTAACCTGTCACCATTCTAGTTTTAATTTCATTACAGAACGATAAAGATTTTTTTAAAAAGATTTTATTTATTTATTTATCTGACAGGGAGAGAGACAGCCAGCGAGAGAGGGAACACAAGCAGGGGGAGTGGGAGAGGAAGAAGCAGTCTTCCAGCAGAGGAGCCTGATGTGGGGCTCAATCCCATAACGCCGGGATCATGCCCTGAGCCGAAGGCAGATGCTTAATGACTGAGCCCCCCAGGTGCCCCAGAATGATAAGGATTTTTGGTCAGATGATAGCTCATAGTGTCTAAATGGTCAGGGCACAAAAGGAATTAAACTTCTAATAAATAAGTAAATAAGTACTAAATTCTGAATAGAAAAAACTTTAAGGAATGGAGGTGTAAATTTTAATACATTAATTATCTAGTCTCTCCTGTAGATTTGTGTTAATTTAAAAATGTGAGATTCAATGAAGCTATTATTATATATTTTCTACATTATAAATTTAATTTTTGTTTTATTATACTTGATTGTAAAGGAAAGGTTAGCTTTCAAATGTGTAGACAATCAAATATATAATTTGCCTATAATTTTGCAGAATATGAAATTGTTTTAGTGTGCTGAATTTTTACATAAGCACGGTTAACATAGGATTATTTCATTTCATTTGCTATTCCATGCTTATCAGTACATAAACATGTTTTCATAAATAAATACAAATCTTCTTTTTTAATTCTAAAGATCATATACTCAGGTGAGTATGCCTTTAGAATCTAAATTTGTACATGAATTCCAGGAGAAAGAATTTTCCTGTTATCTCCTTCCTTCCTTTTATAATTATTTTTATTTTTTAAAGATATTTATTTATTTGAGAGAGAGAGACAGCAAGATAGCATAAGCAGGGGAAGTGGCAGAAGGAGAGGGAGAAGCAGGCTCCCCGCTAAGCAGGGAACCCCACATGCGGCTCACCCCAGGATCACGACCTGAGCTAATGGCAGATGCTCAGTTGACTGAGCCACCCGGGAGCTCCTCCTTTTATAATTATTATAAATTCTAAGCTTTTGTCACTCTGGACAAGAAATGGAAACAGTATTAATTGTTCAGATCAGTTGGAAAGCATATAATATTTAGATGGGAAATTAAAAACCTATATTGCATATCTAAAGCAAATATACCTCAAAAATGAATTACACTCTAAAAATGACAGAAGAGCAACTGAAGTAAAATAATTGATATGAAAAACAAAAGATGCTTTCTATATTTACTTTAAATATATTGAGATTTTTTACTTTTTTACCAAAAAATTAGACATGGCTAAAGTTTTTTAATATTATTGAGGTATATATCTCACTTCCTAAATACCTACTCTTTCTTAGAAAACTAAGGCATGAAAAATTTAGGGTGTCCATGTCAATCGTCGTCATCATCATCATCATCATCATCATCATCATCATCAACAACCATCTATTATAAGCAATGAAGTTGTCTACAGGAAGATGTTGGCAAGTATTTATAGGTAATTTTCTACAAAGCATAAAATAAGTATTTGGATAAATGGGTTGAAATAGAGGAATTCAAAGCAAATGAAAATATTCTTAGTATTTAATAATTATATATAATCTTCTTTACATGTCAACAATGTAAGTAATTTATAAAGCATAATAATGAAACAAAAACTCATAAGTTCATCAGCAGTTTAAGTAGTAGATCATGATTGAATTACCTATGTGCTTCCTCCTGACCCATCTTCCTGAAACACCTCAAAACTATCACATACATGAATGGTAATGTGTTTATCAGCTTTACGTCTTCTTAGGCTAGTTCTCTACACATGCCTACACACCTAAATTATATTAGTGGTGTTCTAATTGGCTTTTGGATTGTTTTTTATTTAGTTTCTGATTGTTTAGGATATCCGAAGTGATATCCTAAAATGTAATCATCTTTATGTGAGTGTTTATACCTTTCTCAGCTATGTCCCAGGTTGTCACTTACAATGTAGTTCAATACCTTTTCACTCTTGCAGATTATCCTGCTGGTTGACTATTCTAAAATTAATTAATTAATAAATTTGTTCGCTTTTATGAAAACTGCTGCCATCAGCTCTCTTGCACATGTCACCTGCTACATATAAACAGGAGGTTCTTCAGGGTATGCACTTAGGGGAGGAATTGTTAGCTCATGGTAGGTATATTTGAAGTTTTAAATATAATCACAAATTGTTTTGCAAGATAGTCATCTGATTTATATTCCACAAGCAAGGTATGTATTTATGTTACTCCACAACCTACCAAAATTAATATTGTCTGAATGAGTGTAAAATGCCATCACATTTTGGTGTTAATTTACAGATCTTTGATTATTCATCCTCCATTTAACAGGAAAAATAGTCAACACCATTTACTAATTAGATTCAACAAACATCTTAAATTATCTTTAAAAATATTTTTAAATGATTTTATAAGAAACAAACAACTTTATTAGAATTTTTCATAGAAATTAAAAACAAAACCAGATTTTTGATCTATGTTTTCCTGTTTTTAAAAGCCAACTTCATACAAATGCAGCTAAAATTGCTGTGAATGATTAATCCAATGTTTTTAAATTTCTACACCATCTATTTCCTTTCAATAATCTTTTTGTATTGTTATTCCTAACCTCCTAACTTCAACAGTTGTCTACTTACAAACTGCACCAAGTAAATCATAATCATAAAAAATAAAAGTATCTCATATCTTCAGTAAAATGGGATGATCTAAGTTCTTGTCACAAAAGTTAGGTGGTATAGTCCTTGCTGTTTAGTGACTAACTGTATGAGACACCTTATTTCCCTTTGTCTTTATAAATATTTGTTTACTGGTTAATTCTTGTTTATTTTAATAATATCCAATTAGGTTATCATCAACTGAAGAATCTTATCTACAAAGTCAAATTCAACATCATCATTAGCACCCAGACTGCTACTGTGGGTCTCTTTTCACTCATCTTCTGCTTCATTTCATAATTTTAAAACTTCTTTTAATTTTCTTATTGTCAATATGGGATGAAAATGGAGAAAAAATAAAAATTCCAAAGAGTGTCCCATGAAAGCTAAAATTAAATAAATAACTAAAAAGCTACAAACATAAACTCTGGATTTTTCTCTCAAAATGATGTAATACAGTGAACAACACAATAAGAAAAATGAAAGATGATGTAATAGCAATGATCAGTTTCACTCCTATACATCTGCTTGGTGTTTCCATCATTCTTCCATTTGCTGTTTTTAAAGTCTCTAATAGTGTAAGTTGGGAATAATGATGAGTAGTGAAATAATTTCCAGGTTGATGAAAAAACGAAATGTTTCAAATTACAGAAAAATGAAATCTGAATCTACAGATCAATTTCCAGAAGACTAATATTTTTATTATAATGAGTTTTCCTGATGATAGTTTGTCTCTGATTGGTTATGTTTTCTTAATACTGTTCAATGAAGTTTTATAAACTTCTCTATAAAAGTCTTACATATGTAGTGTTATATTCATCCTTAGGTAAATCATTTTGTTATATTTTCATTATAGTTGTATCAACTATAATTGACGTCTCTTTACAAAGCCATGTTTTTAAATATTTGTGGTTACTGTATAAATATTTAATTTTTAAAATTGCTCTTAATACAAATATACCTAATTAAGCCCTTCTACTTTTTCTAAGCATCCTTATGTGTATTGTATTGGTTTTCATATCTTCTACTTGCTATGTTTTGGTTTTTATATTTTCAATCTGTACATTTCCAATACAATATTATGTAATACATGTGGGTATCAAAAAGAAAGCTATTAATGAGTCAACATTACCAGCACAACATTGGCTAGAGACTTATGATACATAAGGAAATTCCCCACTCTCTCTAGTTGTTAAATACTTCTATCATTATTTAAGGTTTGCTTTTCCTTATATCACTCTTTTCATAATCACTTGAGTTGATCATACTGTTTTTACACCTAGTTTTATTTATGTATTTGTTAATTGTTAACTGACCAGCATTGTTGTCATAAACATAATGTTGTTATGATATATATTTTTTCTTCCTTTTGGATCTAGTTTTCCAGTAGGCAATGATTACAGAATCATTCTAAAGCTTTCCCATTCTTCTGCATTTGAGTCTCTGACAAAATGCAAGTGATGGTGGCTTACTCCCTTGCTACAGCAAGGTCTGAATAAATAACCCTTGCTTGTTCTCATTTGGTGGGTCTTCATCTATTTTTCACAAATTACACATTTCCCTTTAAAAATCACTTTCATTGATCCTCACATTTTGATAGGAAGTGTTTTCATTAAAATTCAGCTTTAACTTCATTATTTTTGTTATGATTTCTTCTTTAACACCTGAGGTACTTATATGAGTGTATCTTAAATTTCCAAATTTGTAGGTATTTTTAATCCAGTTGGTTTTTGATATTTATTGCCATTTAAGGCTTCTTACAAATAGTTGCGGAAATACAATTAAAAACAAAATTTCCTCCCAACCCAGGAAATCTCTTTACAAAGGTAGAAGAGAAAAAAAATCAGTTATTAGTGAATAAGCATTTAACAACTGTGATGTGCATCATAAAAAGTCATTAAGAGAATGCAAAGACAGAAAGCAATCTGACCCTTTTATAAGCCAAGCAGACATAACCCATTACATACATGTTCTCAAAGTAAATAACTAGTCCCCAAGTCAGAGAACTTGAGAGCACCAGTTGTCACACATGATTCATCCTAGATTTATCTGGTAACTGGAGAGACCACCTGTATTCATTGATGGACTTTATCCAAAGGAAAAATAAATCTCTCATCTCTTTATGACAGGAGGTAGTTTGGAATAAGGTCTAAGTTAGGTTCCTACCCTCCCACAGACACTGAGAGATAGAGTCACTTTCTTCCTGGATAAATACATCTCAAACAGATAGTTCCCAGCTCCTTGAGAAAGACCTTCCTAGCTCTTAAAGCTGAAAAGAGGCTTATTTAGCCTTGAAGAAGACTTTACATACACAATTAAAATTAAAAAAAAAAATAAATGTTCTAAGAAAAGGGAAGGGGGCGGTCTCTTCCCTCATTTTCAACAGGGAGAATTAAGTCTTTTGTTTTTACCTTGTATTTGCCCTTACAACATCAACAATTGAGAAGAGTTTATAGAAACCTCTTACAGTATTGTCATTTTCCATTTATTTTTTCATGGTAAGGTCTATTTATATATATTTTATTTGTGATTTTTTTCTTATGTTCACATCATCTTGGGGTTGTTATATCTTACTGGTGCGTTAAATATTTTGTAAAATGTGCGGTAATAATCTTTGTCACTAAGAAGGTGTTGTTTTTGAAAGCCTATTTTATATGATATATCTATTCCAACTTTTTTATTATAATTTGCAATCTTTATATTTTCCCAACATTATCACTTCAAACCTTACACATTTTTATGTATTGGAGTATATCTTGAAGGAAAACTATGTAACTGAATTTTTTTTTTAATGTAGAGATTTTAGTACCATTAATTTGGGATCACTAATATAACTGGACTTGAACTTGTTTCTATTTCTGCCTTCTATGTGTTCTATCTTTGAAATCTTTATTGCAAGATTTAAAAACATGCACAAAAATGAATATCACATAAATATGAAGTATAATCAATCACTATTAATGAGAACATGTGCAACATTAAGTCAAGAAATAGAATATTACCAACACTCCGAAAGCCCCATCCTCACCCCCTAGTTCCATGTTTCCTCTTCAGTCACAGACCTCTCCTTCAAGGCTACAGGACACTTGTATCCTGAGTTTTGTGGTAATCATTTCTTTGCTTGCTTTGCTTTATAATTTTACTTAATAAACATGCATCCCTAAAAGCAGTTTCCTTCATCTTTTTTGAACTTTATACAAATGGAATCAAACCCGTGTATTCTTTTGCATTTGACCATTTTAAAAGATCTTAATTTAAATACCTATTTTTAAAATTTTTTATTATGTTATGTTAATCACCATACAGTACATCATTAGCTTTTTTTATAATAATATTTTTTTATTATATTATGTTAGTCACCATACAGTACATCCCTGGTTTTTTGATGTAAAGTTCGATGATTCATTAGTTGCATATAACACCCAGTGCACCATGCAATACGTGCCCTCCTTACTACCCATCACCAGCCTATCCCATTCCCCCACCCCCACCCCTCTGAAGCCCTCAGTTTGTTTCTCAGAGTCCATAGTCTCTCATGTTTCATTCCCCCTTCTGATTACCCCCCTTTCTTTATCCCTTTCTTCTCCTGCTGATCTTCCTAGTTCATATGTTCCATAGATGAGAGAAACCGTATGATAATTGTCTTTCTCTGCTTGACTTATTTCACTTAGCATTATCTCCTCCAGTGCTGTCCATGTTACAGCAAATGTTGAGAACTCGTTCTTTTTGATAGCTGAGTAATATTCCATTGTATATATGGACCACAACTTCTTAATCCAGTTATCTGTTGAAGGGCATCTCGGTTCCTCCAACGATTTAGCTATTGTGGACAATGCTGCTATGAACATTGGGGTGCATATGGCCCTTCTCTTCACTACGTCTGTATCTTTGGGGTAAACACCCAGTAGTGCAATGGCTGGATCATAGGGTGCCTCAATTTTTAACTTTTTAAGGGACCTCCACACTGTTTTCCAGAGTGGCTGTACCAACTTGCATTCCCACCAACAATGTAGGAGGGATCCCCTTTCTCCATATCCTCTCCAACAATTGTTGTTTCTTGCCTTGTCAATTTTTGCCATTCTAACTGACGAAAGGTGGTATCTCAGTGTGGTTTTGATTTGAATTTCCCTGGTAGTTAATGATTTTGAACATTTTTTCACGTGTCTGTTAGCCATTTGTATGTCTTCATTAGAAAAGTGTCTGTTCATATCTTCTGCCCATTTTATGATTTGTTTATTTGTTTCTCGTGTATTGAGTTCGAGAAGTTCTTTGTAGATCATGGATACCAGTTTTTTTTTTAAAGATTTTGTTATTTATTTATTCGACAGAGATAGAGATACCCAGCGAGAGAGGGAACACAAGCAGGGGGAGTGTGAGAGGAAGAAGCAGGCTCATAGTGGAGGAGCCTGATGTGGGGCTTGATCCCATAATGCCGGGATCACGCCCTGAGCTGAAGGCAGACGCTCAACCGCTGTGCCACCCAGGCACCCCAGATACCAGTTTTTTATCTGTAGTGTCATTTGCAAATATATTCTCCCATTCTGTGGGCTGCCTCTTAGTTTTTTTGACTATTTCCTTGGCTGTGCAGAAGATTTTATCTTGATGAAGTCCCACAAGTTCATTTTATCTTTTGTTTCTTTTGCCTTTGGAGATGTGTCATGAAAAAGGTTGTTGTGGCTGATGTCGTAGAGGTTGCTGCCTATGTTCTCCTCTAGGATTTTGATAGATTCCTGTCTCACATTGAGGTCTTTCATCCACTTAGAGTTTATCTTTGTGTATGGTGTGAGAGAGTGGTCAAGTTTCATTCTTTTGCATGTAGCTGTCCAATTTTCCCAGCACCATTTATTGAAGAGGCTGTCTTTATTCCACTGGATGTTTTTTCCTGCTTTATCAAAGATTAGTTGCCCAAAAAGCCAAGGGTCCATTTCTGGGTTTCATCATTAGCTTTTGATGTAGTGTTCCATGATTCATTGTAAATACCTATTTTACCGAGAGATTTTCCTAAACATCAGAACTTGAATGGATACTTATGTGTTCCTGTAACACCTTATTCTTACCTATATCATACACTATACATGACCCAATATATCTTTAATACCACTGTATCCCCAGGCACATATTCAGCAATCAATAAATACCTGTCAACTGAATAAATGAATGAGTTTTTGGTTTGAAATGTTAGAATATCCTACAGAATTATTCATTAACTTTTGCGGCACTCATGGGGTTAGGGAATCACTACGTGAATAATCTGCTGGGGTTTTTTTCTTTCGACATATCTGCATTTCTTTATTTTTCAACCTGACAAATTTTATTAATCATTAAGGACTCCTCCAATAAACCTTACCCAATGCTCCCAAACATATTTTGTCCCTCTTTTATCTCCCCAAAGCGCTTTGCTAAAACTGAGAGCATGAACATCTTACTCTGTGCTCAACACTAAACCAGAAACTGAGGACAAAAGCCTGACAATATTTTCCCTGTAGGAATTTGTAAGTGCATCTCACAAGTGCTTGTTATAGTGGAATTTTGTACCTTTTACAGATTTTGTCACAGTAAGTATTAAACAGCTCCAGAATAATATTTTTCATCTTTGTGATCTATGTATACCTTATTATGTACATGCTTTCAGCATGGTACTTGACATAAACTCCTAGATGAGTTATTTTCCTCAATGGTATATATTTTTATTCAATATTAAAAAAAATTTAATCTTAGTAACAACCTACCTCTCTAAAATAAACCATTTAAAACTTATTTTAACATTTAAATATGTGAGACAGAGTGTTACAAAAAATAGGCTTTGTAGGAATGAAATTATGAAGATAACAGATATGTAGAATTTTGTCTGGAATTTTAGAATGGAAGCAAGCAAAAACCTGAGTAGCCTTATGGAGTGATAAAATGGCTTTAATGGATTTAATTAACTTACCCTATAAGAAATGAAAATTAAGGAATCATTCTTGTCTGAACTGAGCTATTAACATAGTTTTAACTGCATTCTTTATGGCCAAAAAGTCTTAGAGCAGATGGTAAATTTATAGTCCCTTTTCCCCTATGGAGAAGGAAGAAGGAGAAAATGTAGTGCAGGAATTCTATGAGTTTCATGAATAAACTCAGAATGTAAGTGGTTGCAACCATTTCTAAATGGTGTATGAAAGTTACCATCGTTTATTCTAAAGCTATATAAACAACATGTATTTTTATGCTATGATAAACTTTTCCACAAACAAAAGAAAGAAACTTCTCTCAAATACTAGCAATGGTTTAACTGGAATGACTGAAAAAAAGAAATGAATGTGCAACCTTGCTTTCTAACTAATTTAAAAAACATAAGCATTAATGAATATATAAGCATTTTGTGCATAAGCATGAAATATATTTTCCTGAACTATTATTTCACCACATCCAAATTGAGAACTGTATTTGACTTTATATGTGTCAAGATATTTTCTAAAAGCCATGTATATATATATAATTTGATACTTGGACATTTAAAATTTATATATAACTATATATACATGTTTTCCATATATTACATAAATACTGTATACTACATATATACATATAAATGTACATACAATTGATAACTTATATAAAAATCATGTGTAATGCAACCTATAATATTACCTTTTATGGTTATGTTTATTTTTGAGGCATTAAAAGGATAATATTTTAAGATATTGTAAGTAAACCTAAAGTAGATCAAACAACTATTATTTAATAATTAGAACAAATTCTTATGTGAAATTCTTAATGGTAACTATTAACTTTTTTCTAATAACATTGCTGTTTCATGTTTTCAACATGTCACATAGCTACGAGTTACCTTAGAAATAAAATATGTCAATAACTTATTTAGATATAACCCTGCAAGATAAAATGTGCTTTGATTGTGTTATATAACAGAGACATATGAATACCCTATTTACTACTCCTTGTACATTTTATAATTTCAAGTTCAGGGTTTGGTTGACTATCTTAATATCACATCTGACAAATGAATCATATGGATATAATAATAATAGCTATCAGTAATTTACTATTTACAATGTATCAGCATTTAAAACACTTTTTCTTATTTTCTTATACCATGACCACTAGAACAAAACCAAAATATGCTAAAATCATAGGGCAATATAATGGTGGGAAAACAGAAACAGAAACAACATTACATATGGTGCTCAAAACGCAATGCATGAACGTAGCAGGTCATATTAAAATTTCTTTTAACATCTCAAGTTTTTATTTAATTTCTAGTCAGTTAACATATAGTGTAATATTAGCTTCAGGAGTAAAATTCAGTGATTCATTACTTACGTATGACACCCAGTGTTCTTCACAACAAAAATTTTAAATAGTACATGGTAGGTCTGTAAAAAGTACTGGCTAAAGGTGGGGGAAGCAAAGCATGGAAACTTCTGTGTGAAAGAGTCTTTATTTTTTTTTCATATTTATAAATGGTTGTACAAGCCACAAGTTGGGGGACTTATTGTTTGCCAGTAACTTACTGCACACTAATCTTTCAAAGTTGATCAATAAAATATAGATTAGTTTACAAGTGAAGTCATAGAGGTCTAAAGAAAGTAGATAACATGACTAGTACATTTCAAAACAAGGATTCAAGTCTCTGTCTCTCAACTCCAAACATTACATTTTTATTTCTAACAAATTAAGCTGTATCACATGAAGCTTAGAAACATTCCATTCTAGCAATTTATGCATGATGATACCCAGAGAATTTTACTTTCTTTCAAAAATGCATTGAAAAATTTCTATATGTAAAATATCATATTGAGATAGATTGAAAGGCAGGGAGGAAAATACAAATTTAATACTATGGTATGTACAAAGCTGGCTACTCTCTTGAATCTATTTCTTTCAGTGTATTGTTTTCCTCCTTTAATTAAGTGCATAATTGAGATAGATGTTATCTATGTATGGAGTATGTCACCTTTAGTCTTTTTATTAAGGATGTTAACCAAGACTCTTTTCACTTAGTTTCAATTTACCACGCTAAATGTGAAAGTTTAAACTCCTTAATATTTCTTGGTTAGTAAACATTAAAGCAATTCAGAACTCCAGGAGGGCAACAGGAAACAAAAGATCCTTGCTCTGATTAAAGAAATGGTTGAGGCCAGCAATTTAATGACCACGAATTACCTTTTAAAAGCTCTATCTGGTCAGTGTGTAAGGTAAACCATTTCTGGAACTTAACATAGACTACCCAGGACTGCATAAGTTGGTTTCTCCAATAGTTTCAGTTGTACCTATATGGTAAAGACCTATAGGATTGGGCCACAAGCCAAGATGACCTGGTACACCCTTATAGATTTGGTTAACACTTATAGAGAGGACAGTTATAGAGATCCTTATGATCTAACTTTTTCTCGATATTAGAAATATCAGAACCTACACACACTGGGACCTTTGGTAGAAATTGGTGGGTGTTTCCGTGTTTTGAACTGGATATTTAGCTGTTTATTGTAGTCTACTTATAAGACAATTTCTTGCTTGTTCCTACTGTACTTTGATACAAACCATCCCTGAAGGACATGATTTTTAAGCTAGGAATTCTGATCCTATCTTAGTGGTGTCAGAGAGACTTTTAAATAGGAAGAGGGTTTTATAACAAGGTTGAATTATAAAATGGAAGGGACATATTCAGGAGTACTCTCCAAGAAGGTTCAGGAGCATCTATATTATTTGTTCATAGTGTCAATAATAGAGGCCTTATAAGACCTTCCTGCACTGATAGCTGTATGGCCTAAACCACTGAATCTCTCCCAGCCACAGCAAAGCAGGCTATGTGATCCATTGATGGGATTTCCTGGATTGAGGGCTGCATTGCTCTTTGGAAACCAGCAAGAATATGCTTTTAATATAGTTAATTCTTGATGGGAAAAGGCAAGGCAAGAGATGAAAGTTGTATATTTTGCCATGGAATTGGAGCTTCTACCCTCTAGGAAATATTTGGATCCTCACATTCTTGATCTGTAGCCCATAGCTTTGCTATGTAGTCAGATAAATTGGCTCTATAGGCCTGGACAATAAAAAAATACCCTTGAATGGATCACTCTGTTATGGTAAAGGATATCCTTTCTCAGAACACTCACTTATGGTTAAAAAGCAAGAACCAAAAAATCCAAACCCAACAATGTATGCAACATTCAGCTATGGAAATATTTTGGGGAATTTAGAGAAGGAATTAAAGTTTATTGTATAGATGTCCACGAAAAGGGAAAAATAAATAGGAGAAGGAGAAGGAGGAGCAGGAGAAAGTAAAGAAGGAGAGAAGTTGCTTCCTCCAGGTGCCAGCTTAGATGGGGACTGAAATCCTATGGTGTAAGCTTCTCTCTACAGTCAGTTTCCTGAGTTCATAAAATGAGCAGGCATGTAAGCATCCAGGTCATGCATCAAAGAGTGATGAAGGATGAAATGACTAACATGACAAAAAATTTCGCCCAGTGACAATGAGAAATAAATGCTATGAAAGCGGTGGTGGAGAAAAATTCTCTGGGGACAAACACTGGAGCGGACCTAGGAAGGGAATTAATTTGACTACCTATAGCCTTAGAACTATCAACTGGGTTTGATTCTTATTCTACTCCAGTGTCACTTACTTCAGTAACAGAAGTAACCTATGAAGGTTTAGAATTCTCTAGCAATTGGACCCACCTCAAAATATGAATTTCACTGTCACAGTGTATAGCAATTGGCAAGGAAAAATAGCGTTACCTACTGATGCCATATTCCTTATCACCCTTGGATCAACGGTCTCATTTAAAATTGAAATAGGCAAGCAAAAAACTTGTTACTCAAAATAAGTGTTAAACAAGGTTTTAAGGTTAAAGAAATGCATCATAACTGAATTCAAGAGGAACTAAGGCAGGAACTTGGCTGGTAAACTCCTAAAGTAGGAAAGTGGAAATTAAGGTTTGGAAGAGGACGCATTACAACTGCTGTATATGTCCTTCCCACTTCAACTACTTTTCTTTCATTTTGTCTAATCCAGTGGTCAGGCCAGGGTTTAAAATTACTTTTATCCAGGAAGATGGTATAGAAGACTCAGTGCTAAGCAAACAAAATATATTAATTCATGAACTACTTTTGAGGGAAAAGATATTTAGCTCTATTTTAGAAGGGCTGTTGAGGATGTCACTGGTTGTTTTACGACACAGATTATTTGCATTACAAAGTCATGGTATGCATCCCACATTATTGTTTTTACAGGAGGAGGAAAAATATTCTCTCCTGAGAGAACAATAATATTAATATGAACCATTTTCTTCTGTTCTACATTCTAGCAAGAGCAGTAATTATTAAGAAGTAGTTCTTTTTTTTTCAGAAGAAACATAAATTTCTTGAATTCTACAAAACACATGATGACCTTAGCATCTGTGCGCGTATCTCTGTGTGTGCGTATCTGTGTGTGTGTGCATGTGCACACATGAGTGCAAATAAGTATATTTTAACATGTATTTTTTATGCACCCTTTGTACCAAGCACTGGGACATCTACTCAGAGACCTCAGATACAAAGTGGGTTCTATACAAAGTGGATAAATCTTTGACCTTGTGGATTCTATAATCTCATGGGGGAAAGCATATATTAAACAAAGAATTAGAGGGAAATCCCTGGGTGCCCTGGGAGCACTCATGCCATTTCAGGCATAGTTATGGTCAAATACAGTAGGTGTGTGGTGGTAGAATGCTTTCAAAAAAGTGGACTTTTTTCTTTCTGAATACCTCAAAGTAAGCATAACTATTGCTTGGAGGAGATGGAAGTGAAAATAAGTTCTTTTTTATTTTCTACCAACATAATGCTCATCTCTCAGTTATCTCTACTAATGGGGAGGTGCAGTAGTGTGGAACATCCAGAATGCCTGATAATCATAAAGTCATGAATGCTTGCAAACAATTTATATGCTATATATTTTAGTAGCTTCACCTTCCTGGTAATATTTTGCTTCAGTGCACATTAAAATTAGTTTGCATTCTCTGTGTACACACTATCTAGATGATAAGAAAGATGTCCAGGAAGTATGCAGTATGGTTAGCAATAGCCCTTTCAATAGATAATACACAGAGCAGACAATTTGTATATACTTAACACACAATTGGCAGTACATGAATCTGTTGATATGATTGCAGGGCTCCAAGAATGTTGTTTCTATTAGTATGGCCTGTATTTTATCTTCCCTTAACCACATTTAAGAGAACCCAAAGCAACTTACATCTGAAAGCATATGGCAAAACTTTATATTTATTGCCAAACAGAAACAAAAAGCATCTACAGACTGATACCAGTCACTAGAGATGAACAGATTACAAAATTAGGTAACTGACTTTTCTCTAAGTTTTCTGGTAGCTGAGGAAAAACAAAAGCAACTTTCACTAAATTTTGGTTAACGCAGTCTACTACTTTTATTGCTGAAGTTAAAAATAATGACTATTTATATTAGAAAATTTCAAAATCCTAATTTAAAAAAAATACAAAAATTAACAGTAACTTCATCAACCAGAGGACAGTGCTGTTAATATCGCATAGACTTTCTTCAAGTCTTAACTATTTTCTTTTATAACAGATTTGGTCATACTGAACATTATGTTTTTCTAATCTAGTTTCACTTTTTCTTTTCTTATATATCCTATTTGAATATATGATTTTTAAATCAGCTGATCTGTTTGGCTAGGCTAGTTAAATATTTTATTTAGGGGCCCCTGGGTGGCTCGGTCAGTTAAGTGTCTGACTTCAGCAAAGGTCATGAACTCAGGGTCCTGGGATAGAGACGCACCTGGGGCTTTGCTGGGAGTCCGTCCCTCTCCTCTGCCCCTCCTCCTGCTCATGCTCTGTCTCCCTCCTCTCTCTCAAATAAATAAAATATTTAAATATATATATATATATAATGTCATAAAGTGGGTTTTTTTGGTAATCAATTGATATAATCAAATAGCTTTATCCTGATATATTTATTTTACAAAGTCATTACTTCAGTAAATATTTGTTATGAACTTACTATGGTTAAAGGCAATAATATATGTGTGATAAGAATATTAACAGTGGATAAAAGTTTAAAAATCCCTGGCCTTATGTTGCTTATATTCTAGGGGAGAGATTTTAGCAATAAGTAAGTCGAATGATAGTAGGTCATATGATACTAAATGCTGTGCAGAAAAAAATAAAAAGAGGAGAGAATTGAAAGTGCTGGGAGTGGTATGTGCTTCATTGTTTTATTTATGTGACAGAGAGACAGCCAGCGAGAGAATTTATTTATTTATTTAAAGATTTTATTTATTTATGTGACAGAGAGACAGCCAGCGAGAGAGGGAACACAGCAGGGGGAGTGGGAGAGGAAGAAGCAGGCTCACAGCGGAGGAGCCCGACGTGGGACTCGATCCCGGCAGGCCGGGATCACGCCCTGAGCCGAAGACAGATGCTTTAACGACTGCGCTACCCAGGCGCCCCTGCTTCATTGTTTTAAACAGAGTGGACAGAGAGACTATGACTGAGAAGGAAATATTTACATGAAGAGGTGCAATAACTGGAAAAGTTGTGTCTCAGGTAGAGACAGTACAGTAGGAAAGGACCTAGTTCATTCTAGAGGCAACTGGGAAGAATGAAAGGTGAAGTCAAAGGCAATACTTAAGATGGGTGTGGGGGCAAAGTGAGGGGGAAGATTATCAAGTAGGGCCCATTTAAGAAGCTGTATGATTCAAAATCATTGATAGGATTTTGTTTAAAGGAGGGCATTACTTGCATTGTATTTTTAAAAGGTTGCTTGGAAGGAGATGAAAGCGAGGCAAAGGCAAAAGCCATTGGAATGATCCAAGGAAGAGACGATGAGGACTTGGTTGTGGTGGTGGAGTTAGAGATGTTGAGAAGTGGTTAGGATAGAAATACTTTTTTTTTTTTTTGTAAATACAACTGACAGAATTTGCTAAGAGATTGTACTTGTTGCACAAAAGAAAAAAAAGAGAGGAAGTCAAAGAAAACTCTTAAGCTTTTGGCATGAGCAACTAGATAGGATACAGTTGATATTTACATAATAGAAAAAAGGAGGAAGAAAAAGCAAGTTTGTCACAGGTGGGGATCAGTTCAGCTCTAAACAAGTAAGTTTGAGAAACTTCTCATCTAAATGGAGGTGCACAGTGGGCAGCCAGATACAGCTCAAAGAAGAGGACTGAGCAGGAGATTTAAATATGAGAGTCATTACCATATAGACAGTGTTTAAATTTGAAGACATCATCATGGTAGCAGTGTAGGTAGATAAGAGTGATGAATGTTGAAAGAATCTTGTAGGATGTGACAGCCATCTGACTGGGATATCCCTCACCTAACTGATTGCCGAGGTTGATTCAGCTGATCTGTTTGGCTAGGCAGGTGTCCTCTTACTCTCTCATCACTCCATGTGTGTCCCTCCCAAACTTGTGCATTCAGTGGAAGAAGATGGCCTTCCTCCATAGAGGAGGACCATTCTTTGATCAAAGGTGGACAAGAAGCTGTCTTACCCTACTCAAGCATCCAAACAAGCTGGGAAGGTCCATTTGTAGGAAAAGGTAGAAGAGTCAAGCTTCTCAGACTCCAGACACACCCAAATGAGGCCCTGCATGAGGCAGTCTGCCTTTATTTTTTTAAAAAAAAGTCTCCTGGAGGGATAAGCGTGTTTCCTACAAGGCAAGTAGACGTGGTGTTTCAATGAACAGGGACGAATTGTGGCAATTGCAGCAGGTAAGATAAATAAAAATAGGACTGAGAAATGACCATTGGATTTAACATGGAAGTTGTTGGTGACCTTTCTCTCTCTCTCTCTCTCTCTCTCTCACACACACACACACACACAGACACACACAGACACACACACACACACACACACACACAACTGCTCCCCACCCTTCACTCCCCATAGTGAAGCTAAATGGAGGACAGGAATTAGATACAAGAAGGTACAAACACTGTTAAGAAGTTTTTTGTCAATAGGAGCAGAGCAATGGTGTGTTACCTGAAGACTGTCGTGAGGTAAAGGGAAGAGTATTTGTGTTTATGAGATGGAAGAAATTAATGTCATTTGTCATGCTGTTGTGCATGATCCTTATGGATAGTTCTTACAAAGAGAAAAACTGAATGACCCGGGACAGGGACAGAGACAGTGAACTTTCTGAAGCAACAGCCATGAGCAAAGGGGAGAGATGGAATCTGGAGCACACATGAAAAGTTTTGCCTTTGATCAAAATATAAATAGTTCATCCATAGTAACAGGAGGATAAGAAGGATTAGGGGGACCAGATCATAGTGTCTGGGGGATGTTGGAATAAGCTGGAAGAAATTCTCCTTGGATTGCCTATATTTTTTTCTGTGGTGAATGAGGAAATGAGAAACTATGTCAGATTTAAGGGAAGAGCAGAAATTGTAAAATAATAATGCAGGAGATTGGGAGAGTAGATTGGTAAATGTGGTAGGATTTACCAGTAAGGGTAAGAATAAATTTAAGCCTATTGGTCATGGATTTGATCTGATTTCATGTAGATTTCCCCCAGGAGAGGTAGATTCAATCAGGTTTGCGATTTTTAAGTGAGAGGGGAGTAAGGGAGCTGAAGACAAATATAAGTGAATACTTAGAACAATGGACTGTGGATTCTTCACTGATGAAGTAACATGTAAGCACATAAGTGAGTTGTGGTAAGACTGGTAGGTTGTCAGTTCTGTTTACTTCATTTATTAGTTGGAGTCATTGTGCCGTAACTAGAATACAGCTGGAAATTCAGGAGTTTGGTGTCAGAAACTGGGCTGTTTTACACTGATATTGTTGGAAGCTTGCCTCTGACATGACAAAGGGTGAGTCACTAAGATAATTTAACAAACTGGGGGAGGGGGGCAGAGAGACAGGTGGAAGCAAATCTCTCTAGTACTTTGAACTTAAAGCCATTTAATACAGAGAAGACTAAACTTACATCGTGATACGACAGATTGGGGAAGGAAGCATCAAGAAATCAAAAAAGTCAGGAATCGCAGACAATCCTTCCAATGTTCTCAGTCATCTGCAGTATGAAAGTGGGTGTTTTTCAGGAAAATAGCTGGGAGCCACTGGCAAAACCTCACATCCTACAAAATCCACCCATCTGCCTGCTGCAGCCGGAAGCTACGATTGCTTCTGCTTCTCTTCCACGTTCAAATTCCCACGTGATTTCCTTAAATTGGCAGAATGTAGTTCTCAGGCTTCCAGATCTAGCAATAGACAAGAAAGCATAAAGACTAAATGGTGCTAAGTTGCCAACAGAAAAATAGGTGCAGTTTACCCCTTTGGCGATGCTTCCATCATAGCCTTGAACACATATTTAAATGGAAACAACCGCACCAGCAACAGCATGTGTGGGGCACATGGAGCCCTGTTACTCGGGTCCCCTCCACTTCAAAGTCGAACTTTGTTGTTCTGATGTTGTGAATGCCACGAAGCCTTTCAGGGATCACCTCAGCGACAGAGAGTCGTTTCACTCAATATTCTGTCCCCCCGGGGGCAGTGCACACCCAGGGGCTTATCATGGAGAAAGGCCAGGTAATTGTGAGCCAACACCTGACGGTTCTGCTAAGCCATTCCGATCCAGAGCTCACCCTGGGAACTGACCTCTGACCAGTGCAACTCAACTTTTCCCTCTGACTCATCTTGTTTCTTCCCTTTCTCTTCCACAGGGGTTGATCCAAAAAGTATTTCCTAATAAATATCCAGAATACTAAACTTTATAATACTCACCTATACCCAGACTGCAGAATCACGCTTCCACATGGTGGGAATACAGTTATGTTTGCTAAAACAAATCCCTTCACACAGAATAAAAGGAAGAAAAGAATTCCATATATTTAAAAAAATCCATTTATAACTATTTCTATCTGAATTATGATTACTCTTCAGGCACAATTAATTTTTTTAATGTATAATTTAAGACAACTGTATGATTGTTCACAAGCAACGTCTTTTATATGAAACAGTTATAATAGGAGAAGAGGAAAATAAATAGACAATTGTGTACAAGTTGATTTCTTATTTGCTAATGAAATAAGAAAAGTAAATATACATAATTACTGCAGTATTCGTAGCTGCAACTGGCCACAGATTGCTGTTGAATTTGATGACTTTATTCTTCTACTGTTCATTCACTCTCTCTTTTGCCTTCAGGACCACAGCTGATTATGTTTTTAAATCACACCACATGTTCATGAAACTTCTGACACATTCTTTACTGGTCCTGTATGTGTTGGGTTGCTATAGGATCTGATTAATAATGAGCACTTGCTATGAAGTAATATTCTGGGCTGAAAACCCTGTTTACCCATATTGTATAAGGGACAATCTGGATAATCATCTCAGCCAGTTCAGTATTACTCTTTTTGGTCTATTTGTTCAGAGGAATGAGAACCATACAACATCCCTATGAAAGCTGGACTTTCCCTCAAATGGAACCATGATGTCCCCAGAGGGAATTATCTTTCTCTCATCGCCCCAAAATATAAACTAGTAGAAAGCAATATTGCAAAATTGGAACACAAAACTTTGTGACCTATTAGTGTAATGGTGAGGGAGCTGCTACTATTCTACCTGTTGGCTTCTAGATCCATAGTCGCGGAAGCAGGAACCTTCTCTGCAGTGTCAGGCAGATACTAGAGCACATCTCACAGGCTAGCCTTCAGTCTGTTTACTCACAACACTTCTGACACCAAACGGGTGTGTTTTTCTCTCACATGAACCAATTCTCCAGTTATCCAGACACCAATTCAGTGTCTAACAATTCCATTTAATTCTGACACTAACTACCCAGAATTAATGCAGACCCTACATAGAAGGGTCTCAGTAAAAGGCTCAGTCTCCCACTTCAGACACCACTCACAACTCTTGAACCTCCTGTACTTCTGAGGGACAGTCTATAAGTTGGGGTTCCCATGATGCCATCTTCCAATTTGATAATTTGCTAGAATGGAGCACAGGTTTCAGGAACACGCTTTGCTTAGATTTACCAGTGTATTATAAAGGATACAATTCAGGAATGTTATTTATTTCCTGTTAGTTCTCTTGTGTAATGAGAAATTTCAGCCCACCCACAAGTTCTATGGTCATTTCCACAGCAATATTGCATTGCAGAACCCATTGCTCTCCAAAATCCTTGCCTTTAATGACACTTTATTCTGGGTAAATATATCCAATAATTTAATGAGCTATTTTCCCATAACATGTCATGGATTATCAATATTCATTCCTGTCTGATAGTGAGATCATTATTACCTTCAAATATGAATAAGTCAGATGCCTTCTCAAATTGTATTTTATAATCTTTTAGCAAAGATTGCTTCAGGGACAAATAACAGTCAAGAGTGTAACAACGACAAAAAAAACACAAAAAAACAAAACAAACCCCCATCAATCGCTCTGGATATTTTAGGCTGGAAGTGACTTACTACAGAGATTAAGGGGCATACAAAACCATTGGAAAAGCTACACCATTTTAGAAGCCCAGAAGTGCTAGAATCACAGGAAATTTTTACCAAAAACCTCAGTGGTTGCAGCCCTGAAGCAGAGTCACTCCTAAAAACAAAATTTTATGTCTGCCGCTTTCTAAAAGCCTGGCATCTTGTCACCATTGCCAATGGAGTAATAATGGCTCCCGCTTCTTTGCCCCTCAACCTTGCATTTCATTGGCAGAGATGTAGTTACCAGTCTTTTTAGTCCTTGTGATAAAAGAATAGAAGGGGCTATCTTAATTCCCAGAAGACAATTTAACACAGATATTAAAACCCTCCAGTCATGTGAGAAGTCATGTTGGAAAGAGGTACAATGAGCAAAAGGTAAACCTTTAAGGAGTAAATGAGACACAGCAAGCTAGATTAAGTTTTTAGTTTAAAAAAATTTTTCTTAAAGCTTATGCCACTTCTCTTTCCATACGAAATGTTATTTGTTATTTTTCTCTTGTTATGCTCTATCACTGTCACATTTGCTGACTTTATGAAAATCAATTAGAAATTCTCACTTGTCTTATTTGTTTTGATAGAATTTCAACTACAAGTAAATTAACTGTACCTTGAATGTTCAAACCTTGAATATTTTAAAGAAAATTGTTAAAACTAAATCTGCTTAGAGGATTTTTAAGTATAAAGCCGACAGCTTTTTTATTTTCTAGTCTTGCCATACTGTCTTTCTGCCTCTTTTTAAACAATTAGCCATTTCTATTCTATATTTTATACGCAGGTTCTATTTCTATATTCTAGACATATTCTAAAAATCATGAATTTTGGTAATTCATGAAATGAATTAATAATGGAATTTTGTACATTTCTCTATTTGTTAGTGTGGATTTACATGATATGTTTTTAGAGCAATACGGCATAGTTATTGACCCTTTGGCCTCAGGGTGAAAGGGCCCAAATACAAGCATCAGCCCCCACTTGTACTGGTCACGGGCTCTGAGTTTCACTTAATGACTGTGTTTTCTCATTTTTCTCACGTCACCTGAGAATACTCTCAGTAGTTACAGAGTTTACCGTGATGAAAAATCAAACAGTTCCTAGTACATAGTACACGATAAGATCAAAGTTGGCAATTGTTATAATTACTATTCATAACAATAAGCTATGCTGTCTTTGCTCTTAGCTCTAGAGACAGGATTTTAAGATCTACCTTTTAACCCTTTATAAAGAGAAAAAAATGCCCCCCTTTTTTCTCTATTTTTCACCACTTTACAGCTCTTTCTTTTTGTTGGTTTCCTTTGGAGGCTTCTCTTGTTGAGTAACTTGCAAGACAATGAAGTCATACACTATACACCACACCTGCTTGTGCCCAACCTCGTCCTTGGCCTCCAGAAATGAATAAGTGAATCACAAAGCATGTAATGGTGGCAGGATCTGGAATCTCCTAGGAGGCTAACTGATAATCCTGAGACTACATAGCTTTTAAAAAATCTTTTCAGAAAACTATAGATGTGGGAACAAAATATGAAGGTGGCTGGGTTCGACCTTAAGTGTGTATGCAATACATCCTGACCTTCACTTCCAATCTCTTACTCGGACTCTTACTAAAATAGATATGAACATATTAATAATATTAATAACAATTTGCCTACACCTATGTTCTCTTCTTTACCAATTTTTAAGTAACATTGCATCTGTATTGGTAGGGCTTTCTTTGTATTTTAATATTAACTAGTAGGAGTCTATCAACTTCCATACATTCAGCATTTCATAAAGTAAATTAAATCAGATAGACATCTGTTGAGTGATTTCTCTGGTCTCCAGACATGCAACAATATAAGGTTATCTATCCTGCCTTGAAGAAACAGGAAAAAAAAAAGTCATTTATTATGTAACATGTCAACTGCTACAATTTAGGGTAATTTAAAATGTTATGGGCCTGGAAGAAACACAGGAGTGTGGCATAAACATGTGGAAAAAAAAGATTTTAACAAAGTATATGAGCCTGAAGCAAACACTTAGTCTCAAGATTAAAACCTAAAATGGGAGAAAGAAAGATGCTAGCAAAAATGAAGTCCCCCAACAATCTTCCGGCTTATTTTTCCAATGTAACACACAGATGGGCCCATCTTAGCATATCCTAACTGATATCAACTTTAACAACTTTTCCATTAAAGCCAAACAGGACTAGTGCAGTCAATAATGGACTGTCTGTATGCTGTATATCATTGTACACTTATGACTTGCGTACTTATGTCACTGCAAGACTGTGTAATGCCTGAAATTGAGAACAGGAGCAGAAGTATCATAGCCTCTAAGGGCTGCCATGGACCAAGATTTAAACTAGTACCGTGCAGGGGCAAAGGGACGTGTGCAGTTGAAAGGTTGGCACAGAGGGTAACTCAGCACAAGTGTTGCATTGTGGCCACAAGAGCAGGCCCTTAGGTGAAGGATCTGGAATATCCCTGGAGTCCCTATCATGTACATTTCTTCTTCTTTTTTTTTAATAATAATATTTTTTATTATATTTTGTTAGTCACCATACAGTACATCCCTGGTTTTTGATGTAAAGTTCGATGATTCATTAGTTGCGTATAACACCCAGTGCACCATGCAATACGTGCCCTCCTTACTACCCATCACCAGTCTATCCCATTCCCCCACCCCCTTCCCCTCTGAAGCCCTGTTTGTTTCTCAGAGTCCATAGTCTCTCATGCTTTATTCCCCCTTCTGATTACCCCCCCTTTCTTTATCCCTTTCTTCTCCTACCGATCTTCCTAGTTCTTATGTTCCATAGATGAGAGAAACCATATGATAATTGTCTTTCTCTGCTTGACTTATTTCACTTAGCATTATTTCCTCCAGTGCTGTCCATGTTGCAGCAAATGTTGAGAATATCATGTACATTTCTAAACACAGGAACAACATCAAGCAAATGCCAAATGAGAATAGAGCCCCTCTGTTCCAATTCTTCCAAGATAAAGTTGTCTGGCTTCCTTTGGCTGAATTTCTCTTTTACTAGTTCATTCAACATGCTGTAGTGTGAATTATCATTCCAGTCACCCATTTGCTCTGTTATGAGCTAATTGAGTATGGTTAAGTTCACTCACTTTTTGATGCTGTTCTGAAAGGATATTTTGTCTCGTTTGAAATTTTATTGCATCATTTTATAAATCAGATGCTCTGATGATTACTCATATAATCTGACAATCTTTGTTTTCTATTAACCTACTCCACAAATATTTATTCAGTCCATACTATGTACTTAATAAGATATGGTCCTGCCCTCAAGATACTCATTTTGTTGGGGAGAGAAGTATGTAAATGAAGAAATACAAGACTCAGGGGAAGGTGATAGATATATAAAGAAGGGAAGAATGATATCTTTCTACTTGATGGGGATGGAGAGGGAGGAAAGGCCAGAGGTGGCAATGTTTGAATTAATGTTTAAAAACGAGTAGGTACTTGGCCAGTAAATGAGGCATAAAAGATGAAGCATAAGAAGCTGTCTGAACAAAGGCACGGAGACATGAGTGTTTCATGGAATAAATGTGCTTGTTCTGTTCAGATAGCCACCAGAAGGTTTTTATGACTAGAAGATAGAAGATAACAGGGGAAAGCAGTCTGTACCCATATCTTAGATTCCAGAGGCAAGAGGGGGGAGGGATGCTAGTATGTACTTGATCTTGAGATCCTTAGGAAGTAATTAAAATCGTAAGCAGAGTGGATAAAATGATCAGATTAGAATTTTTAAACATGTAGTAGAAGAATAGACAAATAGATTTCCGAAACAGAATAGAAATTCTATAAACAAACCTATGTATTTATGGTGAATTGGTAAATTACGGAGATGGTATTTTAAATATGTAATACGTGGGAAGAGGAAATTGTATTAGAAGGCTGAATAGTCTACAGTCTGTCCTCAAGGGTTAGAATTCTGAATCTGTCAATTAATATCTATATCAGTTGGTCAAAAACAAGGCCAATAAAGTGGGATTAAATTGCAAAGTAAATGGCACAACTGTTGTTCAGTAAATATCAAAGGCTCATTATACTATTATAATGGTAACTTGGTTACTTATCTAAAAATTATTTAGATTTGTATTTTTCACCATTCATGAGAATATATTTCAAGTGGATCAATAACCTAAACTTTTTTAAAATTCTGTAAGTATTAGGAAAAAACATAGGAAATGTGTTTCTTTTAGACAGAGAGAGCTTTCTTAAATAAGAAGCAGAATGCAAAAACATAAAATAAAAGATTTGTAAGTTTGAAAATGCTACAATTATGGATTTCTGTGCAATGCACCCCACCCAAATGAAGACAAATGAGTGACTAGAAGATTATCCTGTATATAGAACAAGTAATGGCAAGGGTGTGGGGAAACAGGTATTCAGGTGGTGCTCATAGAAGTGCAAACAGATGTAACCATTTTAGACCACAGCTTGGCAGGATCCATTAAAATAAAAATGACAGAAGTTCTTTGAACTCATTTCTGTTTCTCGGTTATATGAAGGCATCCTACAGGTTACTTACTTTAAAATACTTCAGCATGAAGAATGTGTTGCAAATGTGTAAAGAAGCAGTCACACCTATGCACAAGGAAGCATATGGAAGGATGTTTATTGTGCTGCCATTTATAATACAAAAAAATTCAAAACAACCTACATATCCATCAAAAGGGTTTGAACTATGCTATGTCTATACTATGGCATATCATAAGCATTTAAAAAGAATGAGATACAACTATATTATTTACATGAGAATCACTCCAGGAGATATTGTTAGGAGAAAGAAAAATTATAAATTTATAAAAACAGATATAAAACTATATAACTGTTTATCTAGGAATATGCATATATTAATGGTAGAAGAAGTTTTGAAAATGATGCCTTCCTTTTTCTAGTAACAGAATTTCTCCCAGGGAAAATCAATGTCATAGGACTGGATTATGGGTCACTCCTCCCCAACCAATACTGTGGATGGACATATGCTCCTGGTTGGACCAATTAGGATGTGCTTATTCCCTTTGCCATGGTCATTAGTTTTAAGCTTGGTGGTTGAACTCAAGACAATTAATCTTAACCAGAGATTTTACTGGACAGTTGTATTTTCCTGTGGGAGAACTGAGGTAAAATAAGCTTTAAAATTGAGTGACCACATTGGCAAAGTCCACAAGGATTTTGCTTTAATTGTGCAGTCAAACCTAATCCTTACTAATATGGGATGTAAATCTCCTGAACCAACAGAGGAGAAGTGGAAAAGAGAAGTCTAAGTTTTTTTTTTTGTTTTGTTTTGTTTTGTTTTTAAAGCAGAATTTGTCAAAACACACTAAGTTGCAACCAGAGATCTTGGAGATCTGTATATTTCGCTGTATGCAATTATATTTTTAAATTTAGGGAAAAGAAATGCAGCATGGGAGAGGGGAGAGGAAATGACGGTAAACAAAAAACACAAAATAAGATGGTAGGAATAAGCTTAAACACAGTAGTCTCAAGGAATTTGACTAAGTTAAATTCTCTTGTTAAAAGGCAAGTGCTCAGATTTGACATTTAAAAAGTCATGTTGCTCAATAGTATTTATAAGACACACCTAAAACAGAATGGTATAGGATAGTTGGAAATAAAGAGAAGGAAAACTGAACTCACCATAAGACCAACAATTCCACTCCTAGCTATCTACTCAAAAGAAATGAGGGGGGCGCCTGGGTGGCACAGCGGTTAAGCGTCTGCCTTCGGCTCAGGGCGTGATCCCGGCGTTACGGGATCGAGCCCCACATCAGGCTCTTCCGCTATGAGCCTGCTTCTTCCTCTCCCACTCCCCCTGCTGTGTTCCCTCTCTCGCTGGCTATCTCTATCCTGTCGAATAAATAAATAAAATATTTAAAAAAAAAAAAAAAGAAATGAGGGCATATGTCCACAAAAAGACTACACAAATGCAATGATCTTTATTCATAATAAACAAAATGGATTTGTAAATGGATAAAGATTTGTAAATGGTAAAAAATTGTGGTACATTCATACAATGGAATACTACTTAGCAATAAAAGAAATGAACCACTGATAAGACAACATAGTTGAATTTCAAAGCCATTAAGCTGAGCAAAAAAAGCCAGATGCAAAAGAACACATATGTTTCCATTTACATGAAAGTCTAGAAAAGATAAAGTTAATCTCTATGAAAGAAAATAAGTCAGTGATTGCCTGAGATGGGGTTGAGGGATTACCTGGGTACAGCTATAAGGGAATTTGGTGGGGGGTAATGGAAATGTTCTGTATTTAGTAATTGTGATGGTGACTTGAGTATATTGATTTTTCAAAACTCATGCAAATAGGTGCACTTTATTGTATATAAATCATACCTCAGTAAAAGCAAAATGAAAAGGGGAAAAAATAGGAGGAGCACATAAGAGGAATACTAGTTCATTTGGTTTTAGAGGCTGAGAGTAGGTTTTTCTGTGCAGAGGAATCAGAGGTTGGTTGGTTGGTTGGTTTTACTTGAGATCTGAAAATAGAAAGGCTGTACAAAGTGGAGCAAGAAAGACGAGTGTTCCAGACAGAGAAAACAATAAGCACAACTCAAAGAAACAGATGAGAAAGACTGTGGCTTGTCAGGGGAAGGAGGGGAGTACAACAGTGCCCAAAAGAGCAGGTGTAACAGAAGACGAATCAAGTGAGCGTCCTTGTTCTATACCTTGCATAAACGAAACTATCTTTGCTTTGCTCTTGAACATGAATGGTATTTTGTTTGGTTAAACAATTCTTGGCTCAGTCTTTTCCCCATTAATATTCTGCAGTTTTGCTTATTGCTTATTATCAGTGGGCACTTAGTGCTTTTGAGAGGTTTGAGGTTGCCTGGTGGCTGTTACCCTGCAGGTAAATAACATTTTGTTCCTCATGGACTATATGTCATCTTTGGTTCTTGTCTCTCTAATATAATTTCTTTCTTGATAGTCAATGAATTGTTTCCTTTTGGCAATCTTATCACCCATACATTGGAACTCCTAGGTCCATCCTCCATGTTTCATCTTTTCTAATAACTTCATAACCTCCATTTCCATTTCTAATGAGTTTTGAGGAAAACTTTAATGCCTGTTCTTCCACCTATTTGATTTTTTGTCCTATTAATAACTCAGTGGTTTTCTTCCTTCATTATTGTTTCATTTTTTTTAAGATTTATTCATTTATTTGAGAGAGAGAGGCAGGGAAGGGGCAGAGGGAGAGGGAGAGAGAGAATGTTGAGCAGACTTCCTGCTGAGTGTGGAGCCTGACACGGGACTCAATCTTACGACCCTGAGAGCATGAGGTGAGCTGAAATCAACAGTCGGACACTCAACCCACTGAGCCACCCAGGCGCACCATTCATTATTGTTTTAAATTCAGAAATTTTTTTGGCCAGCAGGTAGTTTTACCCATTTCATTATTACCAGCTCTCATTTCATAAACACAATGTCTTCTTAAGTTTTATAATTGAATTAATATAAATTTATATTATATATCAGTCAGGGTTCTTCACGGAAACAAACAATGCAACGAGATAATTAGAGAGAGAGGGAGAGATTTTAAGGAATTGCTCACACAACTGTAGGGATAGGCAAGTATGAAATCTATAAGGCAGGCTGGTAGCTGGGAACTCAGGCAGGATTTCTATGTTACGGTCTTAAGTCAGAATTCCTTTTTCTCTGGGAAACCTCAGTTTTTGCTCTAAATGCCTTCAAATGATTGGATAAGGCCCATCTGTATTACTGAGGGGAAGATTCTTAAGGTCAACTGATTGTAAATGTTAATCACATCTACAAAACATTTTCACAGCAACTCTAGACTTGTTTTGACCAGACAACTCAGACCAAAGTCTAACCAATGTGACACATAGAATGAACCATCCCATGTTGTAATTTACATCAGTTACTTTCATACAAAATACTGCCTTTGCTTAGGATATGATGAGTAATCTGGTTTCTTGCACTATTCTACTCTGTATAAAAGCAATTGTTCTGATTCCTCCATATAGTTGTCTTTTATGAAATGCACCATCGTTTCACCTGCCCAAATTTGGTTTGTATTTTGTTTAGTTGTTTAATCAATACAAGAATTTGTGGTGAATGTCCAGATTTGGAGGTTGAAATGAATTCTATCAGATCAGAACATGTTAGATTATCTCAGAGTTTCAATTTACAACCTCTTATAAGTAGTAAAAAGAATCCTTTTAGTGAAAGAAATTTGTTTGTAATAACCCTTTTTTGGGATCTGTCTGGTTGAAA
Organism: Ursus maritimus; assembly: GCF_017311325.1. Taxonomy (NCBI): domain Eukaryota; kingdom Metazoa; phylum Chordata; class Mammalia; order Carnivora; family Ursidae; genus Ursus; species Ursus maritimus. Next base: position 62,112,235 of record NW_024424452.1, read on the forward strand.
CTCATTTCAAGTTAAAAGCGGTAACATTTGGGGAAAATGTTCATACCCTTATTCAGAACCGTTCTATAAAATAAAGGCAAAAAAGCCGTCATAACAGGCAATCAAAATGATTTATTTGGTAAGATAGATATAAGCAATTTTGGAATTTTGTTAAACATAAACTATCAGATACCTTTTAATAAGAGTAAAGGGAGTGGTCAATGGTTATTAATAAAACAAATACTGCCATCTACTGACTTTGCAATTATATTATGAAAGCTGCCATAAACATCAATGTTATACCACATAATTTTCCAATGTGATAGTGCTAGTCATTCATTTGATATTTTGAATTTTCTAAGAATTTGTATTCATTTAAAATGATTACATTTAAATCTCCAGTTCTGCTAACTGAGGTGGAATTTACATGTGCTTAAATCAAATGACTGCTACTTTGCAAAATCCCTGTTATCAGGAAGCAATTTTTTTAGGTGTCCCTTTGTGCTAGAAGCTGCATGATGTAAAAGAAATATGCCTATATTCCTGTCACACACACACACACACACGACTCAGTAAGACTTGCCGAGATCGCAGAAATGTATAATTAGACCCCCACCACACCCAAAAAACCCTACTCAAATGATTAAAGAAATGCACACATCGATGTAAATTATTAACAAAGGAGAAACTGAAGCACATTTCATAATAAATATAGTAAGGAGGATTAGAGTTACCTCCTACCACCTTTTAATTTAGATTTAAATGATTTTATAGAGGAAGTAACATTTAGTTTTAAGGACAATCAAAATAACACAGTAATTGAAGAATAATATGCTAAACTATATTTAAATGGTATGACATACCACATTTAAAATTTAAAAGTGCAGAGAAAAAAATTCTTCCTGTGGCCCACTAGCCACGGGAAGTTTCTGGAAAGCAGAGCAGAAATGGTAGGCCTGTGCTCACAGTGCAAAGTTGCAAAGTATAGAAAAATAATGGCTCCAGAGTCAGGGACATGGAGCCAGAGAGCTTAAACTCCAGGAGACACCTTTCAAGGCTTTTGATGGCCTCAGGATCCCAGGCAGGGTTTGGTGACCACATTACCCTATACCATATATATCTTGTATCTATACACAGGTACCATGTCAAGGCATAAGACTAAAGATCCCACCAAAGTACAAAACGCTAATCTCTTCTGGTAGTAACTCTAAATTCTTGATTCTCTCCCTGAATAATCAAGCTTTTCCTGGAACATTACTAAGCTCTCTTGACAAGAGAGGAATCCTGTGAAAGTCTAATATAAAAATAGCATTAGCAGTACATTCTAAGTTTATTCCTTTGTTCATTCATTTCAGGAGTACTTCAAAGCAGGATGGTTTTGCATAACACATTCATCTGTATAACACTGTATTTATTTGAGTTAGAATAATTTTTGCTTAAAAATGAGTAAATGAAATAACACCATAGGCTCATCAGGAAGGACATGTAGTGCATAGGGTGTAAACCCCAGGATGTCAGCCTTTTAAACCCAAGGCCAACAAAATGTAGTAAAATCTTAAATTCTTCAGTGGGTATGACTCTGGATAAAAAAAATTAAATTGTAGGAGTTTACAAAAACAAGATTGGTTAAATTCATAACTACCAGTTGTATCTATTGAAAGGTTTCCAATAATAACTTGTACTTCACATGCATTTTTTTTTTGCCGGGAAGAGGAGGATTAGAAATAATGGTAATTTGAGATCCTATAAAGCAAAACTTCTCTCTCCATGAATCAGGTTTTTATTAGAACATTATTTAACCCCTTCTATAAGGCAGCAATGCCATGAGATCAACCAAACAAAATTACTGGAAAGTTTGTAGACTGATAGTATCTACCTTAAGGCAAGTAGAATTTCAGATTAGTTGCAACAAAGTAATCTCAATACATTTTTTGGTGAAATTTAGGTTAATTATCTTCTTTTTAAAATTGCATTGATACCCTAAATCCCTAACTCCTTGCGGTAGGCTAAATGATGGCCCCTAAAGATAACAGGCCCTAATGTGTGCAACTTGTAAATGCTACCCTATGTGGATAAAGGATCTTCCAGATGTGATTTAATTGAGGAGTTTGGGAGGAGGGATTGTTCTGGATTATCTGGGTAAGTACAAGAGGGAGGCAGAGGGAGATTTGACACACAGAAAGGAAAAGGCCATGTGAAGACAGATAAGAGAGTTTGGCAGATGGTGGCTTGGAAGACAGGACGGATGCGGCCACAAGCCAATGAATGCCAGCAGCCACAGAAACTGAAAGAGGTTATCTGCTGATTTCAGCCCAGGGACACTGATTCAGGTTTTGGCCAACAGAACGTGAGAAAATAAATTTCTGTTGTTTTAAGCAACCAATCCTATAGTAATTTGTTGTAATAGCCATAGACAACTGGTATACTCTCTATCATCTAACATTTTCGTTCATAATAATGGGTATCATTTAAATACCTTTGGTATCATTAGCACCATGCTAAGCCTTCTGCAAAAAACGTCCCTAATTCTTATATCTCTTTTCTCCCCAATCATACTGCTCTCCTCCCTGCTTATTCTGCTCTAGCCATACTGGATCCCTTAATATACAAGACTTCAGGCCTGTGCACCAGCTGTATCCTCTGATTGGACTATTTTTTCTCAGACATCATAATGATAAACTCTTGTCCTCTTCAAGTCTTAGATCAATTTTACCTTCTCATGGGGTCTAGTCTATTCAACATTGCAACCTCCCTTCTCAGCCAGCATAACGGAAGAATTGTACCTTGTTTTCTTTTATTATTTTAATCTCATTTCAATCTCTAAAATGTTATATAGTTTTCTTAATTGTTATGTTTATTTTATATCATCTTCCTACTCCCTCTAGTTATGTGAGCTTCATGAGTAAATGATTTTATCTCTTTTGCTCACTAATGTATTCCCAATGCATAGAACAATATCTAGCATATAATTGGCATTCAGTAATCTTTTCTTGAATGAATAATTGAAGGAAAACATTTTAAAGTCTATTGCAATAAGTTAGAGATGCTGATAGAGATCTTACCAAAGCAAAGTTCAGCTTTTAGTTCAAGGTGATATGTTGTCAAATAATCTTGTGTTTTTATTTTCAGTTTCTGTTCTGTGCCAACTAAAGGCTCAAACTTCATTAATAAGACCACAGAATGGGCAATAACTTACATATATGTGCTGCTGTATCCTGGTTATCAGGCAGGCTGATAGCTTTCAATTTACATAAGTTCTCAATGAGTCTCCACAAAAAACTATCCCTTGGGCAAAGGCAGAAATGCCAGGGACTGAATTTCTACAAGAAGGTTGGATCTTAAAAACTATGCTGGAGTTAAGATGGCGGAGGAGTAGGAGACACTTTTTTCAGCCGGTCCCCGGAGTCGAGCTAGATAGGTACCAGACCAGCCTAAACAACCACGAAACCAGCCTGAGATGCAGGAAGATGCATCTGGATCTCTACAAATGAACATCTCCAGCGCTGAGTATTGAGGTACGAAGTGGGGAGCCATGAAACCATGCACAGATACCAGAAGATAAACGGAAGGGAGAGGGAGCCGCCGCGTTCGGGCGCCGGGAAGTGGTAGCCACTTGCACGGGAGAGCGGGCGGGGCTCGCGGGTTCGCAAACGGCACCCACAAAACAGCAGACTGAGACTGTGAGCCGGGTGCCACCAGGCATCTCGCGGAACACCGGAATCCCGGTGCGCTCACTGGATTCAGACTGAGACCGGGAGCTTCCGGAGTGGGCGAAAGGACAGAGACACGCCGGCCCTGGAAGTGAGGGCTGGGACGCGGGGTGTGGGGCGCACATCCTGGGATGCTGCAGGGTTGAGTAGCACCAACAGTAACGGAGTTGGAAATACCGGCTCAGAGAGTGCCCATCCCCATCCCCCCCTCGCAGGGGACACGGAGACTCTACCCAAACAGGGTTGCCTGAGTATAGGCACGGCAGGCCCCTCCCCCAGAAGGCAGGCTGAAAAATCAAGAAGCCCTCAACCTGGGCACCTGGGTGGTGCAGTCATTGGGCGCCTGTCTTCGGCTTAGGGCGTGATCCCGGCGGTCCAGAAAGGAGTCCCTCATCGGGCTCTTCTGCTGGGAGCCTGCTTCTTCCTCTCCCACTCCCTGCTTCTGTTCCCTCTCTCGCTGGTTGGCTGCCACATAAATAAATAAATAAAATCTTTAAAGAAGAAGCCCACATCCCTAAGATCCCTATAAAACAAGGGGCACAGCCTGGGACCCAGTCAATAATTTGGGCTCTGGAAACCCCGCAACCTCTCTTCATCAGAATGACAAGAAGGAGAAGCCCCCCCCAGCAAAGAAAAGACAGTGAGTCTGTGGCCTCTGCCACAGAAATAATGGATGTGGATGTAACCAAAGTATCAGAAATGGAATTCAGAGTAACGATGGTCAAAATGATGAGTAGAATTGAAAAAACTATTAACGAAAAGGTTACTGAGAATATAGAATCCCTAAGGACAGAAATGAGAGTGAATCTGACAGAAATTAAAAATTCTATGAGCCAAATGCAGGCAAAACTAGAGGCTCTGACGGCCAGGGTCGCAGAAGCAGAGGAACGGGTTAGTGAATTGGAGGATGGGTTAATAGAGGAAAAAATGAAAATAGAAGATGGTCTTAAAAAAATCCACGCCCACGAATGTAGGTTACGGGAGATTACTGACTCAATGAAACGATCCAATGTTAGAATCATCGGCATCCCCGAGGGGGTGGAGAAAAACAGAGGTCTAGAAGAGATATTTGAACAAATTGTAGCTGAAAACTTCCCTAATCTAGCAAGGGAAACAAACATTCGTGTCCAAGAGGCAGAGAGGACCCCTCCCAAGCTCAACCACGACAAACCTACGCCACGTCACGTCATAGTGCAATTCGCAAATATTAGATGCAAGGATACAGTATTGAAAGCGGCCAGGGCAAAGAAATTTCTCACGTACCAAGGCAAAAGCATCAGAATTACGTCAGACCTGTCTACACAGACCTGGAATGAGAGAAAGGGTTGGGGGAGCATATTTAAAGCTCTTTCAGAGAAAAACATGCAGCCAAGGATCCTTTATCCAGCAAGGCTGTCATTCAGAATTGATGGAGAAATAAAGACATTTCAGAATCGCCAGTCACTAACCAATTTTGTAACCACGAAACCAGCCCTACAGGAGATATTACGGGGGGTTCTATAAAAGTAAAAAGGCCCCAAGAGTGATACAGAACAGAAAGTCACAGCCAATACAAACAAAGACTTTACTGGCAACATGGCAACATTAAAATCATATCTCTCAGTAATCAGTCTTAATGTAAATGGTTTGAACCATCCCATAAAACGCCACAGGGTTGCAGATTGGATAAAAAGAAATGACCCATCCATTTGCTGTCTACAAGAGACTCATTTCGAACCCAAAGATGCATTCAGACTGAGAGTAAGGGGATGGAGTACCATCTTTCACGCAAATGGACCTCAAAAGAAAGCTGGGGTAGCAATTCTCATATCAGATAAATTGGATTTTAAACTACAGACTATAGTTAGAGATGCAGAAGGGCACTATATTATTCTTAAGGGAAGTATTCAACAAGTGGATATGACAATTATAAATATATATGCCCCCAACAGGGGAGCAGCAAGATACACAAGCCAACTCTTAACCAGAATAAAGAGACATATAAATAAAAATACATTAATAGTAGGGGACCTCAACACTCCACTCTCAGAAATAGACAGAACACCCTGGCAAAAACTAAGCAAAGAATCAAAGGCTTTGAATGCCATACTCGACGAGTTGGACCTCATAGATATATATAGAACACTACACCCCAGAACCAAAGAATACTCATTCTATTCTAATGCCCATGGAACATTCTCAAGAATAGACCATGTTCTGGGACACAAAACAGGTCTCAACCGATACCAAAAGATTGAAATTATCCCCTGCATATTCTCAGACCACAACGCTCTGAAATTGGAACTCAACCACAAGGAAAAATTTGGAAGAAACTCAAACACTTGGAGACTAAGAACCATCCTGCTCAGGAATGACTCGATAAACCAGGAAATCAAAAATCAAATTAAACAATTTATGGAGACCAATGAGAATGAAAATACAACAGTCCAAAACCTATGGGATACTGCAAAGGCAGTCCTAAGGGGGAAATACATAGCCATCCAAGCCTCACTCAAAAGAATAGAAAAATCTAAAATGCAGTTTTTATATTCTCACCTCAAGAAGCTGGAACAGCAACAGAGGGACAGGCCTAATCCACGCACGAGGAAGCAGTTGACCAAAATTAGAGCTGAAATCAATCAAGCAGAAACCAGAAGTACAGTAGAGCAGATCAACAGGACTAGAAGCTGGTTCTTTGAGAGAATCAATAAAATTGACAGACCACTGGCAAGACTTATCCAAAAGAAAAGAGAAAGGACCCAGATTATTAAAATTATGAATGAAAAAGGAGAGGTCACGACGAACACCATTGAAATTGGAAGGATTATTAGAAATTTTTATCAACAGCTATATGCCAATAAACTAAGCAATCTGGAAGAGATGGAATCCTTCCTGGAAACCTATAAACTACCAAGATTGAAACCGGAAGAAATTGATTCCTTAAACAGGCCAATTAATTATGAAGAAATTGAGTCAGTGATAAACAACCTTCCAAATAACAAAACTCCAGGCCCGGACGGTTTTCCTGGGGAATTCTACCAAACATTCAAAGAAGAAATAATACCTATTCTCCTAAAGCTATTTCAAAAAATAGAAACAGAAGGAAAGCTACCAAACTCATTCTATGAGGCCAATATTACCTTGATCCCCAAACCAGGCAAAGACCCCCTCAAAAAGGAGAATTACAGACCGATTTCCCTAATGAATATGGACGCCAAAATCCTCAACAAGATACTTGCTAATAGAATCCAACAGTACATTAAAAGGATTATCCATCACGATCAAGTGGGATTCATACCTGGGATGCAAGCGTGGTTCAATATTCGCAAATCAATCAGCGTGATACATCATATCAACAAGAAAAGACTCAGGAACCATATGATCCTCTCAATCGATGCCGAAAAAGCATTTGACAAAATACAGCATCCTTTCCTGATTAAAACCCTTCAGAGTGTAGGAATAGAAGGTACATTTCTCAATCTCATAAAAGCCATCTATGAAAAGCCTACTGCAAATATTATTCTCAATGGGGAAAAGCTGGAAGCCTTTCCCTTAAGATCAGGAACTCGACAAGGATGCCCACTCTCGCCACTATTATTCAACATAGTACTAGAAGTCCTTGCAACAGCAATCAGACGACAAAAAGGGATCAAAGGTATACAAATTGGCAAAGAAGAAGTCAAAATGTCTCTCTTTACAGATGACATGATACTCTATATGGAAAACCCAAAAGAAGCCACTCCCAAACTATTAGAAGTTATAGAGCAATTCAGTAACGTGGCGGGATACAAAATCAATGCTCAGAAATCAGTTGCATTTCTATACACGAATAACGAGACCGAAGAAAGAGAAATTAGGGAATCCATCCCATTTACAATAGCACCAAAAACCATATGTTACCTTGGAATTAACTTAACCAGAGACGTAAAGGATCTATATTCTAGAAACTATAAATCACTCTTGAAAGACATTGAGGAAGACATAAAAAGATGGAAAGATATTCCATGCTCATGGATCGGAAGAATTAACATAGTTAAAATGTCCATGCTACCCAGAGCAATCTACACTTTCAATGCTATCCCGATCAAAATACCGAGGACATTTTTCAAAGAACTGGAACAAATAGTCCTTAAATTTGTATGGAAACAGAAAAGGCCCCGAATCGCCAAGGAACTGTTGAAAAGGAAAAACAAAGCTGGGGGCATCACAATGCCGGATTTCGAGCTGTACTACAAAGCTGTGATCACAAAGACAGCATGGTACTGGCACAAAAACAGACACATAGACCAATGGAACAGAATAGAGGCCCAGAAATGGACCCTCGGCTCTTTGGGCAACTAATATTTGATAAAGCAGGAAAAAACATCGGGTGGGAAAAAGACAGTCTCTTCAATAAATGGTGCTGGGAAAATTGGACAGCTACATGCAAAAGAATGAAACTTGACCACTCTCTCACATCATACACAAAAATAAACTCCAAATGGATGAAAGACCTCAATGTGAGAGAGGAATCCATCAAAATCCTAGAGGAGAACATAGGCAGCAACCTCTACGACATCAGCCAAAGCAACCTTTTTCATGACACATCCCCAAAGGCAAGAGAAACAAAAGATAAAATGAACTTGTGGGACTTCATCAAGATAAAAAGCTTCTGTACAGCCAAGGAAACAGCCAGAAAAACTATGAGGCAGCCCACGGAATGGGAGAATATATTTGCAAATGACACTACAGATAAAGGACTGGTATCCAAGATCTACAAAGAACTTCTCAAACTCAATACACGAGAAACAAATAAACAAATCAAAAAATGGGCAGAAGATATGAACAGACACTTTTCCAATGAAGACATACAAATGGCTAACAGACACATGAAAAAATGTTCAAAATCATTAGCCATCAAGGAAATTCAAATCAAAACCACACTGAGATACCACCTTACGCCAGTCAGAATGGCAAAAATAGACAAGGCAAGAAACAACAATTGTTGGAGAGGACGTGGAGAAAGGGGATCCTTCCTACATTGTTGGTGGGAATGCAAGTTGGTACAACCACTCTGCAAAACAGTGTGGAGGTCCCTTAAAAAGTTAAAAATTGAGGTACCCTATGATCCAGCCATTGCACTACTGGGTGTTTACCCCAAAGATACAGACGTAGTGAAGAGAAGGGCCATATGCACCCCAATGTTCATAGCAGCAATGTCCACAATAGCTAAATCGTGGAAGGAGCCGAGATGCCCTTCAACAGATGACTGGATAAGGAAGTTGTGGTCCACATATACAATAGAATATTACTCAGCTATCAGAAAGAACGAGTTCTCAACATTTGCTACAACATGGACGGCACTGGAGGAGATAATGCTAAGTGAAATAAGTCAAGCAGAGAATGACAACTATCATATGATTTCTCTCATCTATGGAACATAAGAACTAGGATGATCGGTAGGGGAAGAAAGGGATAAAGAAAGGGGGGGTAATCAGAAGGGGGAATGAAACATGAGAGACTATGGACTATGAGAAACAAACTGAGGCTCAGAGGGGAGGGGGTTGGGGGAATGGGATAGACCAGTGATGGGTATTAAGGAGGGCATGTATTGCATGATGCACTGGGTGTTATACACAACTAATGAATCATCGAGCCTTTCATCGGAAACCGGGGATGTACTGTATGGTGACTAACATAATATAATAAAAAATCATTAAAAAAAAAAAACTATGCTGAACCTGTCGGGTAATTTCCTAAATAGTCAGAAACTCACATTGAATGGATATAATGGAAAACTGAGCATTTTCCAGATAAACTGGATAACAGGTCGAGAGGCAAAATTCTTTAAGAGACCACTTAGTTAAAATCTTTCCCAATCTATTAACAAGAGAAATCAAGAGGAACTCCCCATTTCGTGATGGAAAGGGGATGTAATACTGAAATAGTGAGTCACTTTTGATAGTTAGAAAATGATGTGCAGTATGCTAAGAAATTGTAAAGCTGTGTTCTGCAAAAGAAGTTCAGGAAGGGCCACGAAGGTCGGTGCTCTAAAACGGAGGGTGGGAGCAGCATCAATTAGCGTCAAGAGAACAGGAATCAACACGGTATGCAGAGGATACAGAACTTCAGTGAGTGACACAGAGAACATGCCAGGGAAAGAAAATGTGCACTGCCATGAGGTCCTAGACATACAAATACTGAAGGCAGACACGTGCCACTTTAAATACCATTTTAGTTAATATCCATATTTCCTTGGTTATACTTTCCAGGGTTTTTGAAAAACTGACATTTACATTTGATTACATACTGCTTTGGTTTGCTTATCTTTTCTTATTTTTTCACTTTATGTTCTTTAGAAACTCATTTCAACAATAATCAGATCCAATTAAAGGGAATTTGTGTTTTACTTTTTATAAAGGATGATGTAATAATTCACATTGGAAATTAACATCATGTTAACAGGTTTTGAATATTATTTTAGGAGGAAGTTAAATGTGTATCACCTTACTCTAGTTCAAAAAAGTGTTTTAACTTACATATTTGGAATTTAATGGTTAGAGAAGATTCCCTCAGAAAAAGTTATGGGTCATAGAGCCCTAGGACTAGTAAATTGAAGAACTTTGGTATAAAAAATAAAAAAGACAAAATATGAAAAGCCTTTAGTTGCAACTAAATCTGAAAAATTTAAATAACCAAACACAAAAAAAGTTCTTGGAGAGTCTACAATAGTGTGATATCCAAATAATCAGGTAACAGTGAAGATTAGTAAAATGGCAAGATGCCATAATCATGGTGGAAATGTCTATTTGAACCAAATTATTTTAAGTATGGTTATTCAGAATATTCATTTTGCAAAGCATAATTATCAGGTCATTGATACAATCTAGGATTTGGGAATAAAAGAAAATTTTTGTTTCAGAGAAGATGTTAATAAATCTGATTGATTTGATGCATTTGTTCTTAAAACTAATGAATAATAAGAGTTTTTCTAAATACTATATGCTAAAATGCATTCATTCGGGAATTCAGTCTTTGGGTGAGGACTCGCAAATATAAGCACAGGTGAAAAACAGTCCCTGTCCTCAGCTGCTCAGAGTTTCATAGAACAAAGATACATAAATAACATCAGAATAAAATTCAAATTATAAAAATGATGTTGGCATATTGTTTTTGTCTCAGCCTTTTTATACAGTCATAATAATTCTATCTCTCGAGTTTTTCTTTCTTTCTTTTTAACTGCCTTTCTTTTCAAAAAGTACTATCCCATAAGGGTGAGCGTTCTGTTAAAAGGGAACATTCCAGGGTAGGGATCAATGTGCAAAGTCAGGTAAACTAGAGAAGCATAGGTGGACATAGGGTACATACAGGAAGCAGAGATTACACTAGTCCAGGAAGGAGCTCATGAGAACACAAACATATGTACTAGGTGTATATCAATATGTAGAAGCAATGAATATAAAAGAAGTATTAAAGGATCACCCTGGTGTATGTCTGGGCAGGGTCTCTTTTGGTTCCAAGTACTGTGTTTGTGTGCTACAGGATTTGTTTGATTGGGATAGGGGAGAAGGGTTGAATATTAAACAAAACCTGCATCCTCCCAGGGTAAAATATGCACATGGTGGAGCTGCAGTCAGTAAATGACCAGTTAGAGATGTGGAGCACAATATCCCCAGGATCCAGGAGTAAGTATTACTAGATTGCCCACCATGCAATATGTGGTCAATAAAATGGAGATTCAGTAAGGATTTACAGCTATGCAATCTATCAGACCTGTGAAATACAATGATAAAGAATCTTGAAATATTGAATATATAAACATTCAGAGTCAGCTGATAAAAATGTTATAATAAGGAATTACGTAGAAAAAAGAATTAATCATATTGAACTACATTCATAAAATTAAGGATTGCCACTACTTTTCAGAAAGAATGAAAAGAATAAGCCAGGGACTTGGTCACTGAGGGGTAAATCAAGGACCTACTTGACAGAATTTGAATATCAGATCTGGACCTGGTCATAGGAATAATGTAGACTTTTCCCACCTTGGTCAAAGACTGTCAAAGGACTTTGCCTAATGATAAATGAAAATGGATATTAGTCATGGAATTATTATATTTCCACAGACCAGATGTACAGTTAGTCTCTATATTTTGTCAGGAGATATCTTGACTAACTTATTGGAGCAGTTGTTTTACATTTTCATTATGCATAGGTATCACCAGAGGTGTTCATTCAGAATTCAGAGTCCTGGCTCCTTTCTTCAGAGCTATAATTCAGTACATTTGGAGTTGGCTCCAGGAAACATCATTGTGGACAAAATAAAAATCCCTGATGATTCTGATAAATATTACCCATGGACCATATTTTGAGAAAAAACAACTAGACAAAATGGGTTGAAGAAAAAAGCTACTATTGAATTGTCTTTATTTCCAGAACTGGATAAGTCACAAGAGTGCACAACTTGAGAATATGCAATATATTGGTGACCAGCATCTTCTGATAGGCTTTCTTCTCACAGTTACCAGGCTCGGGTGGCTTATGTGGTTCATTCATCCCATTTCCCATCCTGGACTCACTATACTCTTTCTCATTGAGCCCAGATGTTATCTCAAACATGAACTGTGTAGTCCCCATATGTCGTTATCAGCAGCTAAATTGTTGTTATTCTAATACGAGATAATAAAATGGATCTCAACTCTGTAGGTAGGGGAAATAATGAACTGAACTGAATCACTACTTAATTTTTGAATAATTGTTTTGTTAAAATGTTTTGAAACTGCTTGACACACAGATAAATGACATATGACCAATAACCATGTCATACTCTTTGCAAGATAATCTTTGCTGATCTACCAAGTCAAGGAGCCATAACTGTTGTGGAATTTTATGTTTAGGGAACATACGAAAGAATACTATATTCTTAGTAAGTCATTTGATAGATGAATTGCATTTTTGGTATTTCAGATTTCTGAAAAAATCCTCAAGTGACCCTAAAAAATAAAAATAGTAATTATGATAGTCCACTATAGTTGTGCTTGAAAAATAATATACAACTGAAAAATTATATACACAATTAGAAATCTAGGTAAATACATAAAACACAAAGAAAACTTCATATTTTAAGAGATCATTTTGCACATGACAATTTGGCTTTAAGAAGCACAGCTTTATGATTTCTCTCATCTATGGAACATAAGAACTAGAATGATCAGTAGGGGAAGAAAGGGATAAAGAAAGGGGGGGTAATCAGAAGGGGGAATGAAACATGAGAGACTATGGACTACGAGAAACAAACTGAGGGCTACAGAGGGGAGGGGGGTGGGGGAATGGGATAGACTGGTGATGGGTAGTAAGGAGGGCACATATTGCATGGTGCACTGGGTGTTATACACAACTAATGAATCATCGAGCCTTACATCGAAAACCGGGGATGTACTGTATGGTGACTAACATAATATAATAAAAAATCATTATTAATAAAAAAAAAAGAAGCACAGCTTTAATATCAGTGATATTTTTAAATACAAATCATATGCAAGTACTTTAAAGCTCATTTTTCTTGAAGCATCATCTGCAAAGTAAGCATGTGAAATATATGACAAGAGAAAGAATACGAAATCAACATATAATTTGTACCCAAGACAATGAAGAAAATAAAATCAAGTAATGAGTCATACTTCAGAATAAGTATTCTTTTCAGTACAATTACCCTTGAGCTCTTTTAGAGGATTAAATATGAGATTTGCATTCAATGTTTCTTTAGGGCTGCATACAAATGGATTTCATCAGTAAGGATTAGTACAATACACAGTTAAATGTTTCTGCCAATCCAAAATTCTACTATCCTCATATTTTAAAATGCAACTACAATTTAAACCCAGATTGGCCCATGTAGGACAAATTTCTTTCTTGTGTTTTTTATTGTTTGTGTCTGTGTGTGAGTCTATGTAAGGTTTAAAAAGGATATATTGAATCTGAATTTACCAATAACATATTTACTTACAGACCTGTTCCTGGCATAGGATTTTTTTTTTCATGTAATCATGCTTTATGTAGGATGTGTATCTAATTTACTTTTTGGATTTTTTTCACCAAAAAAAAAGACAGAATCTTGTCATTCTAATTAGTTTCATTTCCACATTTCAGGCACATAAGAAATATAATAATATTGAAATCTATAAGTCAGATGCTGTCTAAAGAAGCAAAGTTACAATTCACCTGATAAGGAATAAATGCTTTCTGAAAGATTGATATCGCTTTAATGGAACTTAAATTATCCTTCTTTTAAAAACATGAATTTTTACAATGTTATTTAGCAGTTACGTTTTATTTATTTAAAGAATATTTAGGCCTCTTATAAAAATTGGAATTAAGTTGGGATCTTGTCAGGCTGACATCAATCACAATCAGTTTGGGGTCAGTTATGTATAGTTATAGCTTTAAAAACAGTAGCTGGATAGATGGCCCTAATGAAAAAAAAAAGAGAATACAATTAGGTAAAATGTGATTCGAAAGTCAACAAAGATCACACTCAAAGTATTTTGCCCAAAAATGGTTATTGCATAATTACTTCGGCTAATCAAACCTGAAAACCATACAAGTTTCACCCAATGTGCTAAGAAAAACCATGGCATCTGGCTGAGTGTTATGTAATGGAGATTAAATTACCATGGATTAGTTTATCAAGTTAAGTCATAAAGCCATAAAGGAATCTGTGAGTATGCTGTGTTGCTTACAGAGAATATATTAAGAACACTTTAGAGCACTGAGAAGCTACATAACAGAAAAATCCTTGCTCAATCACAAATTTCCCTTTGGAAAAATTGTGGTATACATGGATTTGCCTATGCATACCTTTCTAGAATTTCACTGATGAAAGGAACTTTAAATCATCTAAGTCATTTTTATCACTTTGTATAAATTTAATTCATTTTGTAAATCTTAAAATTTTGGTACGAGAAGTAAATGTATGTCTTATAAAGAGTTCTTAAGTTACATAATATTCAAAACTTCATTCAATGAATACTTTTTAAGAGCCCACTAAAAACAGTCTCTAACAAATGAGAAAGAAAATAAATGTGAAATTATAGCTCTGCTATGAATTTGGGAATGATTTCCAAGTTCTGGGGAGGTGAAAAAAGCTTGGTACCTCGGTGGCTGGACTAAAGAAAGATATGGAAACAAGAAATGCAAGTTCTTCATGTGAGACCAAATTGTTCTCCTAAGGTTGAAGAACAGATAGGATTTAAAGACTTTTCTTGGGAAACAGGTCCAACATTTACATTGCATACATACAGCTTTATACTCTATTGGATATCAAACATGGGTACAGAAAGGTTTTTTTATTACTTGTAATAATTTGCAAAAGGCAAACAAAAAATTTGAGACTGCTGGTGGTTTCTAAAAATGAAATTACAATGAGTGAGAAACAATTATTTGCTTTCCTTCTTTTTTCTGCATTTAAAATAATAAACAGGTTATATTAAAAATCTGTTTCAAGAATCCTAAGGTGACCACTGTTCCATAAAAAACATACTTTGAGTCATTGTCACACACTAGTTGGAAAGGGGATGGATTTTACATATTGACCTAACCAATATATCTGGATTTATAAGATTTAAACATATATATCTAAGAAAAATCGTCAGTACACATTCTCACAGTAGATTACTTTAAATATTTAAGAAGATTAAAGAAGCTTTGTGGATCATTGTTAGAACACGTACTGTTTTCATCCCTTCTCCTTTCGTTAAATCATTTTCCTTTCTAATAAACAATCTGAATAGACCATGGATCACCTTCTCCAATATTTATGCACAGCGAAATCTAAATCCAATCAGCTTAAAAATAAATGTGTAACCGTATTATAAATGTATTTAAACTGGGCAGTGCTTGACTTTACACAGTACATCCAACCAAAAGTATTATGAACAATCTATACAGATATCTACTCACTAGCCTGCCTTATCAGTTCCCCAATCTATGTCATTGGATAAAAAATATCACACTTCTAAGTTTATTCTCTAAGTTGCTTTTTCATGCCAAGCTATTGTAGCATGCAATCCCATGGCTTCTGAAAAATATTCTAAACTTTCCTACAAAAAGATATTTTAGATTTTGCTTTGAAGTAAAACACAAAAACAAAAAAATTGAAAAACCCGGTTAATTTTTGAAGGAAAACTATTCTCTAAGGCTCCAATCATGACATCCTCAAGAGATTTGACATTACTGTATGAACCCAAAGCATGTGCCTAAAGAGTATTTCTGCAGGGGATTGCCTATATAAAGGTTAGCAAAGGTCAATGGGAGGAAACTCAGTTACTTTAGTGGGAAAAATTAACCTTCAGAAATGTTATCAGCATGAATATATTTTTAAGCACACTGTGTTTTATCCTCATCTAATTGAATAAAATGGGATAATTAGATAAAATATTAGATTACTGTTTTGTGGAAGGTGGGTGCTTTCATTCTAATGCAAATAAACTTTGATAGACATTTAGATTCATTGGTCAGAGAACTGAATATCATTTGTATTGGACTATGTTGTCTGTTGCTTCTAGAAAAGCTTCAAAGTTTAAAGGTAAAAATAAACATGAGCAAAAAAGTAACTTCCTTTAAACTCATGATTTATTTCACTATGTGTCTTGAAACAAATCGAAGTCATTATATTGCACACCTAAGGCAAATAATAATAATCTGTTCCTTGGATTTCATTGTAGCAAATCTCAATGATTTATATCCAATCTTTCTAATGGTGATATGCAGTTCATTATTGGGAACATACAATTCTGAGTGAACATACAGAGCTATTTGTAATTGATCTCTTTATCAAGATTTAATATTCCTCATGGTTGAATAATGACTTTCTTTGGAGAATATATAAAGTTTTCACCTTACTTTTCCAGTGTTTTTTTCATCAATCATAGAGCTGCAAATAATTAGAGTGTCTTTTTGAGAACAGAGAGAATGGGAAAAAGTATAATTGTTAATTATTTGTAAGAGTTTTCATTTTAATTTTAGAACTTTTATTTCACATTAAATTATATTTCAGGGAAAGCATTAAAAGTTCCTAGTTTGAAACTCAATATTTCAATGTATCTGTCTTATATTTCTGAATGTTGTATATCTAAGAAATTATTACCTCTGATGGAAATCAATTCAGCTCAAAAGATTCAGCATTTGAAAACATCCAGCCAGTCTCTTAGATTTCAATGATGTTAAATTATTTAACAAATATTTTATATTTTTGTGTTTCCAAGATGCAGTTGAACCAGTTGAAAAAGATATGTTTTATATAAATATGCTGAAGAAAAGCTGACTTCAATGAAATTATAAATGCCTGCTCCCATCGGTTAAGTAAACAGATTAAGAATAACAAAGAACTTCACAACCATGTTGAAGAAGATACTTTTTTGAGACTAAGCTTGTCTTTGAGACTCCACCTTACTGAGATGGTAGCTAAAACCTTTTTCATTTACACTTTTATTTGTAAAATCAGTTTTTAATGTTTAGTTTACAATCTAATTTTTTTGTCATCCAAATTCTGAGTAATTTTAAATGTGATTAGTTCTGCTGTACTGCAAATGACTTACATGTACAAAAAGTGGGAAAATAAACTTGACTCAATGATCTACAGACGACCTTGAGTATATTAAGTAAATGGGTGTTCAAATACACAAAATATTGTGTTATTTTTTAAGCTTTCCTTTTGTATAACATCTGCTTATGCATTTTTACAACTTTATTCAACATATTTGTCCATAAAAACACTCTAAATTGCTGTATTCAGCAACTCATCACTGAAATATTGCCTTCGATCATATATGGCTACAGAGACTGCAAATTGTCTAATTAACTGCTCTTGGTTTACTATCCCCAAGGTTGAGAAGAGCAGACAGGGTGATGGCAGACATTAAATGTTAGAATATGGTAGTGAAGTCACCTATTGTCATCTAGTTTTCCTGGGACAGGCTCAGTTTATGCCTGCTGACAAGTGGAATTATTAATAATGCCTCTTTCCACTCTTAAAAGTGTCCCGCTTTTGATGATAGATTAAATTGTCAATTCTTAAAAAGGAAAATAGCATATCTTTGTATTAGACATTAAACAAAATCCTATTGACTTAATAGAAATCAATTATTTAGAAAGACCATAGTTTGCATTTTATGTTAACATACAGTCCACCTTTTGGACAAAACATCTGTATGTCTAAACTACACAGAATTACACTTATTCTTACACACACACGCACACACACACACACACACACATGCACGTATGAAATCCTTACCAGTGAAATTAAAAGTTAGAAATAGAAACATCTAACCATTATTTGTTGTTTCAATTGTAACTGTGTATTAAGTACATTAATGGAATAAAACTACAGCAGACAAAAGAGAATTTTCAAAAGATAAGTATACCAAAGTCTCCACCTTGAGATGGTAAGGTAAAGTTGAGAAAGACAATAAATACACACATATATGGGAGAATCAATATAAAAAAAGAAAAAGAAAAAGTAAAAGTGTGTGATGTTGAAAGTTCATATAGCCTAGAAAGATATTCAATAGAATAGAATAACCCTCATGCAATTTATTCTAAACAGGTGTAGAGAAAAATACAGACATATCTACAGCTATAGTACAACTACAGATAGACATATAGAGTATTATATTTTATGATTATTTTATTTATATAATCCATCACAAAGGGATGGAAAAGTAAGAAATATACTGGGACGTTTATTATTTGAGACAAATTCTCTCATATCATATACCAAGTAAAATCCAGAAAGAATAAATCTAAAATAAAAGAAATTATAAATAAAATGCTTAAACAATCTTTTAATTAAAAAATAATTATAATTATTATAGTTAATTGTAATAAATAATAATTAAGAATCAATTAGGAGTTAATTAGGAATAAATTTCAAATCACAAGTGAAATAAAATTTTCACAAAAGATAAATTTGACTTTTAAGTATTAAAACCTTGGAACTTAAAAAAGAAATCACAAAAATTTTAAAACAAATCCCCAAACAGGATATATCTGCGGCAAGAATGACGTTTATAAAATTACCAGGCATAACTGAAATGTATTTACAAATCATTTAAAAATATCATAAATCCAGTAGAAATAGTGTCAAAGAATATAAACAAAAAATCGTAGACTAGAAACAAAAGCCCACATTACTAAAAAATGTAAATTGTATTTGAAAATAAGTAGATAAAAATAAAAATAAAATCTATCAGGATCAAATTAACAATTTTAAAATCTAATAATATTCACATTTTGTTAGTTTTGTTGAGACCAAAAAAAAAAAAAAAAAAAAACCACTGCCAGCGGAAGCACAAATTATTTCTCACTTTCTGAAAGACTTTAGCTATATCCAGAAAAAGTCATATTCTTTAAATTGTTAATTTTCCTTTAGGAAATAAGTTAAAAGTAATTACTGGTGTATAAGAAATTTAATATTTTCAAGAATGTTACTCAAACTATAGTGTTAATATAATAAGCTTTTATAGTCTAAAGGTTGGAGGCTAAGTAAATATAAATGCGATTAAAATAATTATATTAGTATGGACTTGGGAAACTGACAGAGTTGTAATACTAAAAGAATAAAAGAAGACAGAAACCCATAAACGACATAATTGCAACCATGTGAAAGTGTATCAGTGCAAAGAAAAAAAATGTTTAGAGGAAAATGCTCTGAATTATTAAATTAATTATTCATCAAAGGTGAGAGTGATTTTTATGTTTTATTTTTAATTTTTAATGCATCAACACTTAACGGTGTTGAATGTATGCAAAGTTGAATTCAGTGGAAGTAATTTTTCTATACCCTAAGACCTATCTGAAAATAATGGCTGACTTTCTATTCATTCAACAAGTAATCAATAATATATGCAAATTAATTATTGAGATAAAATTCATATGACAAAATTAACCGCTTTAAAGTTTACAATTCAATGGTATTTAATACATTCACAGTGTCATCCAACCATTATTATACTTTTTAAATATATTAATATAAATTATACTTTTAAAATATATGTATGGCATTCATGTATATCACTAAACACTGAATAGTGTTCAATTCAGAAATAATTGTTTTCCTTCTGTCAATTTTTATGACTCCAGTTTGTCACATGGTTATATGTTGACTTTGTAAGCAGAAATATTTAGGGGTCTCCAGAAAAAGGAGATACAGCTTTTGTGACACAAAAGTCATTTTAGGTCCCTAGCTGCCCTCCCTGCCACCTCTGCGGTACTTGCCCAAGCACACTTCCTGTAGAATTTCCTATGGGGTGTGAGAACTACAAAGAAATGCAAAAACCTCACTAGTTAAGGATTTTAAGGACACAAAGGGAATGCAAAAACTAACAGTCTCTATCCTAATCACATCAGAGACAATAAATCAATGGTAAAAACTCCCAGGGCTGTTTAAAAAGTAAGCAAAGCCTTCCATTCCTTACCTGAGATAAAGAGCCCAAGACCCTATTTGATTAATATTGGCTCAGGAAGCAGCCCATAGGCCATTCTCTTGTCGGACAGTTACCTCTGCCTCATTATAATGTTAGAGTGTCCACCCTAGGAGGACCACGAGGATCATTAACATATTAATATAGGATACGTGTATAGGTTCTAAGTACACCTCATGCCCACTTGTATAGGGGATGACAAAGGTGCCCTTTCTGAATATTCATCCTAACCCTAAAGAAAAGGAACACACTCATCCTTGCTCAGAAAGTCAAGGCTTTGGAAGTTATTTCCTGTGATCCCTTTATTTGCTGCAAATAATGTTTCCTTTGTGTGACCACACCACCTGGTGTAGTCTCTATTTGTAACTCACCAAAGAGCCCACTTAACTTTAGTTAGGTTACAACTTAAGGTGTCTCCTAAATTAATGAAGGCAGGTCTTCCTTTATGTCTTAAGGCAAAATAAAGAACTCAGTTTTGCTTGTTTTTTAAATTCATTTAAAGTTTTTCATAGGGGTTGGTGATTCCCTGGAATGTATCTAGATGCCTTCAGGGGTCAGCATGCGCCCTTTGGAAGGACATTGCTAAAATCAGCTGAACACTGAAGTTTTGTGTGATCATGTAATTTTCCATTATAAATCAAATGCCAACTTGAGCACAGGCATTGTGTAGTAGCAGTGTTCTCTAATAGTAACATAATCTTCCAGGTAGTCTGAATATACATCTGTGGGGAATACATTAGTCACTAAATTAAAAAGAGATAAACTTTTACGAGCCACTTTATTTTGCACTTTTTTGGAAGCAAGGACATTTTGAAGCTCATGAGAAATAATTACTATACACTTTACACAAGAACATTATACATATATATCATTTTACACCAAACAGCATAAAGGTTAAGTACCTGTGAACTGGAGTCAAGCTTACTGGACTCGAATCATAGCTTCATACTTAAAAGCTTCAAGGCCTTGGAGAGATTCCTGAACCTATAAAAATACAGTAAAATGGGAAACATAATAAAATACATATGCCATAGACCAATTATGAGAACTGATTGAGTAACTATTTATTTATTTATTTATTTAGTTAGTTAGTTATATTTTATTTATTTATTTATTTATTATTTATTTATTTATTTATTTATTTATTTAAGGGACTGCTGTTTTATTTTATTTATTTATTTTTATAATAATATTTTATTATTACATTATGTTAGTCACCATAGAGTACATCCCTGGTTTTTGATGTAAAGTTCGATGATTCATTAGTTGCGTATAACACCCAGTGCACTATGCAATACGTCCCCTCCTTACTACCCATCACCAGCCTATCCCATTCCCCCACCCCGCCTCCCCTCTGAAGCCCTCAGTTTGTTTCTCAGAGTCCATAGTCTCTCGTGCTTCATTCCCCTTTCTGATAACCCCCCTTTCTTTATTCTTTTCTTCTCCTACTGATCTTTCTACTTCCTATGTTCCATAGATGAGAGAAATCATATGATAATTGTCTTTCTCTGTTTGACTTATTTCACTTAGCATTATTTCCTCCAGTGCCATCCATGTTGCAGCAATGTTGAGAAATCGTCTTTTTGATAGCTGAGTAATATTCCATTGTATATATGGACCATCACTTCTTTTTTTTAAATTTTAATGTTTTTTTTTAATTATATTATGTTAGT
This sequence comes from Ursus maritimus, assembly GCF_017311325.1. NCBI lineage: Eukaryota > Metazoa > Chordata > Mammalia > Carnivora > Ursidae > Ursus > Ursus maritimus. The sequence continues at coordinate 62,134,036 of NW_024424452.1, forward strand.
CACCATACAGTACATCCCTGGTTTCTGATGTAAAGTTCGATGATTCATTAGTTGCATATAACACCCAGTGCACCATGCAATACGTGCCCTCCTTACTACCCATCACCAG